>NW_012121265.1:9072728-9112733 GCF_000951035.1 Colobus angolensis palliatus
ACGCCATTCTCCTGCCTCAGCCTCCCGAGTAGCTGGGACTACAGGCGCCCACCACCTCGCCCCACTAGTTTTTTTGTATTTTTTAATAGAGACGGGGTTTCACCGTGTTAGCCAAGATGGTCTCGATCTCCTGACCTCATGATCCACCCGTCTGGGCCTCCCAAAGTGCTGGGATTACAGGCTTGAGCCACCGGGCCCGGGCGATCTGTCCATTTTCTTATGTAGACACACACACGTGCACACACGCACACACACGCACACACGCACACACACGCAGGGCACACACACATGCATGCACACACACATATGCACACGCACACACAGGGATGCACACACACACATGCACACATGCATGCACACACACGCATGCACACACGCACATGCACACACATGCACACACAAACATGTGCACACACATGCACACACGCATGCACACACATGCATACACGCGCACACACATGCATGCACACACATGCATGCACACACACACTTGCATGCACACACACACGCACACACATAACAAAATGGAAATCAATACTGTATTTTGAGTCTATTACTCCTTTTGTAACTATTCAATGATCTTAAAACATTTTCATACCAACATTTTGTATCATTGAAAATCACTGCAGAGTTGTCTATCAGTTGTATCACAGTTTTCTCAATAAGCCCCTATTGTTGGACATTTAGGTTATAGTCATTTTTTTGAGACAGGATCTCTCTCACCGAGGCTGGAGTGCAGTGGTACAAGCATGGCTCACTGCAGCCTTGACCTCTGGTGCTCAAGCGATTCTCCCACCTCAGCTTCCCAAGTAACTGGGGCTACAGCCATATACCACCACGCCTGGCTAATTTTTTTTTTTTTTTTTAATTTTGTAGAAAGGAAGTCTCACTATGTTGCCGAGGCTGGTCTTGAATTCCTGGCCCAATTTTTTAAAAACAGCTTTGTTGGGATATAATTCGCATACCATAAAATTCACCATTTTAGGGTGAACAGAGGTTTTTACTATATTTACAGAGTTCTGAAACCGTTACCATTATCTGATTTTAGAACATTTTCATCACACCCAAAAGAAACCCCACAGTCATTTCTGTCACTGCATTTACCCCACACCCCGAGGCCATGGGAATCCTTAATTTTCTTTCTGTGTTTATGGATTTTTACTATTTTTTCTTTTCTTTTCTTTTCTTTTTTGAGACGGAGTCTTGCTCTGTCTCCTAGGCTGGAGGTGCAGTGGCGTGATCTTGGCTCACTGCAACCTCTGCCTCCTGGGTTCCAGCAATTCTCCTGCCTCAGCCTTCCAAGTAGCTGGGATTATGGGTACCTGCCACCACGTCCAACTAATTTTTTGTGTTTTTAGTAGAGACAGTGTTTTACTCTGTTGGCCAGGCTTGTCTCGTCTCAAACTCCTGACCTCAAGTGATCCACCTGCCTCAGCCTCCCAAACTGCTGGGATAACAGGCATGAGCCACGGCACCTGGCTGATTTTTACTATTCTTGACATCTCAAGACATTCACATATAAGTGAAATGTTATGATAGGGTCTTCTTTCACTTAGCACAATGTTTTCACAGTTCACCATTTTGTAGCAGTATCAGTACTTCATTCCTTTCCATGGCTAAATAATATTCCTTGCATGCATATACCACGTTTTGTTTATTCATTCATCAGTTGATGGACATGTGAGTTGTTTCCAGATTTTGGCTATTATGAATAATGCTGCTATGAACACTTGTGTGAAAATTTTTACACGGACATATGTTTTCATTTCTCTTGGGTGTATACTGAGTAGTAGAATTGCTGGGTCATACGGTAACTCTATGTTTAAGTTTTTGAGGAACTGCCAAACTGTATTTCAAATATGGTTGTACCATTTTACATTCCCATTAGCAATGTATGAAGACTCTGGTTTCTCCACATCTTTGCCAACATGTTATTGCCCACCAATTAATTTTTCATTCTGTACAGCACCCAGACACGTTCATTGAATACAGGAACTGCTGAATCTCTGTTTGTTGGATTTATCATGCACTTCCCCTAAACAGAAACTTTTTGCATCTCTGAAATTAATTTACGTACTCTGTCCCCTAAAACACCAAGCCAGATCCAGCCTCCACACTCGTAGTGGGGGAAGGTTTCATGAAGGAGGAGGCATTTGAGCTGGGAAATAGATGTAACAGAAAAACACGGATTTAGGATCATAATTGATCTAGGATTGAATTCTGTTTAACCACTTGAGACTTGGTTTTATCACCTACTAAGTGGGGATAATAGTATCCATCTCATGAAATAATGCAAATAAAATGCTTAGCACAGTGACTGCCACATAGCAGGTCTCCTTCCTCCCCGGAGGATGAGAAGTTGGCTTTCAGATGAGCTGGGTAAGAACCTGTCAAGTGGAGAAAAGAGCATGGCATGTGCGATGGCCTGGTAGTGTGAAAGCAAGTGGCAGAATGAGGCGACTGGTGGGAGGGTAGCAACCAAGCCAGGAGGCAGATAAGGCCAGGGCACCAATGGACTCTCTCCCTGCAAAGGAAGTTGGATCTCATCTCTCACAAGTCATAGGCAACTAGGCGGTGAGTGACAGACCGTGATTTGCATTTTAAAGAGCTCGTTCTCCAGCAGTGGGAGGCTGGACTGAGGGTTGAGAGGGGAGCAGTAAGACCAATAAGGGGGTCAATGAATTCATTGTTTAAATGAATTCAGGTGGAAAACCAGGGGATTAGGCTGGGGCTGTGACAATGGCGATAGAAAGAGGAGCTGGACGGGAGAGAGGTTTCGGAGGTGGTGTCAATGGGCAATGGTGGCCACGTGGCCTGTGTTACCATCTGACAAGCTCTCTGTACACCTGCCAGGGAGGGAGGGCAGGGTGCTCTCCACGTCACAACTTATTAAATCCTCACAACACCTCGGCAAGGAGGCACTCACTTTCCCAGTTACAGATCAAGAAACCGAGGCTCAAAGTAAGTAAGCAACTTGCCCAAAGTCATAAAGAGCAGGGATGAAGTCTGAATCCAGGTTTGTCTGCTTTCTTTCATCTTGGTGTCTCTCTGGGAAGGACTTAGCTGCACAGGAAAGTCTGGAATGGATTTGGACAGGGAGGGAGAGAAGGCAAAGTCAGTTATTTTTCATGGTGAGCAGCCTTGGTGTGATTGGCAGGTCAGAGCTCAGGGGATCCAGCTGAGGCCTGGAAGAGTTCTCGAAGGCACAGCTGGCACGAAGCGCCAAGGCACAAATGTGGAAGTAAGATAATTTGTCCAACAGGAGGTTGGGATGTCTTCCTCAGGGTGCTGGGCACAGTAAGACGCCTTGGAAACAGAAGTAGGTTGAATGGAGTGACCATGCTGGGGTGAGGGTGGTACAGGGGCCCAGGCAGAGAGCAGGCAGCTTCCTTCCTCCTTCCCCATTCAGAACCCCATCCCGTGCTGGGAGTCTGGATCCTCTGGGTTTGGGGCCATGCTGGAAGGGAGTGGAGGGTGTTCACAGGGCTGGTGGCCACAACCAGGCTCTCCCAAGCAGCCTTGAGCCAGTCCCTGCGCTCTGCCACCAGTAGGGCTGTTAGAGACCACAGCTCCTTGCAGGAAAACTCAACAGTCACGCTGCAAGGAGCTGTCCTGGGGCCGCCGGCACAGGCGAGATGAGAGCTGGTGCGGAGAGGGTGCAAGATCCCTCTGAACAAGTTGGGAGCTTGGATTCCTCTCCTGGTGCCTGGGGGAGGGGACGCCAGGCCCAGACTCTCAAGCTGCCAGGCCTCACACAGAAGGGGGAACCCCTGGCTTCTCCTCTCCCCCAGGCCACACCTCTCAAGGCCCCCTTCATGTGCACATTGGCCTTTGTCCACCAGGCCCTGCTCACTTGGCTTAAAGTTAGCAGAGGCCCAGTTGGGGACATGGCAGGGAGCCATCTGGTCTTCTCCCAAGACTCTCAGCCCCCCACCCTCCCAATGCCTCAGCCTGCCTTGTCCCGACGACCCCCTGCTTCTCTCTCCCAAAGTCTTTATCCGTGTTTACTATTTGTCAATTAGGCGGCCTCAATACCCTGCACATGGAAAGCCAGTCAGCCAAGCGTGGTAATCCCTCAGCCCCTTCCCCACGCCTCTTTTCCTCTGGGTTGGGGGAGAGGGCAGGAGGAGGAAGGCAGTTTGCAGTTTCTCCTCCAGTTAAAAGTGACCGTGGCATGGTCTCTCTGGTCAGTGTTTTCTCCCTCACTGCAGACCCCTCCCAGGCCACAGCTGGAGTTGGGGGAGGTCGGAGTGAGGAGAGACGGCAGCAAGCAGGTGCCTGTGAGTGAGGGGTGGGCAGGGGCAGAGGCGTGGGGTGAGGCTGCCATGAGACGCACGCTCCTGACTGCCTCAGGGGCCGGCTTGGTTCGCCTTTCCAGCTGGAAGTGTTCCAGGCCATGGACAGGTGTGGCTAGTGGCTCCTCCCCAAGGGAGGGCCAGGCTCAGCACATCTCTCTGGCCACTCTGAGACCTTCATCCACATAGAAGGAAGAGGGAAAGAAAGAATGAACGTGGAAGAGGAAGGAGACAGGGAGAGAGGTGGTGCAGGGGGACTGGGGACAGAGGATGTGTCCCAGGAGGGGCCTCCATGCCCTCCAGTGACAGCATCTGGATGCCTGCCGTGGAGCCCTCCAGCCCCAGGCACCAACCCACACTCCCTTCATCCCAGCCTCAGCTCCAAGAAGAGGAGGGGCTCATCCTTGTAGCTCAGAACACTGAGCTCAGGGAAAACACTCGGCTGGTCCTTGGCACAACTTCTGGCTCCATGGTTCTTCTTCCTCCTCAGCCTCCATCACAGCCCAGTGCCTCCCCCACCAGCTGGGGAATCCACCTTCTTGTGGGACACAGGCAGTCTGATTTCAGGCTCCTGATTTGTTCTGGCGAAGCCTGTCTTGCTGCAGGGATCACGTGAGCTGCCCTAACAGCTTCCCAGGGCGAGAGGGCCCAGGTTCCGTCCATCCCCAGGGAGGGGGTGGAGCGTGGCAGAGAAACAGAAGAGCCACGGATTGGCGGTCACAAGCTCTGAAAGGTGACTTTTCTCAGGAGACACAGTAGCTCAAAGGGCTCAGGAGTCAGAGACACCAGCCTTTGAGTCCTGAACCCCCCTTACTGGCCACCAGTTGGAGCAAGATGTTAGGCTCCCCGTGCCTGCAGTTCCTCCCTCCTAAGGCAGGGTAGGTGGTAATGGTGCCTACCCTGTGGGGTGTCCTGGGAGGGTGAGAGTCCAGGTAAAGCCTCCAGAGCCATGCCTTAGACTTGAGGGTGCCCCACACGTGCTGGTGGAATTGACCACTTTTGTACTTTCTCCCCCTAGGCTGACCTCTCCCAGGGCCCACGCATCACACCAGGCAAGAGTTTTTTCATCTGCACACAACACGGACTGGCACTGACTCCCAGCTGCCCTCCGGGCAGGATGTGCACTCCCCCTGCTTTGTTCATCAATGTCAAATGTCCCAGGTCAAGTGAGGGATAAACCCCATCTAAGAGGACAAGAAAAATTCCGGTCGAATTGCTGGCCTTACAGCCAGCATGCAGGTCTGAGGGGAAGGCGGACAGTTGGCAGGGCAGTTAGTTTATAGTCTTGGTCCCCGCAGAGTCTCCCTTTATCCCTGTCAGTGGTGGCTCTGATCCATCCCATAAAGCCCCGACTCGGAGGGCTGCCTGCCCCACACTTGCACTACTCCAGCCAGGGCGGACCGAGACCTGGTCCTTCTATTTGAACTAACAACCTGGTGTCCCGGCCTGCTGATACCCTCTCAATATCTGTTACTTCTTTTTCTAGAGAGGGGTTGAGCACAGAGAGAGGGGTGGAGGGCCAAGTGGGGTGGGGTGGGAGCGGCAATGGGCTTCCAACACACAACCACACCCAGAGAGAAAGGCCCTGCTGTTAACTAGATTGTCATCTTTGGCAACCAATGGATGCTAGAGGTCTCAATGCCTTCCTCTACCTCAGAGTGTTTCATGAGAGTCTTCTTTTTTAGAAAATAATTTTTTTTTAATAGAGACGAGATCTCGCTATGTTGAGCAGGCTGGTGGAAATCCTGGCCTCAAGTGATCCACCCGCTTTGGCCTTCCAAAGTGCTGGGATAATAGGCATGAGCCATTGCGGCCAACCATAGTATTCTTTCAACCACAGACAGTAGACTTCCTATGAGGAATTCCAGGAAGTTGATGTTTTCCATCCTTTCCACCTTTATCAGAATGGATTTTAAGTCCCTTACAGACTGGCATGCTGGCTAACAGCTGTTGACCTGCTTCTTACTCCAGCTCTGGTTCCAGCAATAACACTGGCTCCTCAAACCTCCAACCCAAGGAACGGTTTCTGCCAAGAAAATGTGCCTTAGGAGCTGAGACTACCAGTGGACCAGAATTCCAGCAGTTCTCCAGGTATGAGCTCCCAGCAGAAGGGAAAGTGTTGACTAGAGAATCCATCAGAAAAGTTTGTTTTCTGGAAGGACAGGACCGGCCGATGCTGAGAAGGGAGGGGAGTAGGAGAGGCGGGAACTCCCAGCACAGACCCTGGCCACTTCACCCGTCACCCCAAAGAGCTGGTCATGCCCCGGATCACGTTCCATCTCCCAGTGAGGAAAGGCAGCCAGCCACCCTCAGAGGAAAGCATCCATGTGGCCACCGATGGCAGGGAGAGCAGTGTGGGGAGAAATCTCTATTTGGAAGAGGAGACATAGTTGGGTGGGTGGTTCCCTGGCCTTATCAGGCCTCTACAGTCCAGCATGGCACTGGGAGAGATGGGCCGTCCTATATCCGCCCTGCTGGGCTTGGCTCAGTCCCCACTAGCCGGAGGGCTTTGCTCTCTCACCCCTGCACTCCATGCCACCCTGCTTCGTTGACCCCACTGGCCTCCAGGCCGCAGCCAGCTGTAGTGGGAAGAGGAGTGGGCTGACTCTCAAAGTCAGGGGTGAGGACAGGCATGGCGCTGCCTGGACTGGGCAAATACTGGCAATGGCAGAAAGCAGGAGAGGTGCGTCGAAGGGGAGTTAAGATCCAGAGCATTTAGAGACAAATTAAACAGCTCTTTTAGAATTCACTCAACTGGGGGTATTGATCACATTTCTCCCTGGTGGCAAAATGGACATGGCTTAGATAAGTCAAGGTAGCACGCACTTGAGAACGCTTTCCATTTTCCACTGAGGTAGGTGATGGCACAGCTGTGGCTTCAGGCTATGTGCTTAACATACTCTGACACTAGCGATGTGACCTCAGGCAAACCATATCTCCACTTAGTCTCACCTTCTTCATCTGTAAAACTGAGAAAAAGTTTTGATGAAATTAAACCCAGGCCAGGCATGGTGGCTCACCGTTTAATTCCAGCACTTTGGGAAGCCAAGGTGGGCAGATCACTTGAGGCCAGGAGTTGGAGGCCAGCCTGGCCAACACGGTGAAATCCTGACTCTACTAAAAATACAAAAATTAGCTGGGAGTGGTGGCGCGTGCCTGTAGTCCCCAGCTTCTCAGGAGGCTGAGACATGAGAATCGCTTGAACCCGGGAGGCAGAGGTTGCAGTGAGCTGAGATCGCACTGCTGCACTCCAGCCTGGGGGACAGAGTGAGACCCTGTCAAAAAATAAATAAATAAATAAACACAATAACGTGTGTGAAGTACACAGCCTAGGGCACAGAAGGTGCTCATTGTTCCTCCTGCTCAAAGTACCTTCCCATCATTTTCCAGTTGACTAATCTGATACTGAATAATGGATTATCATAACCCATGGTGGTTTTAAAACATGTTCATGTTTTTGACATTCCTTTCTTCAAAAGGCAGAAACTAATGTCCCTCCCTTTGGATTTAGCTGAACTTAGTGACTCGCTTCTGATGATTAGAATGTGGCTGAAGTGCAAGTGTGTGTCACTGTGGTTTCTGCTTTGTTCTGCCTTGGATTGTCTGCTGCAGGGGCTGCCCTGTCACGAGGGCACTCAAGCTGCCTGCGGAGAGGCCCATACGGGGAGCATCTAAGGTCCCACCAACAGCTGGCACCAACTTGCCAACCATCTGGGAAGAAGATCCTCCAGTCCCAGTCAAGCTTGCAAACGGCTGTGGCTCTGGCTGATATCTTAACTGCAACCTCTTGAAAGACTCCAAGCCAGAACGTTCCTGAATTTCTGACCTCCCAAGACTGTGAGATATATTAAATGTATATTGCTGTTTTAAATTTCTAAGTTTTCCAGTGATTTGTTACATAGCAATAGATAACTAACATATATCCTATTGCCTTCCAAAACGGTTTTGAAACTGCATATAGGTAAAGTCATAGCTTTAGCTAAATGAAAAGCTATTAGAACAGGATTTAAAAGAAGACAGAGAAATAATAAATAGGGTAGGTATAGGGAGGAGTCTGGCTGTACTAGAAAACCTGGCTAAAGACAAAACATAGCTCTAGGCTCCTTGCAAGCCAGGGCAAAAATGGAAGCTTGATGGGCCACAATAAAACTTTTCGTGGTGGTGGTGGTGACTCTGAATGAGGATGTGCATTCGACATGCGGGCCATTAGGTAAACAGCATCACACCGTCTGGTGGGTGGTAACGTGCAGACACCCCACCTACTGTATATCAGACTGCATGTCTGAAACGGTAAATACAGTAGTGCATACAGTTCACATATAACCGTGCACCTTCTGCCAGTTTTCAGGAACTCCTGGCATCATAAAAATAGAAAAAATATATTAATATATACATACATATTCAAAAAATATAACTTTTAACATAGGTACTAGTTTTCGTTTGTTTTCTGTTTTTTTCAGACAGAGTCTTGCTCTGTTGCCCACGCTGGAATGCAGTGGCACAATCTCAGCTCACTGCAACATTTGCCTCCCAGGTTCAAGCGATTCTCCTGCCTTAGCTGCCTGAGTAGCTGGGATTACAGTTGCCCGCTACCATGCCCAACTAATTTTTGTATTTTTAGTAGAGATGGGATTTTACCATGTGGGCCAGGCTGGTCTCAAACTCCTGACCTCAGGTGATCCGCCCGCCTCAGCCTCTCAAAGTGCTGGGGTTACAGGCATGAGCCACCATGCCCGGCCATATGCAGGGTTTTCTTAATGTTCTGCCAGCGCACAGGACCAACATGAACCTGCCTTTTCTGTGTCTGCTCCAGACTGCTGAGAACAGCTTGGTCTAACCTCTGTGACCAGAGCATCCCCAAGATGGAAAACTTGGTATCTGCAAGACACCAAGAAAACCGAAATTGTGAAGCATTAAGCTTGTTCATACAAGACTTTCCCAGATTTCCAAGATGAAATAGCCAGGGTCACACAGCCTGCAGATGACCAGCCCCCTGTGCCTCCTCAGCTTTCAAGGGGCACAGAGAGCTACAAAATGTCCTTTCCACAACAGCCTGAAAGGCGGCTGCTTCCACTGAACACATCTTAGAACCGTGACTTGTCTGCCATATTCCTCCAGGATTCTCCAGGAAGCTGTCTGCAGTCTAGGTATTTCCATTGATGTTGAAGCTGCTACTCTAGACCATCCTTGTCTGGGGGGAGTCATCATAATATTTTCATCCATCACCTTCTCAAGGCACAAATCATACTTCCCAACAATGGGGTTTCTCACTGGAAAAGAGTAAATTACATAATTTATCTGTCCATTACTCATCTTCTGTCCTTTTTCAAAGGCTAGAAAACTGGTCACAATTCAGCAAAGAATTCCATAAAGAATATGAATGACAATATTTCAAGTGGATAACTGTGAGAGATAAGCCAGTGATTGTTTAATCTGTCTCCTAATATGCATTCTCTTCTAGCAGATCAAGATAGAGAAAAGTGATAATACAAACAACACCAACATCAGTTGAGGGCTTCCTGATACTGGGGTCCATGCTAAGTTTTTTTTTGTATATCATAATCTTGCTTCTTATTACAACCCTAAGAGTTTAGCATAATTATTATACCCATTTCATAGAAAAGTGAAGAGGCAGGAATCAAACTCAGGTCTCTATGACTCTAGAGCAATAATGCTTTACTATTGGACAAGGAAAAAAAGTGCTACAACAATTTCAAATGTGGAAATTTCAGGGTATTATTGGTATAATTGCTTAATGAGATAACATGTGAATATCATGTGTCACAGCTATTCTATCATCAAATGGAGTGGGAAAGAAAACACAAGCCCAGTATAATGTAATGTTTTATTTAACTGATGCCTGCTGTCCCTGGAGATCCACAGTAAACTAAGATGATAAATAAAATAGCAAGTATTTTTGGGAATCAGAGAAAGTGGAAGTATAAACTCTCAAGTTTGATTGCTTAGGTTTGAACCCCAGCTTTGACACTAACTGTGTGATCTTGGGCAACTTCTCTAAGCTTTAGTTTTCTTCTCTGTAAAATGGAGATGATAACAATCTACCTCAGAGGTTTGTTGTATTAAATTAATGCATCAACTTAAAGTACCTGGTGCTCAGTAAATTCAAGCTATTACATTTTACTCACAGAGTTAAAATGTGCCAACAACCTCTATAGATGATAGCAGCCCTCAGTTAAACAAACAATTAGTGAAGATCCAATGGACAATACATGAATTAGAAAACCACACTACTGATCAGACTAGTGAAAGTGTGCTATCACTATTCATTTTATCAGCATACTTGTAGTAGGGTTTGCTAAGACCAGCACCCAGTCTTTTATCTTTTTCACATTCCCAAAGTTATCCTTGGCTACCTAAAAGAAGCAACACTGTGGTGCTCTGGAAGGCCCTCGGCACCCTAGATTAGCAAATGCCAGTGGGGGTGCCAATTCTTTCTCACCTAGAAGCCACTTTAGCCATGAGAGAGACAAGTTGGGGAAGGCTTCTGTGACATTGCTACAAGCTCTAATACCTGATTTTCCTACCAGCTGGCGAGAAGGCTGCACTCAGTGAATAACCTGGCATAACAGAAACAGACTTGAGTCTGAATCCACTTACTAAGTGGTGAAATGAGAAAAATTCCTTAGCCTCTCTCTAAACCTGTTTCCTCCTTTGGTGGAGATAACCATACAGTGCAGGATTGAGGATTAAATGAGATAATGTAATTAAAACATGTAGTACAAAGCCTACATGGTAGGCACTTGATAAACTGTAGTTATTATTATTATTAGCTTTATAGATCAGACTAATGGCTCCAAGGAGGATTTTCACCCTGAGCCACTTGCTGACTTTCACTATTTAAGATATATGAGAATACCTTTCTGCTATGTACATGTTACTAAAATGTCACCAATATGAACAGTGTTGTCCATTGTGAGCAACAGAAATGCAGAATCTATTTTTGGCCAAGGATGGTGAAGGACAAAAGGATGAACAAGGTATGTACAGTCCCTGCTTTCCCAGAGCTTACATCTTGTAGGGGAGACAGATGCATAATCAATAATGCTTACAAGACAGGCTAAGCATGATCCTAAAGTGCTACTGGAGTTTGGTAAAGGTAGAAGTCATTTTGATGAAAGGAAACATCCTTTATCAGTGTGCCCAGATGGAGAAGGGTGCCTGGAGAGCTAAGGCGGTCACTGGGAGGGTATATGTCTTCTGCCGGGTACCCAGGTTGGGGAAGATGGGGAGGGAAAGAGGGCCTGCTTGCCAAGTGACAGGGCTAGGTGTTCTACGGACAATTGTGGGAGTAGATGACTGGATGACTCATGCAGCTGGCTCCTGAGTCCCCCCAGATGACAGATCGGAGCTCCTACACGTACGGTCCTAAGGAAGCCATTCTCTCCAGAAGCAGGTTGGAGGAGTGAACTGAGAGGTCATTATTTGGGCAGATGTGGCAAGACAAATCAGAGGCCTCTGACTCAGTGGCAAATGGCTATTGGTACAACCAGAGGGTTATGGAGGATGCCATGTGGAATCGAAGGCGTTTTGCCAGCATAAAATCATACCCTCATTTTTTATAGGAGGAAACAAAGACCACTGTCTTTGATTCTCTTCTATCCAATTAGTGTTCTTGAGGTGCATCTTATAGTGACTCCTGAAAAGAGGATGGTGGGGTCGGGGGCAGGGAAGGGCAGACACATCACTGGAGATAAATTTTTCTACAGTGAAACTGCCTCCAGATAAGAAAATTAGTTCACAGGAAACATGGGGCCATCTTCACAGCGTTTCAGTAGCACTTGGCCTTTGCTTATTCATCTTTGCTAGTCCTCAGGTAGGTTCTGGTGTGAAATATTAACTCATTCCTGCAGCCACTCTTACGTGGCTGTCTTGTGATCACACAGGGTTGCTTCCATTGTAAAAGCCAGATCAGGGCCCTTCCCTGTCTCTGCAGTGCGCCTCTCACACAATGACTAGGGCCACTTGACCGGCTTACCTGACTTTGGTGTCCAGGACTAGTCCTAATGAGGCCAGCAGAACTGAGGTAGCTCTGGCTCCTGGCTCTGGGACTCACTCAGCACCAAGCCAAGCCTGTTCCCAGGCCAGTCATGACCTTGTCTTGGCTCTGAGCACTGCCTGGCTCCTGGGATTCTGAGCAGTATTGTGCACCTCAGTTCTGATACCAGGATTCCCATCTGTCATTTTCCTTCTATCCGAGTTCTTGTCTCCAAGAACTGCTAACTATACCCAGGCCCCTTAAGCCTGAAGTCCTGCCATGATCTTGCCATTACCCCACAGGAAGTAGAGGAAGCGCTGCTCTTAGAGCTTAGCCTGCGGCTCTTACACATGCTACTGGGCTTTTGCCGCCCTGCTTTCTTACTCTGGAATCCTGTCTGGGACTCCCTCTTCCCTGATGCAGATCATTTACCAGACTATGCTTTTGGCTGATGGCTGTGTTCTCCAGGCTCCATGTTTCACTGGCTGGGCTGGGCTTCCTACTAGCTCTCCAGCTCAAGCTGTTCCCCCAGTGCCTGATTTTGCTCAGTGAGTGGGTAGAACTCCCGAGCTTGCCCCACCCAGCCTGCCCTGTTCCTCTGCAGTTAATTGAGCCATGCTCAGCTTGGCTTTGGCAAGTACATGTGCATATACCCTTGCTCAATATTAACTTAAAGGTCAAAATGGAGACACATGACTATACTTACATACCAAAAAATTTCATAGTATGTTCTAAAGTAAAACACTATTTTAAAAATAATTAAAAACCAAAACATCTCAATTATCACAGAGTATATTTTAAACTAAATAATTTACAAGGCTTAAGATACCCAAATGTCTGGGTGCAGTGAGTCTTACCCCCTCCCTGCGATGTGGACCAGTAGATAATATTCGGGATACAGTCTTGGTTGTCCTGATAGCCTCAAATGACCTTTATTTCAGCAAACACCTTTGGAAGAGATCGCCTGTGCATGCCAACAAGCTGGCTGTATCTACATGTTCTCTCATAAAACTAGGAGCTCATCTACTCTGAAGTCAAAGTCTAGCATGTCAGTTGCCACTGAATCCAACCTCTACAGCATTACTCAACAGGAAAGGGGTGAGTTATAGCACGCAACAACTACTTCCTCCCTAGCTCCTGCTTGGTGAAAATCTTCAGAAGCTATTGCTTTTGGAGAAAAAAACTGTTAGTTTAGATCTTCACTGTCTGTGAAAGAAAATAGTCAAGGAAGGACAGAACACAACCGGAAAACCATTGAGAAGAGTCTAGCAGCACTGTAGCTCCAGGTCCAGGCTAGGGACTGTCACTATATTTGTTCTATAAACCCAGGAAAGATAAGTCAGGAGTACCAGAGGGAAATCCAAAAGAGCCTGCCTTTTTGTTTGTTTATTTGTTTGTTTTGAGATGGAGTCTTTCTCTGTTGCCAGGCTGGAGTGCAGTGGCACAGTCTTGGCTCACTGCAACCTCTGCCTCCTGGGTTCAAGCGATTTTTATGCCTCAGCCTCCCGAGTAGCTGGGACTACAGGCATGCACCACCATGCCTAGCTAATTTTTGTATTTTTAGAAGAGGGGGGGTTTCACCATGGTGACCAAGATGGTCTCAATCCCCTGACCTCGTGATCCGCCCGCCTCGGCCTCCCAATGTGCTGGGATTACTTGGACCTGGCCGAGTCTGCCTTTTAAGGCCTGCATTTTGCTGGGTGCAGTGGCTCACACCTGTAATTCCAGCACTTTGGGGGGGCCGAGGCAGGTGGATCACCTGTCGGGAGTTCGAGACCAGCCTGGCCAATATGGTGAAAACTCGTCTCTACTAAAAATACAAAACATTAACCGGGTGTGGTGGTGGGCATCTGTAATCCCAGCTACTTGGGAGACTGAGGTGGGAGAATCGCCTGAACCCGGGAAGCGGAGGATGTAGTGAGCCGAGATCATGCCACTGCACTCCAGCCTGGGCGCGACGGTGAGACTCTGTCTCAAAGAAAAAAATGATAATAAAGCCTGCATTTTATAACTGTACTACTTCCTCATTTCCATCCCCATCTACTAGGATATGTTATATTGCTTTGGGAAATCCAAGGTTTTCTAAAAAATTTCAAGTCCAAATATCAATCTGAAGGGACATTGTTTGGTCTAAGAAGTCCAAATAACACTCTGCAATGGTCTTTCTATAGGGCTCACATATTTATCAGCTTTTTGAGTGTGAGTCTAATATAAATAGACGAGAAAAATCTTGTCTGTAAGTCCTTTTATCTGGTGCTGCAAGTTTGTACTACATACTGATTCTGCCATTTCATAAACACTTTTTTAAAAATTCTAGAGTTTCTCAGAAACTTAATATTCTTCAATACACATTCAAATTAGATGAATACAATCAATGCTATTAAAGCATGTTGGTTAGCAAGGAACAAGTATTTTGCCTAGTGACAGCAATCATATAGCACTGGAGAGGTTTTCTTACCGTCAGAAGCAAGGTCAGGACTGGCTCTGGAGAATGACAAAACTGTTTGCGTAAAAACAAAATCTAGAAACAAAAAGGCAAGTTAGTAACTTTCAAAGGCTGGGCATGGTGGCTCACGCCTGTAATCCCAGCACTTTGGAAGGCCAAGGCAGGTGGATCGCCTGAGGTCAGGAGTTCAAGACCAGCCTGGACAACATGGTGAAACCCCATCTCTACTAAAAATACAAAAATTAGCCAGGTGTGGTGGTGGGCACCTGTAATCCCAGCTACTTGGGAGGCTGAGGCGGGAGAATCGCTTGAACCCAGAAGGCGGAGGTTGCAGTGAGCCGAGATTGCACCACTGCGTTCCAGCCCGGGCACAGAGTGAGACTCCATTTCGGAAAACAAACAAACAAAACAACAACAAGAAAAATCCCTTCACCATAGCTTCAGTACAAAGACTTACCCAACCAGAAATTATACAGGCCTTAAAAATAATTGTGAGCCAGGCCTACTTCGGGAGGGTGAAGGAGGGTGAAAATTGTGTGTCACGGCAGCTCTGAGTCCGTGGAGTCAACATCACGAGCAAGGATCTCCTTCCCGAGTCGAAAAAATTTATAGACAAGAATTATTGTTGGATTTAACTGGTGGCAGACATGTCCAAGGAATATTGCAGGGATTTTATCCCTTTATGAATCTTTTGATTGATAGATGTGTGGAGATGGCAACTAGTGGGTAACAAAATGATATTCCTCATGGTGATATGAGGAAATTGCATCATGTTAGAAGCCTTGGGATGAGTATAAATCAAGGCTGTTTTGCAGAGAAATCCACAACCTCTCCCCAAAGGGCCTATTTTACTATGATGTAAAAATTGGGTCATGTGTAAATTTATATTAAACTTTTTGTTAAATAAAAAAGAATTGTGGACTGGATATATATCCATTTATTTTTCTGCTGGATAAAAAAACTTTTTTTTTTTGCTACAGAAGGAGTATCAAAATGTGCCCGTTTATCACTTTAAGTGTAAATGGCATTTAAATTAGAGGTTCCAACAGTAAAGAAATTAGCAACTTGAGACAATACTGTAAAGACTCATGGAGCATCTAAAAACTTGAAATTTTAGAAATTATTGAGAAATATTAATTAGGCTTGGTCTTGCAATGTGTTTCTCTAAACTGTTCCTGTAATAAAGTTTTAAACATCACAATTTGCAGTAAACTTTAGAAAATGTACCTATCCATTTTATCTATTCCTAGGTTATTCCCTGATGGGTTTCCAGGGAAAGCTGTGGTATGAAAAGCATGAAACGCAGACTTGACCTTTTCCTGCATCCGGGCTTAGCCTCCTCCATGAAATGTATGACATTAGGTAAGCACCAGCTCTCAGAAGGATAATTCTTAGAAAGTCAGAACAAGATAACCAGGCTGTAAGGAACAAATAATCTGGTATCTATAAACTTTCCTCAACCTTAGACTGCACCTAGCAATGCATAATCAAAAGAGTTCTAAATCAAGCCCAGATACTTAAAGGAGTTCCTTCAATGAACTAAAACTAAATTTGGATCCAGTATTGCCCCCTAATGGTCAGCTCTTAGAAATGAAACCCCTTTGAAAGTAACAGTATGCAAATTCAGGGTTTTTTTCTATCAAGTTTCCCCAAAAGGCTTGTACATTAGGTTTTTCTCCAAGACAGACCATCTTCAATTACATTCATTTAAATAAAATTGTAAATACAGGATATTTCTGATCTTTAAATTGACTTCTGTAACTAGATTAAGCTACCTTTTCTGGTTTTAAAAACATTTTCCTTAGAATGTCTCTCCTGTTTCCAATAATGGAAATCAAAAGAAGAAAAAGGGCTTCTTCCCAAGTCTCTGCTGCACCTTAAGCAAATTTATGATATCTTGTCTTCCAGGTGTCATGGTGAAAATTAAAGAGCTGGTTCTTTATCCTAAAGGATGCTCTCACCACCACAGGTCATTTCTGCTTCTCAGGTATCCACTAATTTCTTCATTCTTGAGGTGATTTGTTAGGGAAAAAAGTCTTCCAAAGCAGAAGTCAATGTTTGATCCCAAATCTACTTATATCAAAATACAAGTTCACCATGGCTTGACTTACAGTCCAAACTAAAGATAACTGCCTCTTCCTCTACAAAGATGTACTGCAGCCACACAGGGTCTGGCACACAGATGGCATAATTACAGAAGTCTGAACCTCTATGGGTGGAATCCTATCACCTACTTTTCATCTTCTACAAGCCTTAGTTTCATTATCTACAAAATGGGGATATTATCACCTACTTTGTTGGGATACTGGGAAGGCCAAATGAAGTCATATATGAAAAGCATTTAGCCTAACGTTTGGTACACAGAAGGCATCAACAAAAAATATTATCAGTTAACTCCTTGGTAAAAAAAAAAAAATGTCAACTATTGAAGAAGGCATTATCTTGCCACTCACAGGTAAGAAAACTCTGAGGTGTCACATCCTATTACAGCCTCTGAGAGCACACAACAACTTTCTATGTGTTCTCCACTGTGGGTGGTATCTGTAATGGGACCTTAAGGAAACAAAGTCGAGAACAATCTACTGAGGCGAAGAAGCAACAAAGGAAATGCCTTCTCTTTCAAGTGCTGGGTATTTCACAACAAACATGGTGCCTACAGACTAAATAGGGAAGTTGAGTGCAAGGACTGGAAACATTGGGTTGTTAGATCTATTACTCCCTCTAGTGGCCACAAACAAGACTGCTTTTTTCCAAAATCCCAGTTTGGCCAAGATTGCAACTTGGATATGTGTATGTACCACGCTTGAGTTTGAAAAAGAATAATCAGTTTGTATTTTCTGCCTATGTGGGGGAAAAAGGGGGCCTGATGTTAAGAGAAGCCAATGCTGTCACAAATTTTATCAGTTTCTTTTTATTCCCTGCTGAATGAAAATACTAATCAATGGAAGAAAAGGTACACGCTAACTTTTGTGCTATATTGACTCTCAAGTGAGAACTGAAGATAATCGTCTTTGTTGCTTTATGAAAGGGAATTTTGAAATGAGCATCTTTCTAAAATAGCAAGTTTTTACCACAGGGTTATTTACAAGCCAAGGTAATAATTAAATATGCCCAAGACTATGACTATTTTTCTCTGACCAAACCCTTCATTTTTATAATGGGTAATTACAATAAAAACTTCAATTAACCACAGCCCTCAATTAACATGTTATCCTCCTCTTGTACTGTATTTTTAGAACAAAGTAGAAAAATAATCACAAGAAATTATTCATATGACAGATTTAGTTTGAAAATCTTCTAGATGGGTTATCTAAGTAGGAAAAAAACAGAAAAATTACATTCACACCATAATATATAAAAAACACCTATATATAAATGATATATATATAACTATATATCTATCTATATCTATCTATATATACATATATATACACAACTAGATAACAGCTGGAAGGGAATATAATTTTTTAAAATGTGAATATGGGCCAGGCGTGGTGGCTCATGTCTATAATCCTAATGATTTGAAAGGCTGAGGCAAGATTATCACTTGAATCCAGGACAACATGGTGAGTTCCTGTCTAAACAAAAAACAAATAGCTGGGTGTGGTGGTGCATGCCTGTAGTCCAAGCTACTTGGGAGGCTAAGGAAGGAAGATCACTTGAGCCCAGGAGTTTGAGGTTGCAGTGAGCTACGATCACACCACTGCACTCCAGCCTGGGCAACCATCTCAAAAAGGAAAGAAGGCTGGGCGCGGTGGCTTACCGCCTGTAATCCCAGCACTTTGGGAGGCCGAGGCAAGTGGACTGTTTGAAGTCAGGAGTTCAGGACCAGCCTGACCAACATGACAAAACTCTGTCTCTACTAAAAATACAAAAATTAGCTGGGCATGCTGGCGCACACCTGCAGTCCCAGCTACTCGACAGGCTGAGGCAGGAGAATTGCTTGAACCTGGGAGGCGGAGGAGGCTGCAGTGAACCAAGTTTGTGCCACTGCACACCAGACTGGGCAAGAGTGAGACTGTCTCAAAATAAAAAAAAAAAAGTGAATGTGGTGAAATTGTAAACTATTTTTTACTCTTTCTGCTGTTTTTCTGTTACACTGTTATTTGTACAACAAATACATTAAAAAAGAGAGAGGTACATGTCTTGCAACATCTATTCTACATTGATACAGGCCACCATACCCTATTATCAAGACCAAAAATAGGTCTTTTAGGGAATATCTCCTCCAACATATGCTGAAACAAGACAGGTTTTGTATATATATAATTTTCAACTAATTTGAAAATATATTTACCAGGATATTCTTTATTCAGAAGCATCAATAACTTTAAGTAACTACCTGTGAATGGAAACCTCATGATACAAGTCTGTATATTTAAAATACTGTTTATTTGTGATTTAACATTAATTAGCATTACATCTAAGAGCAATATCAGATAACATTTATACATTTTTCCACAGGACACAGAGGTTCATTGGCTCATTCTTTATGCCAAAGCAAGTAAATAGAGGCATTAGCAAAAGGTGCAATAGTTCACTGTTGTGTTTAAAAAATATTTATGCACATTGCATTCATTTAGATATATATTTTTTCAAAAAGTTATGGAAAAGCATAGTTCACAGGTTACTGTCTCTACATACATCGTAATACAACATAAATGATGTAGAACATTAAAAAAATCTTCCGATAGAGAGTTAAGCAACTGAAAGTTTCCACCAAGAGATTAAAACACTGATTCCAGTAGTTATTGAGATCTAGAATGACATTTCCAGGCTCTGGCTCAACTCTGCATTATCATATGCACGTAGTCAAACAGAGCCAGCTCCAAAACACACTGTAATCAATGTAATTTTTTGCATGCCAACTCACCCTCAAGAAACACTTTGAGTTATTTTTACCCACTGATCATTCTGGATCACTGATTTTGCATCAAACTGACATCACTTGGGTGAAAGGGGAAAAGCCTATATTAAGCCTAGGTTTAAATTTGTATTTACATTAAAAAGAAAGTTAACTGAAAAGATTTTTTTAAATCTGTAAAAATCAAGAAGTGGTAGTTTTCTTACTTGTGGGATTAGACCTGCTGATTTCTTCTAGTGCTGCCCTCTAAAAATACATAAGGTTAGAAAGATTTGATCCTTTTAAAACTCAAATATCAAGCAAGAAAGACATTGCTTTTGGCAGAGAAGCAGAATTTCAGAAATTTGGGGCATGTTTCCAACAAATCATACTTTGTATCCTATCGTGAATATGAGTCACTATCAAACTAGAATTCTTCTTTTCACATCCCATCTTTTGTTCCCTTAATTTTTCACTTTCCCCTTCATTCTTTTTCATTTGGCTACCTTATGAGACTTTTCTTTACTCATTAGCAATACTAAGAGAAAAATACAGTATAAGATTCAAATATGAATCTAGATGTACCTTTATATGCTCTAATCCTGTTTTGACACCAGGTCCCTGGATTCTTGAGTTATATTTAAGTATACTCAGTACCAAGCAGCCTTAAGTATGCTCTACTGTGAAAGGACTGGCTAATATGCTTAGGACACTTTTATACTGAATGGTATACAAACATCAACATACAAAAATTGTTTTGTTTTTTTTTTTGCCAGAGTAAACTAAATAACCCATGTTATGTGTACAAAATCCCCTTTGTTGAAAAATAAGGGGCTTTCTAAACTAATAAAAAAGGAAGTTTTCAAAAATTATAGTTTATTAAAACAACTTTTTTGGCAAACAAAGTTACTTCAGGTGAGGAAATTTTATACTGTGAATAAAATTCCAAATGAATCTTTTCTTAAAACTTTTTAAAAAATTATGTGCCAGTGTATACTAATGCTATAGATTCTTGTCTTAGAAGCTTTTAAAGCATTCTGTTAATGCCCATTGAAACAATGGGACTCCAAAAATATAGTCAATAATCATGATAAAAAATTATAATCTGATTAACCAAGTGAAGCAAGTATTGAGAAATAAAAATTCTCACTTGCTCACTGGCAATTTCTTTCTAACAGATATTATAGAGAAGGCCTGAAGGAATTCAGACAGATATCTGTTTACGGTGAATTATAATAATACTTCATGAGGGCAGAGCTAATTAAAACTAGTAATTGCTTAAAATTCAAAGCCATTTTTGGACATATAAAATGAGAGATGAATCTGAAAGTTTTTATTTTGTAAAACCTCTTTCCAGTTCTTCAAGTCCAGTTTGCTACATTCCCCAATCTGATCTACCATTGCATATTAATGATCAACTTAAATGTGGTATTTAAATGTGCAATGTCACATTGTTATAATAATAATTATAAAAAGACTTTATTTAGGCCTCAACTTTCTCCTTTTTTTTGTTCTTTTTCAGAAAAGAAGGAGTGCGGAATTTCTTCTTTTTCTTGGTTGGCGATTTTGAAGGGGAGCCTTCAGGTGACAGGACTTCTTCGATTTTCTCTGGAGACTTAATAGTAATCTCGATGTTTTCTATGGTTGTACTTGTGGTTAACCTACTTACTCGCTTAGCAAGCTCATCTTCAACATCATGCATATCATCCTTGCCATTTACTACCATAACAGGTACTTCCATGGAGATGAAGCTCTTGGAAAACAGCTCATGGTTTTCTACGAAAGGGGAGGGTTTTTTGGGAGTTATTTTACATACTTAACATTTTTGCTTTACTTTACAAAACTGAAATGTTTTAGCAATGTAATAAGGCATTACTTTAATTCCCATGAAGACAGATTATTATTTTAATAAACTGTAATTTATTACCAAGAAGCTAATTTTCTTTAATGATATAAAGGGGAAAGGAACAAAGTTGTTAAAGCAAAGAGCAAAAGCTAGATAATCCCAATTAGATGAAATGACAGTTTCATTGTAAATCAAATCAGCATAAATGAGGAAGACAACATATTTTTCTTTAGTTTTGGGATCATTTGGCAATCAATACTGAAAAATATTTCATGCTGTTGATTGGGAGATGTTTATTTTAATTCCACAAATTCTTAAGAACTATGAGTTGCCAAAATTCAGATTAAGGTAAATCAATATAAATGTTGAGCAAAAGTAGTGCCCCATTTTTAATGATATAAAATATGCAATTATTGGGAGATTTAAGTAAAATATGGAAAACTTACTGTGATGAGGTGTTCAACATCCTCACATGAAAACAAAACACAGAGGCACAGACTCAAGACTAACTCAGTGAATGCTATGAGGGAAATTACATTGAGTACCTTCTAATTTTTCAGGGACATTTTGCGGTGACTGAGTTTGAGACTGAATTTGTGAAACAGATGAAGCATCATCTGAGAGTAATTCCTGCTCAGCATCTGTTGGATAAGAGTTTAGTTAAAAGCCATGCAAAACAAAAATAAAGCAGCATATGATTTTAGGGAAGTTAGTGCATATATCAAATGCCCGCAAACACAGAGATGATAAATTCTTCAGCAGTGAGCTGAGCATGCTAACAGTTATCCCATATATCCATAATTATACATTAAGAGGAGGTTAATGTGTTAACATTTCTGGCTGCTAATAGTTATTTTATATACAGGTTACAAAAGAGGCACAGCTACTGGCAGCCCAGGCAAATGATATGTTGCATGTAGCTTTTGCTAGCATTAGAAAACCAAAGCATACTGTGCAGCCAGATGAAAAGAATTATAAAGTCTCACCAATGATGCTACATTAATGAGGCAGAATGCTTCATGGAATTTTTGAACAATATTTAATTTGTGATTCTTGTCAGAGCAATGTTACTGAGCTAATTCATAAGTCATAATAAATGTGGAAGAAACTACTTAGAAAGTTATATAAAAAAGGCGATGGTTCTAGAGTGCAACATTTGTTACCTGGCATCTTTAGGCTTTCAAAAAACAAGAGATTAAAGAGGGACATTTTACAAAATATGAAAAACAGAGAAAGCTCCCAACTTTATGTTAGAGTGAACAAATTCAATAATACCCTTAGAAAATTTAGTATAATTACATTAATGAGTCAGGATGACTCCCTTTTGTGACAAAGGCACAAAAAACTGTTCCTCGGATGATCAAGATGTCATTAGTTCTTCCTACATGATATCTAACATAGACAAAAATTCATTAACTATTGGCTTGTTTTGCTTTGCATAAAAATTTCAACTGCATGTTGTGGATGCTCTAAAGCAGAGGCTCTTAACCCTCTTTTTGGGTGACAGGCTTCGTTCCTGACCCCGAACCCTCCCCTCCCTAAATGTGTATCTTAAACAATTAAGCATATATTTTTTAGGTGGCTCATGGACTGCCTGAAGTTTATCCAAAGACTCAAGATAGAGAACCCCTCCTAGGAAGAATCTCTTATTCTAGAGAAAAAGGGAGCTAGTAGTCAATTGTTTAAGATGTTTTCATTAACAAATCTTAAATATAATCCTAACAATCTACTTACTAAGGGTTCCAAAGCTAGAAAACTCAACCTACTAGAGTGTCCGTGTGCTTAAGGAAAGTCACATCAAAATTTTAGCAGTTAGTTTTAAATTTTGAAGTGACACTGTTAGCACCTTGAGATAACCAGAAATAGAGATTTTACAAAGCATCAAAACTACATACTTATCACTCTGTAATTATTTAAAATTAAGAGAGTTAAAAAGCCACATACTTATGAAATGTATAAATCCATTAATTTATCTACATCTACTTTGGCTAGTAATTCTTTACTCATCTGGGAATCTCACTTTCTAGAAGATTTTATTATAAAACAGTAGCATTCAGATTGTTTTCTTTTTCTTTTTTTTTTGAGACGGGGTCTCTCTCTGCCGCCTAGGCTAGAATGCAGTGGTGCGATCTCGGCTCACTGCAACCTCTGCCTTCCAGGTTCAAGTGATTCTCCTGCCTCAGCCTCCTGAGTAGCTAGGACTACAGGCATGCACTACTATGCCTGGCTAATTTTTTGTATTTTTTAACAGGGACGGGGTTTCACCATGTTGGCCAGGCTGGTCTCAAACTCCTGACCTCAAGCAATCTGCCTGCCTTGGTCTCCCAAAGTGCTGGCATTACAGGCGTGAGCCACGACGCCCAGCCACACTGAATGTAAAGATTAACTAACCTTCTAAGCCTTGTTGTTTACGTTCGATTGTCTTCTTATACTCTTCAAGTTCTTCTTCTGTGAGATGACTAAATGGGTTAGGAGGAGCTGGTGGGCCATGATCATCATCTTCAAATTGCATAGTCTTACAGAGAAAAAATAAAAATAGATTCATTACCAAGAGTTTTATTTATATATCTATCCATCCATCCATCTACATACACACAAATTCGCATATGATGCTTGTGAAGCCTTATTTCACAACAATCCTAAGAAATGCAAGGTAACATGCTTTGTTTAAAATGTTCTTGTAAGATTAATACTCTTAAACTACTGATCCAATTGACTAAAATTGCCAGTGATATTTCCTCAATAAGCCTATATAAGTAAATTTTATAATAATTTTTAAAAACCATTATGCCAAGTTTTAATAAGCTTCACATAAAAAAAAAACTTGAAAAAAAAAAAGAACTGCTGCATTTGAAAGACCTTTCTAAAAAAGGCTTACAGAAATGAAACTGTACCAAAAGTAGTTCTTTAAATTTGTTACGAAAATAAGCTTATAAGTGTTTTCTCCAGGAAAAGAAATAATAAGAATTTCAGTTGCACTTGGCATATGGAACCCATATATTTATTTTTCATCCCTCCCAAAACCCCACTAAAATGATAGTAAAGGAATAGAAAAAAGAAAAAAAAAAAAAAAACCCTTAAGGACAAAAGAATGTGAGAGGAAACAACAAAGGATGAGAAATGTTAACATATTTTTGGAAGATGGAATGCAAGTGGAACAGCAGGTAGCAGAGCTGGGAAAGTTGAAGCCTCAGTCCTGAAAAAAAGGATGCAAATGAGAAGCATGCTTATTTGCCCTGAAGAGGTCTGGTAAGGCCCAGAAACTACAGGCAATAGGTACCATAGAAGGTGGTGGTAAGGAAAAGGTGAAAAGAGAGAAACAAGTTAAAAGTCTGAGTAAGAAACAGATTCCCAGGTTCCCTTCCCTATTCCACAGAGCAAAACATTTCCCTCTCTCTCATCTCTGCAGAAGATCAGAGGCTTAAGAAAGAAAAACTAACTAGGGGACACAAAATACAGTTGCAGGCTCCTAGAATGACGGTTGGAAACTGGCAGGAGACTGGAGTTCTTTTCCAGATAAACGAAATAGTCCCAGATAAAAGAATTACAGAGAATAATGTTTGGGGATTCCCCAGAGAAACAACCTGGTCCACATCCAATCACCCTACAGTGAAGCTCACCAATCCCCGAGCTCTGTATATATTCAGAGCTTCTGATAGGCTTTAATGTCTCATTCTTCCATATAAACAGACATATCCAACTCAGAATAGACAAAGGCAAATAAAGAAAATTTAAAATTGATACCCTTAGAGCAATAAGAGAAAGTGTAAAGATTAGGATGTTGTTAAAAAGGAACATTCACGGAATACGAACTCCTAAAAATAAAAAAAGTTGGCTGGGCGAGGCGGCTCAGGCCTGTAACCCCAGCACTTTGGGAGGCTGAGGCAGGTGGATCACTAGGTCAGGAGATCAAAACCATCCTGGCTGACACAGTGAAACCCTGTCTCTACTAAAAATAAAAAAAAATTAGCCGGGTGTGGTGACAGGCGCCCTGTAGTCCCACCTACTCAGGAGGCTGAAGCAGGAGAGTGGCGTGAACCCAGGAGGTGGAGCTTGCAGTGAGCCAAGACTGCACCACTGAGCTCCAGCCTGGGCAACAGTGCGAGGCTCCATCTCAAAAAAATAAATAAATAAAAATAAATAAGATAAAATAAATAAAAAAAGTTAACATCAAAATAAAAAATTAAAAGGGTTAGAAAACATCAGGAAGGTCTCCCAGAAAGTAGGATACAAAGATAAAGGTACAGCAAGTAGGAGAGAAAAGAAAAAAATCAGAAGCTCAAAGAGGCCCAACATTCAAACTAACATAATATACCGGCAGAAAAAGAAAAGGGAAGAAAACACTCTTGAAGAAACACTTAATAAAAACTCCCAGAACTGAAGGATATGACGCTGTAGATTGAAAAGGGTTACTAATTACTTACAAAAAAGACCAAAAAGAGATCTATGACGCACACAATCATAAAATTTCAGAACAGCAGGTATGCAGAAAAGGTCTAAAAGCAAAACAAAAACAAAAACAAAAAAACAAAAAAACACCTAAACAAAAGTTCAGGAATTCCAATGCCTTCCTACTTCAACAATAAAATAGGGGACAGAATGATGCTTTTCATATTTCAAGGGAAAATTTTTCTAAACTATTCTATGTCCATTATATGCACATTTGAAGGTAGAATAAAGGCATTTCAGACTATTACTGCCTATGTATCCTTTTCTCAGAAAGCTGAGGGTATGTTCTATGGTAAAGGAGGAAATCAAGAAAGCAGAAGACACAAGGTACAGGAAATGAAATATAATGTAGATCAGCAGCACAGGAATCCTCCAAATGAACCTGTGCAGCTGGCCTGAGAGCAACCAATTTAGATCTGGATCAGAATGAAGAGGGGCTGGAACAGAGAGATTACCTGTTGCCTTTCACCACATGGAAAATAATACTAGGACGGATTTTATGTTATTTTTAATTTTTTTTGAGACGGAGTCTCGCTCTGTCACCAGGCTGGAGTGCAGTGGCGCAATCTTGGCTCACTGCAACCTCCACCTCCCGGGTTCGAGCGATTCTCCTGCCTCAGCCTCCTGAGTATCTGGGACTACAGGTGCATGCCACCATGCTCAGCTAATTTTTTTATTTTCAGTAAAGACAGGGTTTCACCATGTTGGCTAGGATGGTCTTGATCTCTTGACCTCGTGATCTGCCTGCCTCGGCCTCCCAAAGTGCTGGGATTACAGGCATGAGCCACCAAGCCCAGCTTGGACTTTATAATTCTGTTAAAAAGTTTGGGAAGAACTAAGCCAATGTACCCCAAATAATAAGCCAATGACAAAAAGGCAAGGTGAGGGGAGGGAGGGGTAACTTATGTAAGAAAGGAAATACTACCTGGCTCAGCAGCAAACATGTAGTAATATAAATAATGAAAGCTGATCTAGCACACACACACGAAAAAAACTGATGTGTCCTTACTGGGAGAATGGAGAGAGGGAAAAAGGGAAGCATTATATAAACAGGATAAATCCCCATCTTTCAAAAATATTTCATTAATTCTAAGATGAGCTTTTTCCATCTGTGAAATTGGGAATCATCTTATGGCTTCCTACAATTATAATTGGCCATGTTTTTTCTCTTTTAGTGACATATATAACAATGGTATTTCTTATAATGGGTAACACAGATTTGGTGAAAAATAGTCCAGGTCTAAAACTCATAGATTAAGAAAAAGCAGAAGATGCTCTTTAGAAACGTCAAAGTAGGACCAGGAGCAGTGGTTTATACCTGTAATCCCGATACTCCAGGAGGTCAAGGCTGGAGGATCACCTGAGGCCAGGTGTTCACGACTATCCTGGGCAACAGAGTAAGACCTCATCTCAACTAACTTACTGGAAACATCAAAGTAACATTAGAAGCAATGAAAAGAACAAAGTCGCTGTACCTGGAAACTGGGAATTATGGGTGGCATTTTAAATCTTGTGGGTTGACTTTTTGTGCTTACATTAACCTTAGTAAAAATAAATTTTTTTGTTTAAAAATCAATGAAATTAATGTGGTAGATCAAAAAAAAAGATCATATTGCTTCATAAACTTACAGGAGGTGGCTTATCCACAACAATTCCAGCAAGCAATTGAGATTGTGGTCCTGCTGTTTTCAAGTCATATCGATTTTGTTCCCGAATCTGAATTGAAAAACAATTCAATACAAATTTCTTGAGGGCAACTATGCAGATGACCTTTGTTTTATCTTTTCATAAAAGCTTACTACTTGACATTTCCAGAGTGAGAGTCTCTTCCATTCCCACCTTCATGAAGACCTCTTTTACCATCCTAACAGCTCGTATTAGTCTCCTCTACTCTTCTGGCAAGTGATTTCCTTTCGTCTTAGGTTGTTAGAGAACTGCATTTTCCCCTAATAGCAGGGTTCTCTCAAGGCAGAAATATGTTTAATATATCTTCTCCATGTAGCCTGTTCACCAATTACTAGCACAGAGCTGGAGGCATTCAATATAAGCTAAAATTATACTGAATTAAATTACAAATACTTCTGTATTCAAACTTCTAAGTGTGGCATTAACCAGATTCAATCACTTGTGATTTAAACATAAAACAATTAAAATATCTCCCCTGGCTATAGAAGACCATGTCTTACCTTATTTCTCTTTTCTAGTACCTCGTTCGGGTTTGTGTTTAAAGGAACAAACTGATTTGGATCTTCAATTTTGATAGGTGTTCCACCACTAACTTTAGATGCGTCTTCCGCTTTCATCCACTAAAGAATAAAAAATTTTTCTAAAATGAAGCTTTGTGTTAAGAAAATATTAGTAGACTGCCAGATAACTGCTTATAGTCTCAAGAGGGGCATTGCCAATGTTTAAATAATTTCACTCAGAAATATCTTAGTGGTGAATTAGTTTCATCTTATACTAGTTACAAAAGGCTAAAAATCAGCATTCACTTAAAAAATAAATGCCATTACGATTCACACAAATATTCAATTATACTGCTAATTAAACTTTCTCCTCTTGTCAAGTGCAAACACGATGCTGAAACTACTTCAAGCACAGAGAGCATGATCTCACATTCACTCACATTCAGTGTTCTGTCTTCTGCATTGAAGACAGAAGTCAGATGAATATGGCCAAGAAGTCAAAAAAAACAACAACAAAAAAACCAAAAAAAAAAAAAACCTTAAGAAATATCTTAAGATTTAGTTTATCAGACTTCACTTTTTATTTTTGGCTGACACAAAAGGCCAAGCCCTAATCAGCATTTTATAATGGGGATAATCTGGTATATAATAGCAAAATAGAACCATGGGGTTGGAAGGAGCTTACATAATTCTTTTCATTTACCTCGTATTATAATCCTTAAAGAAAGCAGATCTCGATCAAGATTAGTGATGGCTAACCATCAATCTCTGTCAACAAAATGAATTCTGAGAAACCAATGAGTTTATGTTCTTTTACTGGGAGGCAAGAAATCTTACAGACTACAGAAAAGACATTCTGATGCCTAGGTATTTTCATATTGAATGCCATTAGTTTATATAAGATGAACTAATTCTGAATATCTAGAGCTGTGGTGTCCAATCTTTTGACTTCCCTGGGCCACGCTGGAAGAAGAACTGTCTTGGGACACATATAAAATACACTAACACTAACGACAGCTGATTAGCTTAAAAAAAAAATCACAAAAAATTCTCATAATGTTTTAATAAAGTTTACAAATTTGTGTTGAGCTGCATCCAAAGCCATCCTAGGCCATGGATTGGACAAGCTTGACCTAGAGAATGTTTGGTGATATGCACTCCAAAACCAAACCAAACCAAACCAAATCTAATGCAAAATTCTGAAAAAGATAAAAGAAGCCATTTCACTACCCTACAAGATCTTGCCTAAGGGTAGATGTATGTGCAGTGATTCATGCAGCTTTGGTACAATTAGGTGTTGATAACTTTTATAGTTTTAATTCACTGGTGAATTAAACTACTGGTGTAGTTTAACAGAAACTACAAAGCAGTACCATGTAGTGGGCAAGAACTGGGCTCAAGAGTCAGACTGTCTTCATGCAAATCCCGAGTTTACCATTAAAACATGATTAATTAACCCTTTTTGCCTTGGTTTTCTCATCTATAAAACAGACAGAAAAACAGCATCATTCATATTAGGAGAATTAAATGATATGATCTGTGTATGGCACTTAGAAGAGTGCCTTGCACAAAGTTAAAGCCAGATAAGTGACAGTAATACTTTTAATATTATTTTATTTTCCAAATATTTTCAATATAGAACATTCAATTCTTGAGTAACTAGGCAAAATATTTAGTAAAGGCAAACTACGTAAAATACTGGCATACCGTGATTTTGGTTCGGGGACTGGTTTCTCCGTTCCGAGACTCCTCAGGCACATTCACTTTCATGTAAGTATTTGGTGAGTTCAGCCATCTTGTTTTTTCACGCTGTTGCCTCTGTGCCATGTATTTGAGAGGAGAGAGTGGCACCATATCATCTTCAAAGGAAAAGGCAGTCACAGTTGCTGGGATTTCCACATCACTCTTGTGCCTAGGCTTCTCTCGAATGAGAGGATGCCTGTAAGCATAGCCTGTTCTATACCCCTAAGGGAGGGAAAAACCACATTTGAAGCATCAAACGTGTATCAACAACAGCATTTGGATCCTAATTCCTTATACAAATGATTTAAAAGACTCCTCTGCTGAAAAACAAAGAAAAAAGCATCCTTCCAAACACCATATAACTCATGTAACACTAGAGTTGAAATTATGCAAATTTCAAGACCTAGTTAAAGCTTATTACAGCTGATACTGCAATTTCCACTCACACAACTGTTCCTGACAAAGGAACAGTTTTAAGTTGCTGACCAGAAGTGCTTTTCTACCTATAAAACTGTTTCTGGGAAGCAAATCTCAGTGCTCATTTAAGTCTTTGTTCCTAGGTCTGAAGGCAGTCAGCCTTCTGAGCCTTCACAGAAGAGAGTAAAATCTAAGATAACATTTGCCAAACCATACATCTTTTAAGGGGTTACTATCCAAAATATATAGGGAACTCAAAAAATAGCAAGAAAAGAATCCAATTAAAAATTGGGCAAAGGATCTGAATAAACATTTCTCAAAAGAAGACATACAAATGGTCGACAAGTATATTAAAACATCACTAATCAAGAAAATGCAAATTAAAGCATGAGATATCATGTCCTATCTGTTAGAATCGCTACTATAAAAAAGATGAAAGACAAGCGTTAGAATGTAGGGAGAAAGGGACCCTTTGCACACTGTCAGTAGCAATATAAATTAGTACAGCCATTGGGGAAAACAGTACAGAGGTTCCTCATACAATTAAAAATAAAACTACCATATGACCCAGCAGTCTCACTACCAGATATATATCCAAAGGAAATGTAAGCAGTATGTCAAAGAGGTATCTGCACTCTCATGTTAGGTACACCATTATTCACAATAGCCAAGATATGGAATCATCCTAAGTGTCCACTGATGGATGGGATATCAATGTAGTACATATAACACAATGGAATACTATTCAGCTTTAAAAAAGAAATTCTGTCAAATGTGACAACATGGATGAACCTAGAGGACATTATATTAAATGAAATAAACCAGGCACAGAAAGACAAATACCCCCATGATCTCACTTATATACAGAATCTCAAAAAGTTAAAAAAATATTAGCCAGGCATGGTGGCACACACCAATGGTCCCAGCTACACAGGAGGCTGAGGTGGAAGAATGGTTTGAGCCCAGCAGGTTGAGGCTGCAAGTGAGCCCTGATTGTGTTACGGCACTCCAAGCAAGATCCTGCCTCCAACAACAACAACAGCAACAACAACAACAAAAGTTGAACTCATAAAAGTAGAGTAGAATAGTGGTTCCTAGGAAGTGGGGGTGGGGAGATGTTGATCAAAGGATACAAAATTTCAGTTAGACAGGAGGAAAAAGTTCAAGAGTTATATTGTACTATGGTGACTATGGTTAATAACAATATATTGTAATCTTGAAAAAAAAAAAAAAAACAACCAGGCCGGGCGCGGTGGCTCAAGCCTGTAATCCCAGCACTTTGGGAAGCCGAGACGGGTAGATCACGAGGTCAGGAGATCGAGACCATCCTGGCTAACACGGTGAAACCCTTCTCTACTAAAAAATACAAAAAAAAAACACTTTGGGAAGCCGAGACGGGTAGATCACGAGGTCAGGAGATCGAGACCATCCTGGCTAACACGGTGAAACCCTTCTCTACTAAAAAATACAAAAAACTAGCCGGGCGACGTGGCGGGCGCCTGTAGTCCCAGCTACTCGGGAGGCTGAGGCAGGAGAATGGCGTGAACCTGGGAGGCGGAGCTTGCAGTGAGCTGAGATCCGGCCACTGCACTCCAGCCTGGGTGACAGAGCGAGACTCCCTCTCAAAAAAAAAAAAAAACAAAAACCGACATTTGTAAGTTCTGTTTAATTCTCAAAGGTGTGGTTAAATCACACTGAAATGCTTTCCTAGGGCCAAACTCAGCTTCTGGAGGAGTATGGAGCATGTTCTACAAAAATGGAAGCATCTGCTCTTGAATCTGAAGACATTAAATCCAAGTTTTATTTCAATTTTGCAACCTACCAAGTTGTCCAGAGTCCTCATAAGCCCTTCAAACTCAATTTCGCCAACCTTCCATTTTTGATGGGAAACCATATTCACACCTCCTCCACCAGACGCTGCTATAGTGTAAGTGAAAGCTTTATACTTCTGAAAGTCCAGTACGTGGAGATTGTCCACTCCACCTGCCCCTGCTAGGGCCTGCACCTGTAATCAATGGTAAAATATACAGAGATACAAAACTATAAAGACTGTAATGAGTATTTTACTTTCAAAAAGGTACAATTTCAATTTGACAAATATCTATAATACTTGCTCAGGCTACTAACAACAAAGACAAGACATGTGCCAGCAGACAGCTGAAGTATCTTTTCCACCTATCTGAAAAAGAAACCTTCCAAGACTCTGATCCTCCCTGATGGAAAATACATTTAGAGCCATATCTCTTAATATATTTTAAGCAACTGAAATCTGTTGCCAAATTTTAAATTTCTTTTCTTGAAGTTTTCCCAGGGTTATCCAGTTAATACTTTTGCTAAAAGTTATAATTTTAAGGGAATACAAAAACATCGTACTTTGAATTTAAAGATATTTAGGCAGAAGCCATCGGCTCATTATCTTAATTTAATTAAGTTTTTCATAGCCCCATTTGACAAGAGGAGGAGAGGCCATCAAAGCAAAAAAGAAGTTGATTGTTAGGACAAGTTAATGTTGCTAAAAAAAGGTTTTGTTGTTGTTTTTTCTCCCTGTTTCTTGTGGCCCTTCCAATAAATTAAGATTATTACCATTTGCTTCATGAGAATCTGCTTTATTTATTTGTTTGTTTATTTATTGAGACGGAGACTTGCTCTTGTTGCCCAGGCTGGAGTACAATGGCGTGATCTCGGCTCACTGCAACCTCCGCCTCCCGAATGGCTGGGATTACAGGCACCTGCTAATTTTGTATTTTAGTAGAGATGGGGTTTCTCCATGTTGGTCAGGCTGGTCTCGAACTATTGACCTAAGGTGATCCACCCGCCTCAGCCTCCCAAAGTGCTGGGATTACAGGTGTGAGCCACCACGCCCAGCCAAATCTGCTTGATTTAAAGAGAAAATTAGGGCCTTTAAATACATTCAGCATCTCTGATGGAAAAAAGTGGTTAATAAATATCCAACCTCTCATCATAATGAGGTTGTGGAATTGTTGAAAACTGCAATTTCATAAAACTTCTGGCCCTAGTTAAACTTTTTACAAAAGTGACCACAACACATTTGATTCTTGATTTGCAGCTGTTTTTGTTTCTTAATTAGCACCATCACTAGAGGGTGAAAACAGAGAAATATGCAATTGTACTAACTTAAAAAGCAGGACTGTAGGGATAATGATGTTTATGGGGCCCTTAGATTGTGTGTGAGAAAATTTTAATTTCCTTTACTCCTATTTTCAATTCAAGAGATAACTGAGTTGACAACCCTCTCTATATAAGGAGAGCAGAACTTCTCTTAAAAGACAAAAAGCCACTAACTAATATGTATTTGGAAATAAGTACACAAAATCCAACTAAACAAGCAAACAACAAAGAATTAAAAAGGGGAATAATGTTTCCTACCTGAATCTCACAGGCTAGCTGCACATTAAAAATATAATGAAAAGCCTCCTCAATTGTTTCTCCAAGTGCAACCACACCATGATTCCTGAGTACCAGCACCTAAAATAGAATGCCCACAGCAATCACTTGAAATAACTGGCATAGCTCACACTGTTTTCATCAACAGCAGCAGCAACAAAAATAGCTCTTTAGACAAACTCTACTACATACCTTACAACTTGGCCCCAGAACTTTCTGCAGTTGAATTCTCTCCTCCTGTTCTTCAAGTGACCCTTGGTAGTCATAATAGGCAACATCTCCCAGAATAAGAGACTCTTGAGAAATGGGAAGGATCCCACATTTCATGGAGGATACCTATTTGGTTTGGCCCATACCAAGATAACACATTTGGTTACTAAATACATTTTCATAGGAACCTGATTGTCTGGTCAGGTCAGGAAAGCACTGGCCTATTCACTGTGTTCACCATTGCAGCCCACTTTCCACGTTCTTCACTTCCCACTTTGTTTCTTACACACACACACACACACACACACACACACACAAAGGACTTAGGGAATACAACTCAACTTAAATGCTGTGTCAAATATTATGAAAGAAGTTTTGCTCCAAAAAAACTCAATGACCCAATTTTCAAACTGGTTAGCTGTAAAATTCAAATGCTATTTCTCCAGTTGTTTCCTAGAATGGTAGCATTTGGTCCCAAGGGCCTTTCACTTTCTGGTTATGCAGATTATCATATCAAATATGATTTTGAAAAGCAGATAGTAAAGCATCCTGTTGAGAAAGCCACAAAAATAATACATCTTCCAGAGTCACTGTCAGTTTTGGCCTTTCATTGACTTACAGCTGCTGTTGCAAGGGTATGGATGTGTATCACACACTTAACATCAGGACGTGTTGAATAGATTGCAGCATGGGGACTGAATCCTGTATGGTCAATTTTCAAATTGGTACTTCCCTGGTCAACCACTTCTCCTATTATATTGACTTTTACCTGGAAAAAATCAGAAAAACATATTTAACTGGTACATATGTATCAAAGTTTGTGTTTCACAAACTAAACCTGGGGGTAGCAAACCTTTTTGTAAAAGGCCAGATAGTAAACATTTTGGACTTCGTGGGCCTCTGCTGCAATTATTCAAATCTGCAGCTGCAGTACAAAAGTAGCTATAAACAATCTGTAAGTTAGCAGGTATAGCTTTGTTCCCATAAAACTTTATTTATAAAACAGGTGCAACAAAACTTAGTACTTGGCAAGAAGTAGTTTCCAAGAAACTGAGAAACTTAAGCTCTTCATTGGAGGTCTGAACAAGTCCGACATGTATAGAATTGGCTAGAAAACTTCTATTTGCTAACATTACAGCAAGCACCCAGAACCAAGGTAGCTCCTGTCACTCTGTAAGCTGATGACAGTGGCTAGGAGTACAGTCATGGAAAAGATAAAATACTAAGAAGGTCAGGCCAGGCGCGGTGGCTCAAGCCTGTAATCCCAGCACTTTGGGAGGCGGAGACGGGCGGATCACGAGGTCACGAGATCGAGACTATCCTGGCTAACACGGTGAAACCCCATCTCTACTAAAAATACAAAAAAAAAAAAAAAATAGCCGGGCGAGGTGGCAGGCGCTGTAGTCCCAGCTACTCCAGAGGCTGAGGCAGGAGAATGGCATAAACCCGGGAGGCGGAGCTTGCAGTGAGCTGAGATCCGGCCACTGCACTCCAGCCCGGGCAACAGAGAAAGACTCCGTCTCAAAAAAAAAAAGAAGGTCAGATCCTATTCATACCGACTGAACTTTGTTTAAATCTAGCTATGAATAGTGTGTGTGTGTTTTTAAGACGGAGTCTTACCCTGTCGCCCAGGCTGGAGTGCTTGGCTCACTGCATCCTCTGCCTCATGGGTTCAAGCGATTCTCCTGCCTCAGCCTCCCGAGTAGCTGGGATTACAGGTGTGTGCCACCACACCCAGCTAATTTTTTCTACCTTTAGTAAAAATGGGGTTTCACCATGTTGGCCAGACTGGTCTTGAACTCCTGACCTCGTGATCCACCTGCCTCAGCCTCCCAAAGTGCTGGGATTACAGGCGTGAGCCACCGTGCCTGGCCGTGTGTGTGTGTGTTTTTTTTTTTAAGACAAATTTCTGAGTGTATAGGTGGAAAAAAAATCAAGATTCCCTTCAAAATATAGATAACTGATAAGACCAACTCATTTATTAGTCTCTTCAATTACACTACTCTCTAAAACTTTTCTTTAAAACAACAACATAGTTCAAATTCCCTTCACTGTTCACCAGTAAATGTTTTTCCATCCATACCTTCTTATTCTGTCCTGTACTAAAAGCTAGAAACTGTCAGAAAAGCAGAAGAAAGCTCAGAAAAAGCAACACAGGAATGGAAAATTATACCAAATTGGAGGCTGTAGCTTCAGAAAAAGATAGGCCTCTGGGAATTATTATAATGTGGTCTTGCTCCTTACTTATTCTTACCTGGAAAAAAACAAAAAAAACAGGGAATTATTATGAAGTGGTCCATATTTTGCAGTGGAAACATGACTACAAATATATTTACAATGAATAATTGTGAGAGATCAGGAAAAAAAAACCCAACAAAGCAAAAATTCAAGGTCTACAACATGAAACTCCTTAAGTTTCCCTCAAGTACTTGCTAAAAAATTCTGACTTTAGTTTCTTATTTACTAGACTTATAAAAGTGCTATTTTGGGGCTCTAAGATTATTTAGGGCCAGCTACATTCATGGAAAATAAACACTAATATTATTCAAGCCAATATGGTAATGATTATAACCTTAATTTATAACTTGGAAGTTAAGGCAAAATGGGCAAAGGAAAGCAAACAGTATCTCTTCCTAGGAAATAAAGATGGAAGGTGGAAAGGAAGAAAGGTTCTTTGTGGACTGCATCTATACCATTTCCATTGTACAGTATTTTAATACTCTTTTGCTTCCAAATAGCATCTTTTTCCAAGTGTGGCAAAATAAAAATATGATGGTGAATGGAAAGAATATATTTAAAAAATAAAGACCAGGGAGGAAACTTCCCTGACTTCCTCTATCTTCCTTGCCTCAAATGCTTATAAAGCCACTGATGCTCAGACATAATTATCATGGAGAGGGACGATTTTGACAGAAGGATTTCTTCCTGGATAGATTCTACACTTGGTCTGAACCAAAGGAACAACACAGTAAGGGGAGAAGAAAGGTGGGGGAACTGTAGCCTCTCCCTTGGGAATAAGATGTAAATCAGTATTTGGCTGCGATCTAGCATACTAGGTTTAGAGAATAAGTCTGAAAACTGGACTTCCAGGTAAAGGTAAGAAAAGTATAGTTGCCTGCTAGTTGGAATTTTTTCAGAAAGGAACTGAAAGCTGAAGAACTCACTGAGATATAGGTATTTGCCAGGTGTGCCCATCCAAACAAGTCTACAAGTCTGTACAGGCTGGCAAGTTTACAGCGAGTAAGTTTTTCTCCCTTCACATATGAGGATGTATCTGCACCAGGAAGGTCATTGATAGGTGTGACCATGCCAAGACCTAAAAGAGCAAAAAATGTGGAGAGAGATAAAAGTCATGCAATCCCTTACCTGGAAATTAGTTGCCAGGAAGTAGCCTGCATCTGGGAGTATCCCAGCCTTGTATATAATAATCTGAAATTTATCAGCCCATACAATATTTTATTAGCTTATTCTCCTTCAGAGAGGTACACTGAGAGTAAAAATAAGTATCAGCTATCTTTGATTGCTTAGTAAAAGCAGCTTCATCTAGTGCTTGCTAAGGAGTGAGTATATCAAAGGTTCACACCACTGGGGAAAAATGGTTACATAGATCTCCAAGGGTAAAACTGTTAAATACTGAGGTTATTGCTAGTTTTATGATGAAAAGACCTCAACAGAAAGCTACTTTTCTATTATCTCAACTTCTATTCAAACACACAAAAAAATTTGAGATGGAAAATAATGCATGCAAATAGTAGTATGATTTCTGTCCTACTGAAGATCTTGAAGGTCTCTAATGATCTAATTGCCAAGTTCAACTGTTACCCAAGTTCAACTTTTGCTCAGTCTTCATTCTCCTTGACCTTTTTACAGCTTGACACAATTTACACTGCCTCATTCCTAGAACTCTTCTCGAGGCCCATGTGATACTATCTCAGATCTCTTGTTCCTTGTCCACCTGCTTTTCTCCCAAGTTCATCTGTTCCCTTTGCTCAACTGTGGCTCTTTCCCAAAGCTCAGTCCTCCACTATGTTCTTTCTCATTTTACATTTCCCTGCAAAAACATTACAGACTCTCGAGCCTCCCTACTGTTATTTTTGTGTAGACGACTCACTCCCTGGTCTTCAGTTATGATCAGGTCCTCCTCCCCCATTTTCCAGCCTTTTTTTTTTTGAGATGGAGTTTTGCCCTTGTTATCCAGGCTGGAGTGCAATGGTGCGATCTCAGTTCACCGCAACCTCCGCCTCCCGGGTTCAAAGTGATTTTCCTGCCTCAGCCTCCTGAGTAGCTGGCATTACAGGCATATGTCACCATGACCAGCTAATTTAGTCGTTTTAGTAGAGATGGGGTTTTTCCTTGTTGGTCAGGGTGGTCTCTAACTCCCGACCTCAGATGATAGATGATCCACCCGCCTTGGCCTCCCAAAGTGGTGAGATTATAGGCCTAGGCCACTGTGCCTGGCCCCAGCCTTTTTTTTTTTTTTTAAAGAGGCAGGGTCTCACTCTGTCACCCGGGCTGCAGTGCAGTGGTGTGATCATGGTTCACTGCAGCCTTGAACTCCTAGGCTCAAGCAATCCTTCCACCTCAGCCTCCTGAGTAGCTACGACTACAGGGCACGCTGCCATACCTGGCTAATTTTTTAATTTTTTAGTGGAGACGGGGTCTCACTATGTTGCCCAGGCTGGTCTTGAACTCCTGGCCTCCAGTGATCTGCCTGCCTTGGCCTCCCAAAGTGCTACGATTATAGGCATGAGCCACCGTGCCCAGCCTAGCCTGCTATTTCTTACTGCCTACAACACAACAACATCAAAATTAAAAGGGTCTAAAGGTGATTTTATCTTCTCTCTCCTGGTTGTTCTTACCTTCTCTCTTCTCCTTACTTTGCTTCTAATGTTGATACTACCATTCCTGTAGGCTCAAACTCTAAGTAACCTCTACCTCTTAACCTCTCCTGGGTTACCATATATAATTTGCCACCACATTCCATGACTCTTTTCTTCATAAGGTCCCTCGTTGTCCACACTTGAGTTCAGCCCTTAACTCATGCCCTGCAATAAGCCTCATTCTTGTCCTCGACTGTAGCCCCTTTCTTTGTAAATTCATTATGCATAAAGCCATTGAGTTTTCCAAAGCACTGCTTTTAACCTGAGAATATGAGCAAGAACTTTTAAAGAGAATATTTCAATGTAAAACCTTTTAATTTTGAGATGTTTTGAAGTAATTTGAATAGTTTTAATATATAAGCCACACAAAATAGTATAATTTCTGACAAAATTTTAGAGTCAGTCATTAACCTGTCTCCTACTCTCCCCGTAACTTTCCAACTTTAACTTCCACTTTTCACAACACAACGTTAAGTATTTCAGGCAACTGGTTGCTATTTCCTGACCTCCGAACAGTGGCACACGGCTTTCCTCCTGCCGTGCCTTTGCACATTTCAGTCAGCAGGCCAAGGTCTCCTGTAGCTCCTTGTCCCCGCCATGGAATCCAGGACACTTGCAGGGCAGCTTCTTTTACTATTTCTGTCTTCTCTGACTAGTCTTCCTCTTTGAACTTTTGAGGTTTTCTCTTTGGAATCTTTTGTCAGCCCATACCCTCTTGTATGATTATTTAATCAATGTCCACGCTTTGAGTACTACTTCTCTATGTCTATCCGCCAAGTGTTTCTCCTAAGCTGACTGCATTTCCAACTGCTGCAATGTCTTGGCAATCCAAATGGAGCATGCCCAAAGTTGAACCTCCTCCATTTCCCAAGCCAAACGAGATCCCCAACTCTGGACTATTCTATTTTTGTTAATAGTACTATGAAATCTCCCAGTTCATTCTTCACACAGAAAATATAGTGGTCTTTTAAAATCATCCTTCTGCTTAAAATGGCTTCCCATCAAAGTTAGGAATAAAACCCAAACTTCCAAATCCAACTGTGATATGATTTATATCTAGCCACATTAAAATCAGATTATTTTAGAAAATAGAGACAAGGTCGGCCTGGTGCAGTGGCTCATGCCTGTAATCCCAGCACTTTGGGAGGCTGAGGTGGGCAGATCACGAGGTCAGGAGTTCGAGACCAGCCTGACCAACATGGTGAAACGCTGTCTGTACTAAAAATACAAAAATTAGCTGGGACTGGGCACGATGGCTCATGCCTGTAATCCCAGGACTTCGGGAGGCC
>NW_012121265.1:9112783-9134253 GCF_000951035.1 Colobus angolensis palliatus
CTTTGGGAGGCTGAGGTGGGCAGATCACGAGGTCAGGAGTTCGAGACCAGCCTGACCAACATGGTGAAACCCCGTCTCTACTAAAAATACAAAAAATTAGCCAGGCATGGTGGCATGCACCTGTAATCCCAGCTATTCAGGAGGCTGAGGTAGGAGAATCACTTGAGCCTGGGAGGCAAAGGCTGCAGTGAGCCGAGATCAGGCCACTGTATTCCAACCTAGGTGACAGAGCAAGACTCTTGTCTCAAAACAAACAAACAAACAAATACGAACAACAACAACAAAAACAAAATTAGAGACAAAAGTTTTCACTTTGTTGCTAAGCTGGTCTCGAACTCCTGGGCTCAAGCATTTCTCCCACCTCAGCCTCCCATGTGGCTGGGACTACTGACACATGCCACAGGTCCCAGCACAGACCATGTGTTATATCATCTTATAATCTGTATAAAGTGTAGTAAATGCCTGGTTGATATGAAAAGGTAGGAGGTTCTAACACTATGTTACTCTAAGTATTAGATGTTATAAACTTAAGAACTGAACCTGAGCAGAATATGCTGCTAGAGATGTACACTGTTCCAAAGTGGAAGTAAAATTATAATGTTTAAAACTCTGCAAAACTGACATACTGAGGGGAGGTGAAGAAAAACCCGAGAAAGAATTGGCCATGATGTAATCTGCAATCTGTTGTAATGCTAGTAATCCAGTTGGGTTGTGGCCTTTCTTCATCTGTTCTTGAATAAGGCATTCCAAGTCTTCCCGAAAGGCCTGTAATACACAAAAATAACGACTGAGCAAGCACATCTCACTTGCAGCAGAATGGCCCAAAAGTAACTTGCTCTGATACAATCAATCTTTCCCCCATCCCTCTTCTGAATAGCTTTTACCTGTACTATTTAAAAACAAATATAAAACACAAAACAATAAAACCAAAGATTTGGAAGCAGCAGCAAGAAGCTTGCTTTAAGGGGGGGAAACCACTAGGCATTCTTAATGTCAAAGAAAATGAGATATTGTAGTACCTATACTAGACAGGCACAGATACAACTGCTCTTATTAATATACAATTCAAGCACTAAGAAACTGCTGTAAAAAAAGGTGACCCACTCCTTGCTTACCTAAGACAGAGCCCCCAGCCGGGCGTGGTGGCTCACGCCTGTAATCCCAGCACTTTGGGAGGCCAAGGCGGGTGGATCACCTGAGGTCAGGAGTTGGAGACCAGCCTGACCAACATGGAGAAACCCCGTCTCTACTAAAACTACAAAATTAGCCAGGCATGTAATCCCAGCTACTCGGGAGGTTGAGGCAGGAGAACAGCTTGAACTTGGAAGGAGGAGGCATGCAGTGAGCCAAGATGGCGCCATTGCACTCCAGCCTGGGCAATGAAAGCGAAACTCCGTCTCAAAAAAGAAAAAAAAAAGACAGAGTCCCCATGTGAATGGGGCACAACTTTGAATACAGAGTGACTCAATGGCAAAAGTTTTCACTGAGACATACTAAATCATCATTTCTTTTTATGATTTCCATGGCAATTCCTTAGCTCCATAAACTCTGAAAACAAATTAATAAGAGTTGAGTTCTAATTACTCTTCTGCAACACTGTGATATACGGCAGTTTTTTAATGGAACTTTGGGTTCCATATGTTCCTATTCTGGAGTTTTTGTATCTTTCTGGGGGTGGGTTGGGGTGAGGTAGTGGCAGAAACAGTATTTATATGGATCAAAATCCTGAACATTAAGAGAACGCCCCTATTCCAGTAATCCTCAAGTTACTAATATGGTTCATCATGTGAAACTTCTCCCAGTCCTTCGCATCACAAATAGTTGGTTCTGACTTTCCATCAAACCCAACTGACACTTATTTTAATAAGTTTGTTATTTGTTCTCTTGCTCATGTATACTTCATTTTAAAGATGAAGGCTCTTGCAACGTAAGTCACTTAACCCTTGCTCTTCCATATGAGATCAGCTACTTATGTAGCAGGATGCCCTGCCAGAAATTAAGTTCCATTTCCCCCACTTTGCCTAAGAGGGAGAAGGCAGAAAATTATTCTGGAATCGCCACCTCCAAGAAGGGTAGGTACGAACACCTGGGAGATAACTGAAAAAACCTCCTTTAGAAGAGTGAATCTCTTTTGAGTCACTGACAGTGGTCTGCCTCATGAGGGTAGGAATAAAATCTCCTGGAGTCTCTGCTTAAATGGAGCCTTTCTGAGAGGGAGAGTTTCCCAGAGGTCTAGGAAACTTTTTTTTTTTCCTCGCTCTGTTGCCCAGATTGGAGTGCAGTGGCATAATCTCAGCTCACTGCAACCTCCACCTCCTGGGTTCAAGTGATTCTTCTATCTCAGCCTCCCAAGTAGCTGGGATTATAGGTGTGCACCACCATGCCCGGCTAATTTTTGTATTTTTAGTAGAGATGGGGTTTCACCATGTTGGTGAGGTTGGTCTCAAACTCCTGTCCTCAAGTGATCCACCTGTCTTGGCTGCCCAAAGTGGTGGGATTACAGGTGTGAGCCACCATGTTCGGCCAGGAACTTTTTTAAAAAAGATAATAGCATAGGAACTCATGGTGGTAAGGGGAAATGTGGTTCTAAAGGTATGAAGTGGTAGATGTTAGGACCAGTTCTGATTCAGTGTTTGCAGTGCACTTAGAACAATAATTGAGAGGTTTCCATGATGTGAACTCTAAGAGCTGGGTGCTAATAGTTGTAATATTGGGTGCTCAACCATAAGGGACCATGGAACATCCTAACTGAGCTTAGCACAGGAAGATCCTTCCCTGATGCACTGTGGTGGCCTGCACAAGCATCTGGGTCAACAGTGAACCTATAGCTCCTGTTGAACAGTTTAAGACTGGTTTTCAACATTCTATCATGGGGAAGGGAAGTACAATGGCAGTGGTGGGCTGAACAGACTCTAGTGTGTCTCCCTCACATACATATATACAGATGGATGGATACACGACCCACACCCATCTTGGATACGGAGGCCACTGATGAACCTAGTCAGTGTAAGTCACTAAAGTTCTGGAAGAATTCAAAGAAAAGCAGAAATTCCAAGAGAAAGATGGTGTACTTTCTGCTAATAAGGCAAGTGGATATTTGAGTGATTAATTTTTAAAAATACTCATTGTGACCACATTTGAATCCTAAGTTCACGGAGCAGTTTACGCAAGTTAAATATGGCTTTTCTTTTTACAAATTCAAGGCTTGTTAAGTATAAATCATTCACATAATATAAGTTGAAAAACATCTGGTTCTATGACTGTATCTAGTTCATTTAAATATACAATTTAAATCAGAAAAACTGTCCTGTAAAATATCCTCTACAAAGACATACTTCATTTATGAGAAAACTCCATTAGGGAGTTTTCTTGTTCATCCAAGACCCTGTGAAGATAAGATGGCTGAGAGCTGTATACAAGATAGATGGACACCTTCATACAGATAAGTAACATAACTGTTTTACCATGCTTAAGGCTCAAAGGCAAAAAATCTTCCAGATATCCTCATTTATCTTTAAAATACAGAAAACTTCTGGATACATGGCAACGGGCCAATCTGCTCTTCTGGAACTCTATCTTCCCTTCAAAACTAACCTATTTAAATTTTTCTCAGTTCAAAGTAGTTATAACCAATATTCTTTGATTCAGTTTTAAAAACCCAAAATTAATGATACCTACTATGTGTATCACTCATTATATATATTACAATAGCTTTGAAAAGTAGGCATTATCTATTTTATTGAATGTCTTGCACCTTTCTTCCAGGAAAAATTTAAGGCAACTTCCATAGATTAAAATGCTACAAAAGTACATATAGGTAAGAAAAATAAAGCTGAAGAGAAAATAAGCATAAGGAGGGTAGATGGAGTCAGGAATGAGGTTAAGATACGAGGTGAATGCCATAAAATTGTATGCATTTGCTAGAGATGGAACAAATTTTATCTCAACTCTGGCAGCCAACATGAATTAAGATAGCCTGCACAGTGTACTGATTCACAATGGTTTTTAGATTAAAAAAAAAAATCAACCAAGTGCTCAAGAGAATCACAACTATTTATAAAACTGGTGAGAAATTTCTACTGGGTGGTATGAAAAAGTTAAAAAAGAAAGGTTGAAAACTTGTTCACGGACATACAGCTAGTAAATGAGAGAGGCAAGGACACAGGTCCAATGCTCTTTTTACATTAGTGAAATGCTTTCTTCATTACCATATGTCCCACAATATGTGAGTACCATTCTAAAACCTTTGGGATAGCTATGGTGTCACAGAGGGACGTATAAGCCCTTCTGAAATCAAATTAAAAATAAGAGGGAAAATACGAATGTCTCCTTTAAAGCTGATGAATAGCTTCTACGCAGTATAGGTTAAAAAAAAAAAAAAAAAACAATTTTCAAAGTATATGAAATCTCTCCAGCCTTTTTTACAGTTCACAGTGCTTCAACAGGTAAGAATTCTTCCAGTGCAAAAAAGGTTTAATATGTTGTCATGAACATTTATAACTCATTTTTACATGTTTCAAATGTTTCTGAAATATTGTTCAGATAATTACCTAAGTCATAAAACAGTAAGTGTAAAAATTACTAATGTAAGACTAATATAAAAAATGACTAATATAATTACTAATTTCAGCTGATTTTTAAAATTTATCAGTAAATTTATTGAGCTTTCATTAAAATATTAAGATAAAAATTTTATTTATCTTTGAGATTGGTAATCATATTTTTACTAAAGTTCAACGTTAGTAATCCTTTATAGTTGATTCATTTGAGTCTCACCACAAAGCCCTGAGATAGGCAATGACTTGCTCAAGGTTACAAAGCTAATAAGTAAATGGAATAAAGATTCAAATCTGGAACCCTCAACTGGGCACAGGATCTTTTCCTAATTTTAATCAGAGTTGGGCTGTATCTCTGAAATCAAATACAACTAATAAAGTAGCAGGCATGTTGTGATCTGAAATGTTGAGTAAACCTCTTAGGCTAGATTAGAGCATTAGATTGCAATGGTAGATAAAGCAAAAATACATATATATATAGTGGCAGATTATGGTGATCCTGGAATACCAGGTTAAGTATTTGCCCTCTTGTAGCTAAGAATTCATCAAAGCATAATGAGAAACTTAATTTCTAATCACGGTGGTGAGGCCACATACTGTGCTTGTCAGATTAGCCAACAGTTCCCTGGAGTTTCCACTAAAGAAGAGTTGGGTTAGAAGATCAAACAACATATACACAAAACCATGGCATAAACTGTCTTCTTTCTTAGATACAGAAGAGCATAGAAGAGGAGGTAGTGGTAGTTGTTAAATTTTGTGAAGATGAATAAACCAGAATGCCATCAGGGTGACAGATTCAAGACCTTCAAAAACCAAAATACAGTCTAAGGAATTAAAATCTTCAAAGTGTTGCCACAAAAGCATAACATACTTCAAATTAGCAAATCAATATATAATTTCCAAAAAACAGTTGCCTACTACGTGCTACACGCTGTACTGCATGCTCTTATTTTAATTGTCACAACCGTGTGAGGTATTTTCCCCATTTTACCAACAAGGAAACTGAAGCTGAAGCTCAATGAGCTTCCTAATATCACATAGCTAGTAAGTGGTAGGCAAAGCAAAATTTGAACCCAGATCCAAAACAAACACTTTTATTAAAAAATTGTGTAAACAAAATGGGCAATGACGAGAAAATGTACCGACTCCTAACCTAGGTCAAAATGGCTTGGTACTGCAAAATTTCCATAGTCTGCTGCTATGTAATTTTTTCGCCATTACTACCTCATGCTTTAGCCTGTAGGTTAATGCACCATTCTCTGATCACAACTTGCGCTTCTCGAGCCCTGCTGGATCTACTTCGTCCAATGGAAGTATTGACTTCCACTGTTCTTCTTCCTACTGAATTCTTTCCTTTATTCAACACATCATAAATGCTACCTTCTCCTTGAAGTTACCTAATCATCCAAGTTAGGAGGAATCTCTGTATTTCTTCTCTTCTGCACTTCACTGTGAATGATTCCCCATACTATACTTAGGGTACCTATTGTATGACTGTGATTGTTTAACTATTTTCCTACTCTGCTATACCATATTATCTGAGGACTGAAACTGTGTCTTTCACATTTCTAGATTCTCCCTGAGTGTGTAGTTCAGCGCTCAATTAATACTAAGTTAGAGTTTCTTTTCATTTTCCTAGATTCAAAGAAAGTGAAGAATTTGATCTCAATCTGGACTCAGTTAAGGTAGCAAAGATCCATTTCATAGGTTATTAGCTAGAAGACAGTCTTATCAGTCTGTTACTTGAATGAGAAATCCCTCCTGTGTAATTAGGCCTGCCCATAATCTACTAGGTAAGATTTATTTTCTTTAAATAAGAAATTCATCATCATTGAATGTTATAAACTTTTAAAAAGCCATTTAATTCTTCAACTCAAACAAAATTCTACTTGAAAACTTAATTTGCCCCCAGAACATTATAGTTTGAACAGCTCTTCAAACATGGGTCCAAAAAGTATGGGAAAAAAATCACTATGTGAAAAGCAAAATGTTTAAGTTAGAGACAGGGTGCCTTAAAAGCCTTATCTGAATCTCACACCCTTTTATTTTATACATCTATCAATGTCAAGGGAGTGAGGCTATAAACTTTGAATTAATAAAGTATGGACAAAAATGAACTTCTAAAAATGTCAAATATTCAGAGATTTGAGATTCATGTAGGCTAAGAATACACTTTAAGTACTCATATATTCTGGAATACTATAATCCAAAAGTAGAATTCACTTGAGGTGTCACATTTTAAGGCTCTGTATCTGAGGTCAGAACTTTCAGGAGAAAGTGGCAGGAGATAAAATATTTAAGTCACAGAAAAGAGAACCTATTTGAGTTTTTAAGAAAACCTCACCTGATAAAATTATTTCAATTAATGCTAAAAAAACCCAAAAAAACTCCATGTTGGCTGATTTATCAGTAATGTCTAACTTACACTCAGATAATAACACTGATAAATATTGGAGACATCAGAGATGAATTTTAAATATCCACATCTGGATGTTTTACCTCAAAATTACTAGAGAGGAAAATTGGGGCAAAAAGTAAAAAAAAAAAAAAAAGATTTACAGATTTGCTGCTCCCAAGGCACCCTATAATTATGTTATTAGATCTCTCCTAAAGCAGGATTAGGAGCATAACAAACTTACTTAGAATTTCTCCATTAAGAAATGTACTCATTTGGAAACAGAATACCACTGGCCCTGCTGAAAGGAGAAAAAACAAATAAACCATATTTTCTTCTGGATGGTCTTTCTCCTATATCTAAGTCTTAATTAACAGGAAGTTATAAAGGTTAGAATATTTTTATTGAAGCTGTGTACAACAGAAATGTATATAAAGTTAAGAATATTTGCATCTTAAACTTCTCAACTGACCATAGATCATGGTGACTTTTGACCAATTATTTGAATTAAGGAACGCTGTTAACATTCAGGCCTTACTTCCAGTGATACCCTAAAATGGACAAAATAAGCTTGCAGCAGTATGCATTGCCCTGTTATTAAAAACTATTAGTATGTCATGTGCCCAGGCTACCACCACATACACTCCTGTTATTTTTCAGAATAACACTGCACATTTGTGTCAACCAGTCTAAACTGCTTCTCACGGTGGTAAGGCTTACGAAGCCCAGCAACTGTTTTCCTTATTAAGCAGTCAAGTTCAGTAGGAAACTACTGGACAATATTCAAATGTTTAATGTTTCAAAGCCCACCCAGCTATTCACTATCCGTTTATCCATGCATCCAGAATTTAATAACTATCTCTTGTGTTCAATGTGCTATTGCTTAGTTTTTCAACTTGTATGCTTCTTTAACTTTGAAAAGGCATCACTTAATTCTAACAGTTTGTCCTGGACACTTCGTTTTGAGAAAAGGGGGTAAATTACAACTTAAGGTCTCCACAGACATTATATACGAGTACAGCAGACAAAGAGAACTTGTGGATTTTCTCTACTGCAACAAAATTTTAAGCCAAATTAATTTACCAAGTGGTATTTGATTTCTAAGATACATATTTTATTTAAAAAATTAAGTATGATAAAAAGGTTGTGAAATTCCTAGAAATAAGTAATACCTGAGGGCCAGAATAAGAAAAATTGTTATTTTCTCAGCTCAAGGCAAAAAGGGGTGATTTCTGTCATCCAAATTTACATTTACATCAAAATGTCTTGTGATTATAAACTCTTCTAGGTTGTGTTGAATTAACTTGAGCATCAGGCTTTGAAGTAAGACAATATAAAAACATACAGGCAGAATTTGTTCTTTGTCATTGAATGCTATAAGTTGTACAGCCTAGTGATTACAGGTGTGAGCTTTAGAGTTTAAATTCTGACCACATCATTTAACTAAGCTGTAAAACTTCAGCAAGTTATTTAATGTCTCTGAGTTGCAGTTTATGCATCTGTAACCTAGGCATCTTAATACTTCTTTAACTGAATTGTTTTGAGGATTAAAGACACATAATAGGTGCTTGGCACATAGTAAGTGCTTAATAAAAAAGTATTATACTTTGCTTTTATTAATTTCTCTCCTGATTTCCCTTCTACCTAAATTAACCGAGAATTTTAAATAGAAGGTATACAAATTTGTCGCTTACAAACATGAATTAGTAAAATCTGATTTTAATCTTTATTGGTTATGGGTTTTGTCTAACAGAGTGAATTCCAATATTTACAGGAGACTCACAAAATTTTTAAAAGAATTATATCAGCAGAAACACTGTAAGCTTGGGCCGAAAGGAACAAAGACAGTATAAAAGGAAAAGGAGCCTTTGGACCCCTAAAACTTCTGTAAGAAGAAAGCAGATTAAGAAAAACACAAAGTGGCAAACACAGGCTACCTTTCAAGAAAAAGGAGGATGATTTAGACAGTGGAACCAAGAACATAGTGGGCAGAGCCAAGCACCAGGGAGGTTCAGTCCTGGTAAACAGCAGGACTGAGTCCTAACCAAAAAACTTCCAAACATTTGTCCAGATGGATTTACAATTGCTTTGGACCAGTGACTCCTTTGTATCTCCCAATTTTCTCCTTTTTGAAAAGGAACATCTATAGCAGCTATCTTTTTTTTTTTTTTTTTTTTTTCTTTGAGAGGGAGTCTCCCTCTGTCGCCCAGGCTGGAGTGCAGTGGCCGGATTTCAGCTCACTGCAAGCTCCGCCTCCCGGGTTCACGCCATTCTCCTGCCTCAGCCTCCCAAATAGCTGGGACTACAGGCACCCATCACCTCGCTCGGCTAGTTTTTTTTGTATTTTTTAGTAGAGACGGGGTTTCACCGTGTTAGCCAGGATGGTCTCGATCTCCTGACCTCGTGATCCGCCTGTCTCGGCCTCCCAAAGTGCTGGGATTACAGGCTTGAGCCACCGCTCCGGCCTATAGCAGCTATCTTATACCCTCTCCTGCCACTGGGGAGCAGACAACATGAATCTTTATTTCACAGATCAATAGATTGACAGGACCTGTACTTAAGGTTCTACACCCTGAGGAGGATCATCTGCAGCTGGACCACATTTAGACGAGATTCTGGATTCAAGCTAATGTTGGAGTGGTATAAGACTTTTTAGGAGGTGCTAGGAGAAGATGAGTGTATTTTGCATCTAGGAGGAAGAAAAATAAATTGTAGCGGAAGGACTGCGGCTCCTTTAAAATAAATTGTGACCTGCCAGGCATGGTGGCACATACCTGTAGTCCCAGCTACTCAAGAGGCTGAGTGAGGCAAGAGGATCGCTTGAGCACAGGATTTTGTGTGCTATGATTGTGCCTGTTAACAGCCACTGTGCACTAGCCTGAGCAACAGTAAGACCCTGTCTCTAAATAGTAACCAGAGAGTAGACAATTCTCTCCTCAAAAGATGGAGCTTAATTTCTCTCCCCTGGAGCATGGGGAGAATTAAATGACTCACTTCTAACTAATAAATATGGTAGAACTGATAGTGTGTGATATCTGAGATTAGTTCTAAAGCAGCACTGCAGGCTGCCCTCTCTTGGATCCTTGCTCTGGGGAAGAACACTCAAGCAGCTTTAGAAAAGGTCCACGTGGCAAGGAATGGTGGCCTTTTGCCAACAGCATGTGAGTGATCCATCTTCAGAGTGGATACTCCAGCCCCAGTAAAGCCTTCAAATGACAGCAGCCCTGGCTAACATATTGACTGCAACTTCATCAGAGAGCTTGAGCCAGCTAAACTGCTCCTAAACTTATGACCCACAGAAATGGTGAGATAATGAATGCTTGTTTTAAGCTGCTAAACTCTGGAATAATCTGTTATTTTAGCAGTAGATAACTAATACAAGCCACCAAGCATCATTTCCCTTGGCGAAGTTTCTGTTGCATTAAAAGAAACTTAAAAGCCACTGTCCTAAAATATGGCAGGAAGACAAAATGTATACACTTTCCTAAGTCTTTCACAAAGATTTTAAATTCATTAGCCAAGATCTAGGAAAAAAAGTATCAACTTTTAATTCTTTTAAATCTCAGCCTTCTTTGTTCCTCTCTGGGCAGAAAATGATCACTCTTGTTAAGTGAATAAGGAAATGATAAACTATGTGTTTGCCCTTTCACAGTATTTCATTAAGTTCCCCAAGGCATAAGTAAAATTGTTACTTTTAAGTCAATTTACAGATAGAAATACTAAGTATAAAAAATTAATCTATTTAACATTATGCACTTTTAGTTTAATGAGTAAACTATAAGACAAAAACCCTGGCATAAAAATGGAGTTTAGTACTTTTCATTTAAACTCTAGTTAGAATTCAGTGGTCCTCTTTCAGATACTTCCTAAAGAAATCTCAATATTTAACAACCTTAACCAAAACTGAAATTTCACTTCATTCTTTCAGTTACTATATGCTATCTGTTACTACAATCATTTTACAATCCTTTGGTTGATAAGTTCTTTAAAAAATTTTTTTTGAGACAGAATCTTGCTCTGTCACCGAGGCTGGAGTGCCATGGTGTGATCACAGCTCATTGTAGCCTTGATCTACTGGGCTCAAGTAATCCTTTCACCTCCTAAGTATGAGACTACAGACTCACACCACCACAATCGACTAATTTTTTAATTTCTTGCAGAGACTGGGTCTCACTACATTGCCCAGGCTTGTCTCAAACAATCCTCTCATCTTGGCATCCTAAAGTGCTGGGATTACAACAGGCATGAGCCACCATTTCCGGTCTAGTAAGGTAGTTCTTAAAAATGGGGTTTCTTTAGAGAAGGAAACAAATCTATTTTGATCTAAATAATTAATGTGCTCTTCAAGTCTTTATAAACCTAGACACTCAAGTTTGCATAAAGTAAGGCACTGAACATTTACTCTCTCATCATGACTTTTCTGATGAATCTTTCCATTTGGAAAGAGTTTCTTTAAAGTGGGTACTATAAAAAAATAACATTACTCAAAGCTTACATTGTTCTTATAACTTGTACTTCTATACTTTCACCAAGACCACTGATATGGAAGAATTAATTACTCAGAGTTGAATTCCCCTTTGGTTCTGGGCTCACCTCTATGATTAAATTCACAAGGACATAACAAAAATGATTTACCAGGGCTACTTCAGGCAGCTCTATGCCTTGGTGCTAACTTTGACACCCAAGTTGGAAACTAATATAGCCCTAACCTAGGCATCATGTGTCTGTGTGCTGAACTCTGTCTTAGGGGTGCATGATCTTCATTATGCATAAAGTTACGAATTCATTTTGCATTTCAAATCAAGCTGTTCTCTCATTTTCCACCATGTATTAATACATTTCCACTAAGGTTTTGTAAGAAAACAGATCACTTGAATATGATTCACAAAGTCTGAGTATTGCTGTGCAGAGAGGATTTTCGGCTTGAGCTGAATTTTTTTTTTTTTTTTTTTGAGACAAGGTCTCACTCTGTTGCCCAGGCTGGAATGCAGTGGCATGATCACAGCTCACTGCAGCCTTGACCTTTTGGGCTCAAGTGATCTTCCTGCCTCAGCCTCCCAGGAGTAGCTGGGACTACATGTGCACACCACTACACCCAGTTAATTTTTAAATTTTTTTGTAAAGAGAAGGATTCACTATACTGCCTAGGCTGGTTTCAAACTCCTGTGCTCAAGTGATCCTCCTGCCTTGGCTTCCCAAAGTGCTGGGATTATACATGTGAGCCACTGAGCCTAGCCTATAATCCACTTTTAATTTAGTTAATTTAGTGTGTATGCACATGTGCCTGCAGTAGGCATATGTAATATTAGGCTGCCAAATCACTGATTTCCTCAAAAACCTTAAGTCTTATGCTGCTCTGAGCGTCAAGGTACCCAAAGGAAGAAGAAAATAGTGCATGGAATATACCTAACTTAGTTATTGGTTCGTATGACTTGAGTCATGCCTTTCTTCTCTTTACATATTCAGTCTGAATTGGGTGTCCCTGAATTAAGTAAAATCGTTTATCCTCCTTTAATAAAGTGTTATACCCAGAAAACACAAAATTTAAACCACCAAACACAATACTAGTTTGTCGTTAAGGCTCTGCAAATCAAATACACAAATTAGATGTCCATTTCTCCTTTGAAAGACGGGAAGCAACTGGTCGCCACTCTCCTCCACCCCTCTTTTAACCTGAGGGTAGTTTAAGAAACCTTCTACCTTATTATATAATATGTCTAAAGAGGGAGAAAAATTACAGCCTTCTAATTCAACTCACAGGACTTTGCAGGATCTGAGTAACTCGTTTCCTCTGCTCCATCATGTTGAAGTCTTGTCGTAGATCAGGAGACATGTTCCTCTCTCTAATGTATTCTGGGTCATTTTCATTGATGCGGTCAAAATATCTCTCTTTGTGAGGAATGCTGGGAGGAGGGGGAGTGGTAATCACGCCTTGGCTGGCATCTGAGCTCATGTTTTAAGTCTGTGGATTACTCTTGTTATCTGCATTAATAAACACAAAGAAGGACATTCATGATAAATTCATTAAATTCAAAATTTACATGGGTCAAGCAGAACTTTTACATTTTACCCTCAGAGTAACAGGTGCAACTTTAAAAAGTAGCTTCTCAAAAATATTAGAACAATTTTTTATTCTTATAAAAAGATCTTAGATTGTAACACTTGATTGGAAATTGATACTTTCAGAGCTAACAGAAACTTATGGTTCAATCATGTTAATGTCATCAACTGTGTGTGTGTGTGTGTTTTTTTTTTGAGATGTGATCTCTGCTCACTGCAACCTGTGCCTCCCGGGTTCCAGAGATTCTCCTGCCTCAGCCTCCCAAGTAGTTGGGGCTATAGGTGTGTGCCACCATGCCCAGCTAATTTTTGAATTTTTTTTTAGTAGAGACGGGGTTTCACCATATTGACCATGCTGCTCTCGAACTCCTGACCTCGTGATCTGCCCACCTCGGCCTCCCAAAGTGTTGGGATTACAGGCATGAGCCACTGTGCCCAGCTGGGCTGAAGTGATCCTCCTGCCTTGGCCTCCCAAAGTGGTAAGATTACAGGGCATGAGCTTCTGTGCCTAGCCCCCAACTCTTATTTTTAATACCACATATGCAAAGGCATACTTTCTAAGTATTTCAGAGTAATAAGAACTAGTATAAACCAGTATGAATTACATTAGGGAAAAAAATGGTCTTCAATAACATTCTTTGAAAATGCTTCAAAGAACAAATTTTTAAAAAGTAGTTATAAAACTTGTGAACACTAAGGGTTTCCCTCTGATGTAGCCTTTGGCCATGCAGATTAGAAACAAAGTATCATGTTGGGAGCCGCGGTGGCCCAGGCCGGTTGCCCTGGCACTCTGGGAGGCAAGGCTACACATTTGAAGCCAAACTGGTCAACACTGATTTAAAAAAATAAAAAAAGTATCATGTATATACAAAATTCTAGTTTTAAAAATTTTATGCAAATATTTATGCAACAACTATTCAACATGCATGTTTAAAAAACATTAGGTTCAAGATACAAATAGATGAAACACTCTAGAATGGTGGCTTTCAAACATTTGATATTGTATTCACATACAAATATATAAGATACATAACTGAAATAAATTAATGACATACTTCCCCTTACTACGTGGTACATTCCGATATTTTGTATTTTAATCTATTTCATTTTAATAAACGCTAGTCAAATTGATTCATGATCCACTAATGGGTTGTGACCCACAGCTTGAAAAACAATGCCCTAGAAGTTATGGTCAGGTAGGAAACGGAAGGGAGAAGGGGTAGGAAATGCTAATTGAGAAATGAATATATGCTAGAGAGGAGAGTAAGACTGATTTTTTTGAATAAATGTTGTAGCTTATTACATATTTCTTTATGTGTTAATATTTTAAAAATAGTACTCTTACAGTAACTCACATTTTTGCAATTTTTTTTTTTAAATAGAGTTTAGGCTGGGCGTGGTGGCTCATGCTTATAATCCCAGCATTTTGGGAGACTGAGGTGGGAGGATCACTTGAGCCCAGGAGTTCCAGATCAGCCTGGGCAACATAGTGAAACCCTGTCTCTACAAAACAAATTTAAAAAAAAAAAAAAAAAAAAAAAAGCCATATGCATTGGCAGGTACCTGTAGTCCTATAGTCCTAGCTACTCAGGAGGTGGAGGTGGGAGGATTCCTTGAGCCCAGGAGGTTGAGGCTGCAGTGAGCCATGATCACACCACTGTATTCCAGTCTGGGCGATGGGTGAGGCAAAAAAGTTTCTGTATTCAGGTCGGGCACAGTGGCTCATGCCCATAATCCCAGCACTGTGGGAGGCCAAGGCGGGCAGATCACGAGGTCAGGAGTTCGAGACAAGCCTGGCCAACATAGTGAAAGACCGCATTTACTAAAAATACAAAAAATTAGTCGGGCGTGGTGGCAGGTGCCTGTAATCCCAGCTACTTGGGAGGCTGAGGCGAGATAGGAGAATCGCTTGAACCTGGGAGGTGGAGGTTGCAGTGAGCTGAGATCATGCCATTGCACTCCAGCCTGGGTGACAGAGTGAGACTCCATCTCAAAAACAAACAAGAAAAAAATCTGTATTCATGCAAAAATAGTTTACAATTTGCTTTAAGAAATATGGGTGTTAAAAGAACTTTAGCCAGTCACAGATAAAATGTTACAATTATCTGCTTAGTTTAGATAGAAGGCTTTGCAAATAGCACAATGTCTACCCATTTAAAACACATCAATGTCAGCACTGCAGAAAGATAAAAACATTTTCAAGCTCTCTGAGGATATTACAAAGGACTTTTTATGACTCTGTGAATTATATATCTAAAAGCACATTTTTTGGGGGAGGATTTTTGAAAATAAGCACCTATAAAACAGATACTCTAAACCCAGAGCCACTTAAAGATACTGCCAATGATTACATTTCTATCCAGTCCCTCAACCATCTAACCCCTAGGATTATTATTCATAGGTAAGAATATTTCTGCAATGTTTCAGTATATTCAACCATTTCAAAGCAGAACTGCAGAAGACTATGTTACTCTGAATCAAATCAATTGACTGCGCCTTAAATTGAGGATCATTCTACAAAACTGGCCAGTACTCTTCAATCATGTCAAGGCCGGGCGCGGTGGCTCACGCCTGTAATCCCAGCACTTTGGGAGGCTAAGGCGGGGGGATCATGAGGTCAGGAGATCGAGACCATCCTGGCTAACAGTGAAACCCCGTCCCTACTAAAAATACAAAAAAAATTAGCTGGGCGTGGTGGCGGGCGCCTGTAGTCCCAGCTACTCAGCAGGCTGAGGCAGGAGAAAGGCGTGAACCCGGGAAGCGGAGCTTGCAGTGAGCGGAGATCGTACCACTGCACTCCAGCCTGGGCCACAGAGCGAGACTCTGTCTCAAAAAAAAAAAGAAAAAGAAAGACTAAGGAACTGCTCCAGATTAAAAAAGACAAAAGAGACTAAGACGTGACAATTAAAGGCAACATGTAATCTTGGATCAGATTCTAGACCAGGAAAAGGACATTAGTAGACAATTGGTGAAATTTAAATAGAATCTGTAAATTTGATAATAGTATTTACATCAATGTTAATTTCCTGAAACTGATAATTACAACGTGGTTATGGAAGATATTATCATTTAGGGAATCTGGGTAAAGGACAAACAGGAATTCTTTCACTATTTTTGCTAACTCTTTTGTAAGTCTGAAATGATTTCAAAACAAAGCAAAAAAAAAAATCCAAAACATAAACATTAATCCAACATAAAACAAATCGAATGTCAACACAAAGGAAAATATTAATACCACAATTTTCAGGGCCCTCCTGAATTTTATAGTACAGCATGTTCTTTCCTCACCAAAGAATTTTTTTTTTTTTTTTTTTTGGAGACGGAGTCTCGCTCTGTCATCCAGGCTAGAGTGCAGTGACCAGATCTCAGCTCACTGCAAGCTCCGCTGCCCGGGTTTACGCCATTCTCCTTCCTCCGTCCCCCGAGTAGCTGGGACTACAGGCGCCTGCCACCTCGCCCGGCTAGTTTTATTTTTTAGTAGAGATGGGGTTTCACCGTGTTAGCCAGGATGGTCTCGATCTCCTGACCTCATGATCCGCCCGTCTCGGCCTCCCAAAGTGCTGGGATTACCGACTGGGATTATAGCCTGTAGTCCCAGCTATTCGGGAGGCTGAGGCAGGAGAATGGCGTGGACCCGGGAGGTGGAGGTTGCAGTGAGCCAAGATCGCGCCACTGCACTCCAGCCTGGACGACAGTCTCAAAAAAAAAAAAAAAAAAAGATTATTATACAAATGAAAATATGCAATATAGAAAACCTTTGGGGATTGGCTTTTTTCACTCAGCATCACTTACTGAAGATTTACAGAGGCTGTCGTATCAATAATTTGTTCCTTTTCACTGTTGAATGCTATTCTATGGTATGGCTGTATCATTTGCTTAATCATTTGCCCACTGAAAGACAACTGGTTAGTTATTTCCAGTATTTGACTATTATATAATTATAGCATATTTTTTCCTTAATAGCAAAAAGTAGAAACAACCCAAACATCTATCAACTGATAAACACAAAGTATTTTGTCATATGGTAATCCAGAAAGTGGAATATTACATGGCAATAAAAGGAAATGGAATACTGATATGTGCTTCGACATGTATGAACCTTGAAACATTGTAAGTGAAAGAGGCTAGTCACCAAGGACCACATATTGTATGATTCCATTTATATGAAATGTTTAGAAGAGGCAAACCTATAGAGGTAGAAAACAGATTAGTAGCTGCCTAGTGCTATAGGAAAATCAACATCTTCTAAAATTATTGTGGTGACAGCTGTACAACTCTGTGACTATATTAAAAACCACTGAATTATATACTTTATATGGGCAAATTGCATGGTATGTGAATTATCTCCATAAAATGGTTATTTTAAAAATCCAACCTGAGAAGCCACTGACCACCCTGTAAGCTTGGGAATGGGGACTATCTTGTAAGTCCTCACAGTGGGAGAGAGCTCCATAAATGGGGGCTGAATTAAGTTACTTTACTATATCACAACTCCTTCCAAATAAATCTGGTTTGCATTATTTCTAAGCTGGGAATAGTAAAAACAATCTTTTGAAAAGAAGTTACTACTTATAAAAAAATCTTTCCAAACTTAAAATTCTCGGCAGTTTGAACAGCTTTCTCTAGAATAAGCAAAGAGATGGTTGTACTTTCAAGTACCAGACCTATTGTTTCACACTTGAAAGAATAATCAAAGATATGCCAAGACCTCAAAGCAGCATATTTGGTTAAAAAACAAAACAACAAATGCTAGTTTAGTTTTTCTTGATGAAAGTTACTATGAAATTGTAAAGTTATTTGAAGTTCTAGAAAACAACTTAGACCCTACACAAACTATGACAAGCTACCATCCTTAGATCAACTAGTGAAATTTTCTTCATTTTAAGTTCAAAAGACATGAGCTACTTTTAAATGCTAGCCAAAATTTTATACACAACTGACATGGAAATTGACAGATCTGAAAACTTGAAGCAGACATAGATAAAAATGAAGAAAAATGGGAGAAAAAACTCAAATGAACATGGCATGGCATTGAGCAGCACTGAGTAATACAGATGGCACTAAGTGCGCAAATGGAGAAAAATTTAATTATCCCACAAAGCACTAGGATTTTATTCCTAAAAGGCTATTGATTTTATATGAGCTTCTCTTGAAATATTTCAGACTAGATTCAACGGTTACTTTTTACAGAGAGGAAACTATACTCAGTGGTGTTGAGTGACTTTTCTAAAGTTACATTGCTCAAATGTCATATTATGAAATCATAATGATGATGTTTATTAGCATTACCATGTCATCCAGATTGCCCCATAATCAAAGTTTACTCCTTCAGTGAAATTTAAGAAAGAAAACAGGCCTATCACACCATGTTTATGTATGTAAGAAGGGCTAAAACTCTAGTGCTTGTAATAGACTTAATGGTCCATTTGCCTAGCATGCACAGAAAAATAGATGTACAAGTGGGGTAGTTGTATAATGGTGATTTATTTGACCTAAATACCAAAGGGACAAGTTTTAAGTAACTACATCATTAAATATTAAAAAGTACCCATTAACATTTTATCAATATGGTATTCCCCTCCTTAACTGCAGTTTCAGTTACCTGTGGTCAACCACTGTTCAAAAATAGGCGAGTACAGTACAATAAGATTTTGAGATAGAGGAAAAGACCACATTCATATAACGTTATATTTTTCATACATACATACACACATCCACACACCATAAAGACACTTGGTATCTTTGCCAAAACATATAAATAAGATGCATAAAGACAAAGACTATTAAGAGATGGGCAGACCAAGAAGTCGATGAGGCAGGCAGATAAATGGTATAATAAAATATCATGGAACATTCCACACAACTTTGAGTTCCAAACAAAAAGGAACTACACACAAGGTAAGGACCGTTAAATTGGCTCAAGTCCATCTGAGAAGGAGACTATGTTGGCTATTGATCAGTATCTAGAAAGTCCTAACTCTTTACCTGACAGACGGCTGCTATGTCTTAATTAGAAGCTATTGACAAAGTGACATTGATTGTGCTCTGGGTAATAATAAATTGTATTTAAGTTTTACTTTTGTTTCTAAAGCTAATTTAGCATCATATTAAAAGAATTGAGGGCTTTATTATGAAACAAAGAAAACCTCAGAAAAAGACTCTGTTGGGACCTAAAGAGTTAAGACAAGTATAAAACATCAACTGAATGAGTGGTAATTAAAATTGTTCTAAGATAGATACTAAATAGAAATGCACATATACGTAAACGTGTCTCAACTACAAAATCAGTAATTTAATGAAACATTTTAAAGCAATCACAGAATTCCAGGTACTATGCTCTACACAGATTATCTCATTTAATATCCTTTACAGCTCTGGCCAGGTGTGGTGGCTCATCCCTGTAATTCCAACACTTTGGGAGGTCAAGGTGGGCGGATCACTTGAGGTCAGGAGTTGGAGACCAGCCTGGCAAATATGGTGAAACCCCATCTCTACTAAAAATGCAAAAATTAGCCGGGCATGGTGGCATGCGTCTGCAATCCCAGCTACCCAGAGGCTGGAGCAGGAGAATTGCTTGAACCCAGGAGGTGGAGGTTGCAATAAGCCAAGATTGCACCACTACACACCAGCATGGGTGACAGAGTAAGACTCTGTGCTCCCAACCTCCAAGAAAAATCCTTCACATCTCTATGAAAAGGTGACCAGTATCCCCAACTTTATAGATAAGAAAACTGAGGATTTTTTTTTTTTAGTTTTAAAAATAAATTGTAGTTATTTAAAGTATACAACGTACTGTTTCCCCACACCTTTTATGTTAGGTTCAGGGGGTACATGAGCAGCTCTGTTACATGGGTAAATTGTATGTCATTGGGGTTTGGTGTACAAATGATTTCATAAGCCAAGTAAGTGAGCAAAGGACCCGATAGGTAGTTTTTCCACCTTCACCTTCACCCTCCTCCTACCCTCCCCATTCAAGTAGGCCCAGTGTCTATTGTTCCCACCTTTGTGTCCATGTGTATTCAATGTTTAGTTACCATTACAGGTGAGAACATGCAGTATTTGGTTTTCTGTTCCTGTGTTAATAATGCTTAGGGTAATGGCCTCCAGCTGCATCAATGTTGCGGCAAAGGACAAGATTCCATTTTTTTTTTTTAACGGCTGCATATTATTCCATGGTATATATGTACCAAATTTTCTTCATCTAGACTACTGTTATGGATATCTAGGTAGTTGATTCCATGTCTTTGCTATTGTGGATAATGCTGCAATGAATGTACTTGTGTCTTTTTGGTAGAATAATTTATATTCCTTTGGGTATATACCCAGTAATGGGATTGCTGGGTCGAATGGTAGTTCTGTTTTAAATTCTGTGAGAAACCTTCACGCTGGCTGCACAGCAGTGTATAAGTGTTCCCTTTTCTCCACAACCTCGCCAACATCTGTTATTTTCTGACATTTTAGTAACAGTCATACTGACTGGTATGAGAAGGTATCTCCCTGTGGTTTTGATTTGCACTTCCCTGATGATTAGCAATGTTGAGTATTTTTCCATATGCGTGTTGGCTGTGTGTATGTCTTCTTAGAAGTGGAGGTTCATGTCCTTTGACTATTTTTTTTATGGGGTTGTTTACCTGTTGGGTTAAGTTCCTTATAAACTCTGGATATTATATCCAGATGTATAGTTTTGGATGTACAGTTTGCAAATATTTTCTACCATTCTGCAGGTTGTCTGTTTTCTATGTTGACAGTTTACTTTGCCGTGCAGAAGTCTAATTACGACGTACTAGTTTTTGTTTTTTCGCAATTGCTTTTGGAGACTTCATCATGATATCCAGGTTTTCTCCTAGAGTTTATAGTTTTAGGTCTCACATGTAAGTCTTTGATCCATCTTGAGTTGAATTTTGTATATGGTGAAAGGAAGGGGTCCAGTTTCAATCTTCTGCATATGATGGCTAGTCAATTATCCCAGCACCATTTATTGAATAGGGAATCCTTTCCCTATTGCTTGTTATTGTTGACTCTGTCAAAGATCAGACAGTTGTAGGTGTGTGGCTTTATTTCTGGGTTCTCTAACCTGTTCCATTGGTCTATGTGTCTGTTTTTGAACCAGTACCATGCTGTTTTAGTTTCTGTAGTCTTGTAGTATAAAAACTGAGGTTTAGGCCGGGCGCGGTGGCTCAAGCCTGTAACCCCAGCACTTTGGGAGGCCGAGATGGGCGGATCATGAGGTCAGGAGATCAAGATCATCCTGGCTAACAAGGTGAAACCCCGTCTCCACTAAAAAAATACAAAAATCTAGCCGGGCGAGGTGGCGGGCACCTGTAGTCTCGGCTACTCAGGAGACTGAGGCAGGAGAATGGCGTAAATCCAGGAGGCGGAGCTTGCAGTGAGCTGAGATCCGGCCACTGCACTCCAGCCTGGGCGACAGAGCGAGACTCCGTCTCAAAAAAAAGAAAAAA
>NW_012121265.1:9134338-9147091 GCF_000951035.1 Colobus angolensis palliatus
AAAAAAAAAAAAAAAAAACTAAGGTTTAATAATTTGTCTCAGATTACCAAAGGTTCTTCACAAATAAGGAAATTCCTCATGGTTATAGATCTTGACAGGCATGGTGGAGTTAGCCAAAAAAGATGAGATGGCTCAAAAGACTATTACATCCTAGAGATATATCTAGCCATTAGATCACTGCCTTTATTTGGGGGGAGGGGGCTGAAAATATTATATCACAATATTCAACACAAAGTAGAAATAGTAAATATTCTAAAAGTAGCAATAAAATTTGTACAAAGTCTTCCATGGCTATCAAACCTACACATGCGGAAACCTACTTACCTCTCTGGCCTATTGCCGGAATTGTCAGATTGATCCATATCATTCTTAAATTTCTGAACCTCCTTTTAGTTCTTTTGAAATGACTTCTGTTATCTTTAAAATGAGACTAAATTCTAAACCTCAACATAAAGTCCAGGAAACAATAAATCTGTAGTTGTTTAGTAAAAGTTAGGACTGAGCCTTAGTTTAAAATCCAACTTAAAGCCAAGGGAAAAAACCCCCACAACAACAACAAAATAGTAACAGCAACCCACTGTGGTACTAAATGTTCTGTACTTAATGTTTTATAAATAAAAATATACTAATTAATATAAACTCTTAGCAAACTTGACTTCCCCTGTGACTGTACAATTGAAACAAAGCAGTCAGATGTAGTCATAACACATACATTGTTCATAATGTAAGTGCAGAACAGTAAGTAAAAAAACGTTGAGTAGGGGCTGGGCACGGTGGCTCACGCCTGTAATCCCAGCACTTTGGAAGGTCAAAGTTGGCGGACTGCCTGAGCTCAGGAGTTCAAGATAAGCCTTGGCAACATGGTGAAACCCATCTCTACTAAAAATACGAAACATTAGGAGGGCGTGGTCGTACATGCTTATAGTCCCAGCTACTCGGAGGCCAAAGCATAAGAATTGCTTGAACCCAGGAGGTGAAGGGTGCCGTGAGCTGAGATCACGCCACTGCACTCCAGCCTGGGTGACAGAGTGAGACTCTGTCTGCCAAAAAAGTCAAGTAGGTGCTTGTTGTGTCAACATAATCATTCAACAGGGTGAGTCAAAGACTAAAGACAGAGTTGGACAATGCTGAGGATCAATCTAACCTCTGTATTGCTAAAGTACCAATACTTGATGAAGGATATTTTATTGATCTACATTACCTGTTACAAGGAACAGTGAGACTAACAGCTTTCTTTTTTTTTTTTTTTTTTTTTTTGAGACAGAGTCTCACACTGTCACCCAGGCTGGAGTGCAGTGGCGCCATCTCGACTCACTGCAAGCTCCACTTCCCAGGTTTACCCCATTCTCCTGCCTCAGCCTCCAGAGTAGCTGGGACTACAGGCACCTGCCACCACCTCATTTGTTGTAGTTTTAGTAGAGACGGGGTTTCACCATGTTAGCCAGGATGGTCTCGATCTCCTGACCTCACGATCTGCCTGCCTCGGCCTCTCAAAGTGCTGGGATTACAGGTGTGAGCCACCACGCCCAGTCTAGGCAAACAGATTTCTGTACTGGAGGTGATGGTGGGTTTGGGAGAGGAAGAGAGACAGTTACTTGCTTAGACATTGGTAGAGGTGAAAATAACATTCATTGGTAACTTGAAACAAAAATCTTTATTAAAATGAGGTCAAATTTACCAATTACAATGGCCATACAAGGGATAGGGTTACAAAGCTGAAAACATGTATAGAAAGTTCAGAGAAAGTATTTCTTCAAGTCCAAACTCAATCATTAATCATTATCTAACATTAACTTGACTTGTTCCCAACATAAACCATTTGGAAAAGTAAATATGAAACTGATTTTATACATATATCACATATATTATAAACATATATCATATATACATTATGTGTGTGTACATATATATATATTTTCCTATAAAATGAGTAAAACAATCAACCACAGAAAGGCAATCCCTGAAGTATCTTACAGAATCCAAAGACACATGGCCTTGGTGCACCTTTACTCTCCTTTTTACAAAATATGATGAACATTCTATATACCTTCCCTTAGTCACCATTTGTCTTCAATATGGAGTTTTGGAAAATGGTTGAGAAAACAAAAGAAGGGTTCCCCACTCCACAGTCCCACCCCCTCCTTAGAGAAAGCTGAGAGAGACTAGTGGATTGATTACTTGGATGTGCGTCTTAGACATTTAGTTTCTGTTGGGTTCCCTGCTATTAGAGAAAATTTTAAAATTGAGATCCAGGAAATTATTCAAAACTTGACAGCTCATGATAAATGAGAGGTTTTAAAAAGAGGAATCACCAGAAATTATTATTTTTAAATAAACAGTCATTGCTCTCAATTTCAGGAGATACCTTAAGTCTTTCACTCTTATTTGGTAGTCTTTCCAGGCAAAAAGTATTTTTTTTTTTTTAAAGAAACATCAACTCTCACATACTTTGTACTTTACTGCATACCCAACTCTACAAATCTCAGTGAATCTTTCCTAAAATGAATATTCAAATCAAATAATACAGGAAATTTAACTTCCCCAAATTTCAATCTTACATCTACCTATTTCACAAGATGAAATTAGATTTTAACTGAAGAAATGCAAATAATCCAACAAAGCTTATTATTAAAAATGAGCTGAGTCTGCAAAATAAATATGCACTGAAAACTCTAGTCTAGGAAATCGATTCGTTACCATGGACCATATTTCTGGGTTCCATTCCTAATATAGTCATTGTGACATGCCATGGTGGTGGAAAGGCAGGGATGGAAAGGCACAAAAAAATGAGACAGAGTTCCTTATTTTAAAAATTGGAGGAAAATACACACAAAAAAATTAAAGAACCACAGGGTATAAGTACCAAGAGTTCATTTTGATCTACTATTTCAGATATTCAAGCTAAAGACTTTTGGCTTTCATAACTTATAAAATACAGCTGCAAAAGTCAATCCAAAAGCTGTAGGTAACTCAACATACTGTAACTGCAAAGCAGTCTGATTTGAAGGAGGTGTTTCTGCCTTTAGATTTTGGCTGCTAAGGAATATTTCAAGATCATCAAAACTTGATCTGTTTTATGAAATGCCTAATATTGTGCCACGAAAATGCATCTTATTAAGCGCAGATAATGGTACCTGAAAATTACTTTCAAAAATACTTTTTGGTTATAACCTGCCACTTTAGCAATTGGTTAATGGTTTTAAGTGGAAGTTCACAAAAAGAGATTTTTATCAATCTCAGATATCGGTTTCTCAAAATGGATTTGTCGAAAACTGGCTTTTTCAAATGAATCATCTTTTTGATCTAGAGATTGACATTCAGCCATACTACCATACTATACTGGTTGAATAGTGTCTTCCCTAAAAATTCAAGTCCCCACAAGCTCAGAATGTGGCCTATTTGAAAATACGGTTTGTAGATCAAATTAAGATGAGATCATACTGGATTAGGATGAGTACTAAATCCAATGACGGGTATCTTTACAAGAGGAAAGTGAAAGAGATTTGGATAGAGAGTAACAGAGAAGACACACACACAGAGGAAGAAAAAAGCCCTGTGATGACAGGGTAGAGATTGAACTGATGCAGCACAAGCCTAGGGACCAAGCTGCAAGCTGGGAACCACAAGAAGCCCGCGGAGGGGCATGAAACAGATTCTTCCCTCAGACCCCTCAGAAAGAACCAATCCTGCCAACACCTTGATTTTGGACCTCTGGCCTCCAGAACTGTAAGAGAATAGATCTGTTGTTTTTAGCCACTGGAATTGCAGTACTTTGTTACAGCAGTTCTAGGAAACTAACACATATACTGTTCCAATGGAATTTCCATCCTAATATCTATTTTTGAAAGCATTTTACCATTAACAGTGTGAATAGATAGCACACCTTTGTAGAATCCATGTCAGCTCTTCAGAAATAACAAATCGTCAAAACACTAACCTGAACAAGACATCTGATATACATAAGTACAATGCAAAATTCTGGTTTTCCACAATGGCAGGACCTTTGCCAACTACCCTATCAGTGTTTCCAAGGAAATCTAAAGCAAGAAAAATATGAACATTCTTATCAGATGAACAAAAATTTCTTTGTAAAACTGAAGAATCATAATGAAGAACAACAACAAATTAAATATGCAGTGGGTCTACTGCTTCCATCATAGCGGAAACACTGTTAAAGCAGTTACTAAATCAAAATACTATGGAATATATTTTTACTTAAGCAAGGGTGGACTTAAAAGCCACTTGCTCAGGGCCAGGTGTGGTAGCTCACATCTGTAATCCCAGTGATTTGAGAGGCCAAGGCAGGTGGATCACTTGAGGTCAGGAGTTCAAGACCAGCCTGGCCAACATTCCTACTAAACCCCATCCGTATTAAAAATACAAAAATTAGCCAGGCTTGGGGGTGGGTGCCTGTAATCCCAGCTACTTGGAAGGCTAAGGCAGGAGAATTGCTGGAACCTGGGAGGCAGAGGTTGCAGTGAGCTGAGATGGCGTGCCATTGCACTCCAGCCTGGGCAACAGAGCCAGACTTAGTCTGAAAAAAAATGAAAAAAATGGGGAAAAAAAGCCACTTTCTCAGGTGAGTGGGTTTCTTGCCATGTGTACATATATGCTGCATTTCTGCTATTCTACTCACATTGGGGACCATCGAACCCACACCTTGCAGGTTCATGCCAGGCTCTGGGACCCTTGGATTATGAGAAACCCTAGTAAGTTAGTTTAGCATCTCAGCATCAAGTCAGTCTTGCTGCTGTTCCCACTCTGATGTTTGACTTTCATTTGAGTCTTGTGTATTAGTTTGTTCTGACACTGATGTAAAGACCTACTTGAGACTAGGTAATCTATAAAGAAAAGCTTAAATTACCACAGTTCCACAGGCTGTACAGGAAGCTTGGCTGGAGAGGCTTCAGGAAACTTACAATCATGGCAGAAGGGTGAAGGGGAAGCAAGCATATCTTCACATGGTGGCAGGAGAGCAAGTGAGTGAAGGAGGAGGTGCTACATATACACTTAACCAACAAGATCTTGTGAGAACTCTATCATGAGACAGCACTAGGGGGATGAGACTCAACTATTAGAAACCACCCTCATGAACCAATCGACTCCTGCCAGACCCCACCTCCAACACTTGAGATCACAATTTAATATGAGATTTGGATGGAGACACAAAGCCAAACCATACTAAGCCTGTTTTTTGTTGTTGTTTTGGGGACAGAGTCTCACTCTGTCCCCAGGATGGAGTGCAGTGGCGTGATCTCAGCTCACTGTAATCTCCACTTTCTGGGTTCAAGCGATTCTCCTGCCTCTGCCTCCCAAGTAGCTGGGACTACAGGCACGTGACACCATGCCCAGCTAATTTTTGTATATTTAGTAGAGATGAGGTTTCACGCTGTTGGCCAGGATGGTCTCGATCTCCTGACCTTGTGATCCACCTGCCTTGGCCTCCGAAAGTGCTAGGATTACAGACGTGAGCTACTGTGCCCAGCTTCTTTTTTTTGGGGACAGAGTTTCACTCTTTGTCACCGAGGCTGGAGTGCAATGGTGTGATCTCGGCTTACCACAACCTCCACCGCCCAGGTTCAAGCGATTCTCGTGTTTCAGCCTCCGGAGTAGCTGGGATTACAGGCTTGCACCACCACGCCCAGCTAATTTTGTATTTTTAGTAGAGAAGAGGTTTCTCCATGTTGGTCAGGCTGGTCTCTAACTCCCGACCTCAGGTGATCCACCCACTTTGGCCTCCCACAAGTGCTGGGATTACAGGCATGAGCCACCATGCCCAGCCCAAGTCTGTTTCTTAATCATTAAACTCTGAGCTACTCCACTCACTCTAAAGCAGCCTAATTTACTTTCTTGTTTCTCTACCAGGTAACTTCAAATACTTTTACAATTGAAGGTCTATGCCTGAACCCTGGGGTCCACATCTCAGTCTTAGACCCTTCTATCATTTGCCACTGTTCCCTGAGGTCACCTGATAGCTCACATCTTTGCATATGGCAGTAGATCTCTGATGCCATGCAGATCTCCCTGGTACTGATTGGATCTGGACTTTTACCAAGCAGTGCCCTTTGCCAAAAATTTCCTGTCCCTAAACTCTGCCTATGTGCTACAGTTTGACACCTACTAAATCTCATTCATATTGACTGTTGACATACCTGGACTCATTCCTATTGCCCATTTCTGGGGATCTGCTCCCGACTGCTTACCTGGATTCCAGTTCCTTGTCAGGTGTATTCAGCCAGTCCAACTCCATTATAGAGACCATCCTTTTTAGTTTTTTTTTTTTTTTTTTGAGACTGAGTCTCACTCTGTCACCCAGGCTGGAGTGCAATGGTGTGATCTCAGCTCACTGCAACCTCCGCCTCCCAGCTTCAAGTGATTCTCCCTGCCTCAAACTCCCAAGTAGCTGGGATTACAGGTGCCCAGCACCATGCCCAGCTAATTTTTGTATTTTTAGTAGAGACAGGGTTTTGCCATGTTGGACAGGCTGGTCTTGAACTCCTGACCTCAGATGGTCCACCCACCTCAGCTTCCCAAAGCACTAGCATTACAAGCGTGAACCACTCTGCCTGGTCTCCTTCTTACTATTTGAATGTGTGTGTTTTTTCATTAAACTACATTGGAATAAATACACTTTTATGTGGAAAGAGTGGAAATAATCAGTAAAATACCCAATATTTCTTGAACACCTACTATTGTCTGATATTGTTTTAAAAAGTAGCATGTTTTAACTCATTTCACCCTCACAAAACCCTGTAAGAGGTAGGTGTTAATATTTCCATTTTACAGGCAAGGAAGCAAGCACACAGGTTACTTGTCCAAAGTCACACAAGAATTGTATTGTGGAGCTTAGATATAAATTCAAGTAGACTAGTTTCAGAATCTGTGTTCTTAACCAGCACACTCTATTACAACTCTACTACCCTCACTCCCAAAGATGTTTTCAAATTTTGAGTCATTTCAAAACTTACACCTGTTAAGATTCTTTGGCTAAATATTTTTAACTCCTCCCCAACCCCAGCCTCAAATCTAAGTTCCCACTTCTAATGCAAACCCTTTAACAAAACATGTATTTTCAGAGATTGAATTTTCTTAAAATGAAGTTTACATGAACATAAATACATAAACAATAAACCTAAAAATCCTGGCACTTAGGATTTTGCTTATTATTAAATCAATAGTCAGTAAAATCCCCTCGGTATTCGCCAAATTAGATCTTCAACAAAGTGTAATCCAAACTATAATTATGAACTTTAGAAAAAGGGAGGGCCCCTCTAGATCCTGGTATCCAGATTATATATGCCCCATTATTTCATTTTGAACTGTGTTGGACATTAACTGCCATGCAAGCTTGTGCGTGCATTTAAAGAGGTCTCAGCTCTGTCCTGATAAAACAGCATTTAGCTTTGAAAAGTAGGCCTAGTTGATATGAGTAAGAATTCTAAAAATGTATGCATACATTGATATTTTATGACACAAACTAATTCATATCAAAAAAAGGGGGGGAATTAAAATTATTTCTAACACGAAGAAACTGGAAATAACGAGAAGATAAAGAGACAACAACCCAAGTCTCCAGTCCACTGCTGGAAACTGAACTCTCAATACAAAGAGAAAATCTGGAAAAAGACCTGAGAAGTCCAATATCAAATTCGGAAAAAGAGAAAACATTACATTAATTCACTATTTAATTTATGGAGGAAAGTTTATCAAAAACAACAGAAATGCAGATTTTAAAAGAACGAAGAATAACTTTCATACTTTTGTTAGGATTATAGAGAAACAAAACACTGCTTTGTAAATACAAATAGGAACTCTTCCAACAAGAGTTGTTTTCCCTGATATTACCTAATGAGAGCCGAAAGAAGAAGAGTATCCTTAGAATCTAAAGGTGTTAGAGCTTAAAAGGATGTAAGATATTACCAAATCTTATTTTACCTCATTTCTTACATGGAGAAAGGCAGAACAGGTCCTAAGAGAGACTGGTGTGTCCCAAGCCCCTCAATTTATCTTACCCAATATTTTTCACTTTATCTAGATTTGAATGAGATACGTAAGACTGTAGACCTTACGATCTGTTGATATAAGAAAAATTTAAAACATGAACTGCACTTAGAAATTTATTTAACTGAAGATTTTGTTAAGAAAACACATTTCAGGTGCTACTGTACATTACATAAACTATTAACTTTTATTTTTTAAAAGCCAGGTAATGTCCTGTTACAATTTCTTGATTTTAAGGGGTTTGTAGGTATGTGCTCATGATTAATACATAAAACATTTTGTTGGTGTTATTTCCATAATAATCTAAAGCAATTTTTACTATTTTAAAATAATGAGAGTGCTTTTCTTTCAAGCTTTCATGGTAATTCACTAGGAAGAGTAAAACTTCATGACTCAGCTTTTTGTGCCCACTCACACATGCCTAAAAGGTCCACTGAAATTGCTTGCTATATTTTAAATTCCAGCTTGAAGTAGGACTCTTGTTTTTCTGAGGCTCACAAAGACTAGACTCACAACTTAGTTCTATAGTGTCTATTTAGCTGGACTTAAAGCCTACATCAAGTACTTCATTGTCAAATAAAAAGCTATCTATGAGGAGCTTAGTAACTTAAGTAGCTCTCCAGAGTTTGGTAAATATTTTGTGTCTACTTTTGATCTCTATTGTCTAGGAAAGGTTCTGTCAAGTTGTAAAGTGCTAGAAAGTGTTGTTTTAAACTTTTGAAAGGTAGTAAGAGTACTACAACTCTGGGATTCTTGGTTGCAACAAAGAAGCATAAAATCAACTACTATAGTTTTCCAAAACCACCATTTCCTCAGACCCTCCCCCAAGGAAATAAAAGAGCATCCAGGAAGTCCCATCTTTAAAAAATACTTAGCTATCAGCCTGGGGCTTCTAAAATTCAGGCCCTGAAAAAAGGATAGGAAAGACCTCAAAGTCTATCCCTATTAGGTTTAGAGGGAAATGACTCTTCCTAATAAAAGCCATCCCCCTGATTGTTGCTTTGCTCACCATATTTCTTACACATTTGGACTGTTTTCCCCTCTCATCTCCATCCATCCATCCATCCATCCAATATTTGTCCATACTTTGAATTCTTATTCAAAAGCCAACCCCTTCCATGGTGACTTTCCTAAGTTCCTCCATCTTAGCTCTCCCTGCAGCCTTAGTGCTCAAAGCACTTTGTCATAGTCTGTACTGTCTTTTAATTATTTGAGTATGTCTGTCGGCTCCAAGTAACTGGGTCAACATTTTTTCCTTTCTTTACTGTCCACTTAGAGTTACTCAATAAGGGTTTATTAACTCAGTGAGGTGAGTAAGGCTCTTAACTCATAAAACCCCCATTCTCTACTTGTCTTAGAATAAACCAGGGCAGGGAATCTAGAGTAAACTTTGAAAACTGGGTTATTCGTGGTTTGATAAGACCGGCCAAGTATCCAAGATGGTTAAGGTAATGAATATTGTGACCTGAATATGAAATGTCTTAAGCTGACTGAAAAGTAATTACACAAAAAAGTGTGAAGGTATGAGACGAGCATTATCGGTATCTGGAAATATTTAAAATAAGTAAATACATATATAAAACAGCAATTTCTAAAAATATATATTTACCGCCATGTTTTGAGACCATGTACAAATAATGATACAAAAACGTTATCTTCAAACACCAAAGAAACTACTGATCCAATCAATCAGCAAACCCTAATTCAGGTGTTAGGAAAAGGTTGTAAAGACTACATAAGGCACAGCTCTGATTCCTGCCCTTAAGGACTTTCTAGTTTATTAATAATTGTGGAGGGAAGTAAACCGAATAAGCTATCTCGTAAGACAGTTTAATGTTTTATAGGAGAACTTGAATTCGTGGCTTCCAAAACTCAAAATAGGCCTTTAGATAGACATTTTTCATACCCAAAAGGTATGTTTAAAATAATTCATTCTCATCTAAGGACAGGAAGTGTGTAGAGTAAGCCTGCAAAAGGTCATCACCACTATTAAAGCAATTTTTTTTTTCTGATCTTTTTAACTGTCATGACTTTTATGCCCAACAGTTACTGATGGTCAAATGTATTCTGAAGCTCAGCCAAAACTTTTTTTTTTTTTTTTTTTAGAGTGATACTCAAAACAAAGCAAATACTGGCTTAGTCATGACACTTGTTGTTCTAAAACGTTAATAGCCTATTGTTCACTGTGGTTGTCTCAACAAGATAATACATTGAAAAACAGCATTTCCTGATAGGAAGTGAATTCCCACTGTGTGTCACAGGACCCTAGCCAAATGCTGGGCTCCAAAGGAGAAATAGCAGTGCCTTCTGGGACTGTGTAGAGACTTCCCCCTCGCTAGTTTAAAATGTCTGTTTCAGCTCAAACTACAATCTGACTGATTTTGCTATCATAGGACTGTTTTCCTAAAACGGCTTCAAATGCTTTAGACAATGTTTGTTCAACATCCTGTAGACAGCAGCATCCTGTATATTTCTAACTATGAAGAATTTCCTTAGTTATACATGCCACAGTGGATGGGGTAATTTGACAAAGAAGCCATCAGGATGTATCTTCAAAACACTATGTGACCATTTTCAAGCGTGGTTTCATATAAGCAATTGTTAAAAAATCATAATATATGAAGCACAATAATTGCAACAGATTTTCACATTTCACACATCAGATATGTTTTAGTCGACAAAAATTTAGGCTCAATTAATTAGTCCAAGCATCACAGCATTATTTAAGAGTTCAACTAGTGAGAAACTGATGTCACCAGCAGACCCTCATACAGAAGTGGAGAAGTGCCTCCAAAGTAACTGACACTGTACTAAGACATTAAGATCTCCTTTTTAAACACTGAAAACATACTTTTCATCTATTTTCACAGATTCGAATTTAAATAATTTTTTTTCCAAGTCCCAATCACCAGTGGACATTAGAAAGCTTCAACAATGCAAGAAACAGGAACAGTTGTCATTTCAGTGGATTCTAAGCAAGACTGTCCAAGTTACCCAGGTATTCCCAGCATTTAATTCAGTGCTTGGCTGCTAGAAGGTCTTCGATACATTTTGCTAAGTGGAATTGTATGTCCAAAAATGTATATGAAAATTAACAAGGAATACTAATAATTATCTAGCATTTTTTGAATAATAAATAATACCTCAGATTATAGAAAAGTATATTCAAGGTATATTAAGCCTTCTGCCAAGAAGCTAAGGTAACCACCACACAAACATACAAACTCTCCTACCTTCTAGCCAAGAAAATGTCTTTATCTTCCAGTTGTAATTACGCAAATCAAATGAAGTTCTGACATCATTTTATCTTTAGAACAGCTGTCATTTGATTCAATTATGAGACTAAAACTGTGAAAAAGGCAATGTTAGGCAATGGTAAAAATCGTATGCGTGATGCAGCAAAAATGACTGCTTTTGTTACTTTATAACTTTGCCATGGAACTTTGTAACTTTGCTGGCAGGATATATTTCACCTCTAAAGCAGCTTCCTCAGCATCAAATCTGAAAACTTTAGTTAAGTAATGTCAGTTTTAGCATTTAACGAAACAAGGAGATGGATTAAAGGGCTAGAATGTGCAAACAGTTTAAACAAGAAACCTGAAGCCAAGTTTCAAAGCTCTAGGATTACTTCTGAATGGTCGGACTCACTGAAAATTATAAGGATCCATTTTAAAAACAAACATAACCTCACAATCTTCTTCCTCAAGTAGTCAAGCTTGATAAAAAGGATTTGCTTTTAATTCCAGAATGGGTTTGCTACTTTTGAAATTGACTTTTTAGAAAAGGATAGTTTATATAAAATATAGAATGATATTCAACTTTCCTTTTTTACATTCTTAAACTGGCTTAGACCATACGGAAGGTCAAATAAATTATAGACCACACAATATATATATAAGATGTTTTTAATTTAAATATGAGAAACTTCATATAATTTGGGTTATCCAGTTTAAATCAATATTCCAACAAAAATACTACATAAATATTGAAGTTGGAAGGGACATTAAAACTCATCTACTTCAAATCTCTCATTTTATAGATGGTAAAACTGAGGATTCAAGGAGGTCAGGTGACCCACTCCAATCCCACATCCAAGTTACCCGACTTTGAACCCAATGTTCTTTCACTATTCTGCTGAGAAATGACTTCCTCTTAGGGCAGTTCTTACCCACCCCCAACCATGAATTCCTGGGATAGTGCGGCCTACTTTTGGAGCCCTAGTCTGATAAACAGAAGTTGGTGAGGGACTTTTCCATTTCCACACATCACTATTATACCTTCTCTATAGTACCCAAGTTCTGGGTTCTGTCCCAAAACGGAGGTAGGAGAAGACTAATAGCGTAAATACCTCTGATGGAGAGGGGATGGGAACAAACTTGGAAATGATCCAGATATCCATCGAAGGAGGAATAACTGAGTTACAGTACATCCATCCACACAAGAAAGTACTATAAAGCCATTACAAAGAATGAAGTAGGTTAGGTGCAGTGACTCACGCCTGCAATCCCAGTACTTTGGGAGGCTGAGGCAGGGGGATCACCTGAGGTCCCGAGACCAGTTCGAGACCAGCCAGGCCAACGTCGTGAAACCCCATCTCTACTAGAAGTACAAAAATTAGCCGAGCTGTAATCCCAGCTACTCGGGAGGCTGAGGCAGAATTGTTTGAACCCAGGAGGCAGAGGTTGCGGTGAGCCAAGATTGTGCCACTACACTCCAACCTAGGTGACAGAGCAAGACTCTGTCTCAAAAAAA
>NW_012121265.1:9147161-9154102 GCF_000951035.1 Colobus angolensis palliatus
AAAACAAGAAAAGAAAAAAGTAGATACATAATGGTATGCATGGTATAATTTTATATGGATTAAAAAGCTGTTCAGGTAGATCACTCACACACACACACACACACACACTCTCCTCTCTGTCTCTCTCTCTCTCTCCCATCGACATTTTTTTGAAAAATAAATTCCCCTCTGGGGAGTGGGGCTGAGATTAGGGTGGGAAAAACATTTTGTCACATGCCCTCTTATATTATTTCATCTTTTTACCATATGCATTTTCTAGTAAAATTACCTTTTAAAAGTACATTAAAGCAGAGAAAGGAAATTCCGTGTAGCTCTGGGAGACAACTCTGGTGATGAAGATAAAGACAGGGTTTATCAATGGTAATTTGACACTCTGTATCTAATGTACATGACACATTATATTTAGTTCTCTAGAAAAGCCTTCTCAATGCTTTTCATGTCATGGTGTGTGTATTAGTTCTCACTAATAGGGTATGCATAAATAAGACAAAGCTTGTATAGCAGACTGGAGTAAACAAGAGGTAGACTGAGGGGGCAGATGCACAGGGCTTGGTAAAAAATATTCCATTTTTTGCCGGATGCGGTGGCTCAAGCCTGTAATCCCAGCACTTTGGGAGGCTGAGACGGGCGGATCACGAGGTCAGGAGATCGAGACCATCCTGGCTAACATGGTGAAACCCCGTCTCTACTAAAAAATACAAAAAACTAGCTGGGCGAGGTGGCGGGCACCTGTAGTCCCAGCTACTTGGGAGGCTGAGGCAGGAGAATGGCATAAACCCGGGAGGCAGAGCTTGCAGTGAGCTGAGATCCGGCCACTGCACTCCAGCCTGGGCGACAGAGCGAGACTCCGTCTCAAAAAAAAAAAAAAAAAAAAAAAAATTCCATTTTCTTTATATTATGTACCTAGGAAAAGATAAAGAGTATTACTGGAGATATTAACTAAGATTTTCTATTACAGTTCCAAATAAAAATCTATTTAAAAATCTTCTAATTTCAATACTTAAGAGCAAATTCATTGGCAAGCTTTGCTCCAGCACAACTGTGAAAGTCGAAGTTTAACTGTATTCCTCCAGAGTTCAAAGGGACAGTACACGTTGTAACCAATATTTTTTGAAATGAAACACTGTTTTCTGTGTTGTAAGAGAAATTTATTACAGAGATTTAAAGTGGTTCGTATGTGTCATGGTTGGGTCATGATGCAAAACATACTGAAAAAAGTTTGAAAGCCACTTTTACCCAAGGCTACACAACTAATAGCTGTACACTAAATAGCCAATGTTCAAGGAAAGGTCCACGAAAACACTTGTGGCAGGAGGTTGGCCTAATTTCAACTTGAAAATGCTGATGAGATGTTTTATATAGATAGTTCTACTACTCAGATATGAAAAAGTAAATTTCAAAATTTCTGACAGACACAACTTCTTACAGTAAAGCTTTAGTTTTCAGGTCATTTGTAAGAATGACTGAGTTAACATCCAACCATTTTTCTCTCAATTCTAGTATATTCCCTTTAGCATTTCTGGAATAGTCATGTGTCTTTACAAAGAAAATTAGAGTACTCAAAGCTAGAAAAGATCTTACAAGAGGCTAACCCAAATTCCTAATTGTATAGGTGAAGAAACTAATGTCCAAAGAGGTAAATCAGTCTCTTGAATCCCAGGTTAGTGCTTTTTGCTATGATACCATACCTCTGCTTTATTATTACATCCTTATGAAATTAGAAGACAGCTAAATCCGATTACTACCAAGTAAAAAAGAGGAAGCTGAAGCAAGGAGATGCTAAGAAGTCTTAGTTCAAAAAGGATGACACAATGTCACCTCTGCAAGCTTTATAGAAATTAGTCATTTTCAACATTCAGCTTTGATTTCAAGGGAGGCAGTTGTTCAATTTGCTTGCACCAAATGAGTGTCTTACCCAAAGTGTACACATGACCACACACCAGAGAATATAGATAACACAAAACACAGCCTCTCCCTCCACATGCCCACTTCAGTCAGTGAATAATTGAATACTCCAAAGGCATTGAAAACTCAGGTACAAACAGAAATTCAGTGTGTGAGGGGGAAAAAAGGTCAGACAGACCCCAGTTGCAAAGAAAAAAACTGCTGAACATGGACCTCAATGAACAACAATAATTCTCCTATAGTTCAACTCCCCATTCACGTCACAAACTCTAGAAAGAACACAGAGGCACGGAACTGATGAGGCATGGAACAGAACTTTGGGCTGCAGCCTGCCCCAACTCTTCTGACAAATACCCAACAGCAACAGGACAAAGCATCATTATGACACAAATAAAAGGCTCTTTAGATGCTGCCTTTTTTTTAATTCAATGAACCCACTCTTACACACAAAGTTCATGTCACGATGTCTCGAAACACAGTATTGACAGATTATGCTATTAATGGGTCCAATAAATTTAGTATAAAACACCACTTCAAGCATTTTTAAGTTAAATAACTAGCACATTTGGGAGAATACTATTTTCCTTCATTTGAAAAGTAAATGTCATCCCCAAAATCGTTAAAAATAACAACTCAGTAAACTGTTTAAGGGGGGGGGAAGCAGACAAGTGAACTAAAAGAAAAAAACCTTAGTTGAATGATAAAGCCAGAAGCTCCTCCCAAAGAATATTGCATGTTACTAGCAGCTGGCACAAAGCTTAACTATCTTATCTGTGTTTCCCCTTAAGCTGTGAGCAATCAGTATTACAATAGACAATCCATCACTTACAAAAAAACTGAAGTGCTGTACATTTCTTAAGCTGGTTTTTGTGGGGCAATTCTGTTGCAATACTGCCCTAAAAATGAACTTTGTTTTAAAGAGCAAGATATCCACAGTCAATGTGGTTAGAGCAAGGGTGGAGCTCACTCTGGGGGAAACAACACACCCAGGCCGACTTCAGTGAGAGCAAACTGCACATTAATATCGTCACACATTTTCAGAGCCTCAGAGTCACAATTAATTGATTAGTCCTCCTAAAAAAGTTGGGGGGAGTTCATGTTTGAAGATCAGCTTTCCTGCCTTGAAGTAAAATATATTCTCATTTCTTGTTTGTGAAGAAAGTAAAGATAAAATAAAATGCAAGACAGATCACACAGTTCAACCAACAGAATGTTAGATGGAAGTGGAGTACTATAAAGGAAGTCCAACCATGCCAACTTCTAAGTTTAGCAACAGCAGCTTTTACATATCTCAAGGTGTCAGAAGCTTTGCTCATTCTAAAACATTACTTCAGCCAGTTTCCAGAGGTCCTGAACATGAACACAAATTACCTCTTTCTCTCCTCACCAGTGCTCTAGCTCTTCTAACAATGCACAAATAATAAAAACATTTTATTATCAACTAGCAATAGGTCCCTTCAAAATAAGATGTCATTTATGGAGTTGCTTTGGTAGAATATTGAAATGTACATGTAAAAAAGAAAATTATTTATTATGCATAACATTTTTTTATACTCAACCCCTTTTTCAATAATTTTGTAGGAATTTTATTTTAAAAAGTTTTCCACAGTATGTATAAATACTGTATAAATATCTTCAACAGTATCTAAAATAATTTATCAGTTACTGAAACTATTATCAAACATCTGATAATTACTCAAAGTGATTTTAACCAATACTATTTTCTGTATATGCATATTCAGAAACACAACCAAGAGTTATTTTTAATTGAATTCCTATAATCATAAAACTAAAGTTTGAGTAAAAGAAGCACATGAAAAACTATATAATTGTTTACATAGAATTTAAAATGAACAATGGAAAAGGATTTGCGAGACCACCAGGAAAATATTATTTTTAATGATGCATGTTGTCACGTTACTCTAGCCAAGAGCTACTCTCTCACATTGGAACAATAAATCAGTTTGGAGTATTGAACATTTCAATATTTCGAGAGATGGCTTAGAACATCCTCTCTCAGGACACTAGTGAGGGGCTGTTGATTGATCTTGCCTTTGTTGGATTATGAGGTCACTCTTGCCACATGACAAATTAACCATTCCAACATACTCTTCTCATAGTCCAACTGCCTGATTTATTTTTTCAACCATCAATGTAATTATGAATCACCTTCTGCCATCTCTTGGCTCTTCCTCATCTCGCCCTCAAATTAACAATTCAAAGTTACCAGTTGGTTATTATAGTAGAAGAATCCTGTCTTGATACTTTTTGGATTTGCAATGGCAGAATGTGTTTTCAAGTCAAACTTCACTTTCACAGCTGCAAAGGAAATGACAAGAGAAGAAAAACACAGCCAATATATATCAGCAATTAATTCCATCCACAACTGCCCAGCTGTTTGTGCATGGAAGAATCAGTCTGTTTCCTTTCGGGGCTTTCACCACTGAAAATTGATACTGCACATTCAGAGACACAAGCTGTTTGTAACATGTCAGGAATGTGCGCAAGATCACACAGAGTTGAAGAGACAAAATGAAATCCAGATCTAGTTTTCTTGGGACTTGCCAGTATTATTTCATAGCAAAAAAAAAAAAAAAAAAAAAAAACCACACACACACACACACAAACACCCCAATCACAGAGCAAAATACACAAAAAATATTCTCCCTTCTGAATATTACCCTTCCAATAAAGGAGAAAATCTGCCAATGATATCAGATTTAGTATCAAGAATAGACACTCTGATTTATTGGCACAGACAAGGTGTGACATTCTTAGGAATCCACATGCTCTATGTTAAATCCAGCCAATACTCTGGACTACACAGCTACTTGCCCAATGTGTAGTTAGTCCCTTTAAAAAATCCTTATAAATGTGAAAGTTGTTGGGAACCAATGCTTTCACCACGGTCACGCAGAAAAGCAAGTTTTTCTTGGTTAGTCCTGATACTATTTGGCACTCACATACATGCCTGTTTCAGGGATTCATGTAAATTTACAGATCCAATCTTGTTTTTTTTTTTTTTCTTTGAGACGGAGTCTCGCTCTGTCGCCCAGGCTGGAGTGCAGTGGCCGGATCTCAGCTCACTGCAAGCTCCGCCTCCCAGGTTCACGCCATTCTCCTGCCTCAGCCTCCTGAGTAGCTGGGACTACAGGCGCCCGCCATCTCGCCCGGCTAGTTTTTTGTATTTTAGTAGAGACGGGGTTTCACCGTGTTAGCCAGGATGGTCTCGATCTCCTGACCTTGTGATCCGCCCGTCTCGGCCTCCCAAAGTGCTGGGATTACAGGCTTGAGCCACCGCGCCCGGCCCAGATCCAATCTTCTAGGGTAACTTTCAAGCAATGAAATTTCTCCTTCCCTCCCCCCTAACTCAGTTTTGTGGATTTTAAATAAAAATACTATACGGAGTGCCAGAGGCTTAACAACTAAAGTATGGGCTTGTATGCAACTCACGAAGTGTGCTATCCCCCTTCTCTCCCTGTCCTCCAATTCTAATTTTATTTCAAATATTTGTTTGATTTAAATTGTGTAAAACGTCATTTTTTCATATTGTATTTTCAATACATGACTTGCCATTATTGTTATTAAAGTCAGCGAAAAAAGATGGCATTTTAAAAACAAAATAATTGAAAACATATTTTAGCTTTGTTTAAGAAAAAAAAAAAGAGGAAATGAGGTAGCTCCATGACTGAATTCATTGTCCTAAGGGCCTTCCCCTTCCCCTTTTGCCCTCCAATCAACATCAGCTGAACAAGAGTTCACGCACTCCTAATACCTGTACATTCTCAAATACAACATAGATAGGCCACCCACTCTGGGCACCACTAGGGTCTAGGGCTTGATCAATGAAAAGAAGACAAACTGTCTACTCCAAATAGGGGAGTAAAAGCTTATTCCATAAGCTTCCAAATGGAGATGTTTTCAAGTGCCAGAAATCAAACCAGGACAATGAGAAGCTGTCTCCAACTAAAGTGCTATGAATCCTGAAGTCACGAAGTTTGATTTGTTAAGGAACTACCAGGCATCTCAAACATGTGGTAGACTAAAATTAAAGCACAAAACCAAAAAAAGGGCTTTTCCTTTTGAACAAACATCATCTGGTCAAGGATGTATCGGGTTGGGGGACGGGAGGGGAGGGGAGAAGGAGAAGAGAGGAGAGGAGTTTAATTTTTGGCTGATGGTGACAACAACTTCTAGAAACGTGGTATAACTATTAGTGACTTAAAACAGCCACAGAGATGAGCTTTGCTTGGCAAGCTTCAGCTCTGTGGGACATTCAGTCTAGCTTGAAATGTCTATGTGAAGTAACCTCTCTACCTACTACAAGACTGGCTAAGGAAAAAAAGGTCTAAACTGTTTAAATCAGGTTACTTAAATTCATGTTAGTCTGGGGTGGGAAGCTGGCTGTTTCCATGGGTTCCTCTACTCAGCTGGGATCACCTTTGTATTCCAACAGATAGCACAGAGCTTAGAGCTTAGGCCACTGAAACCATCCATAAGTGCGGAATGGTTATGCCTGAGTAATAGGCATTTAGTTATGATTAAAAACAAAACAACTAAGGATGAACACTCTCCAAAAAGGAAAGCAAAATGACAGAAAAATAGGGGGCAAGGAGATGATCAGAGTAAAATGCATGAAATATTAAAAAGATTAAAAACCAACTGTGCAAACTTCTGTGTCCTCAGAGACCTAAATGCTGCTAAGCAGTTAAAGTGCCACTGGAATAATTCAAACTGCTACGCAGTGCACTTTACATACTTATTCCATGAACTTCCACAGCAACCCTATCGGTAGTACTATTATGATGCCTCCTTTACAGGTAAGAAAACTAGGGCCGGGCGCAGTGGCTCATGCCTGTAATCCCAGCACTTTGGGAGGCCGAGGCAGGTGGATCACGAGGTCAGGAGATCGAGATCATCCTGGCTAACGCGGTGAAACCCCGTCTCTACTAAAAAAAATACCAAAAAATTAGCTGGGCGTAGTGGCGGGCACCTGTAGTCCCAGCTACTCGGGAGGCTGAGGCAGGAGAATGGAA
>NW_012121265.1:9154152-9164130 GCF_000951035.1 Colobus angolensis palliatus
TCCCAGCTACTCGGGAGGCTGAGGCAGGAGAATGGAGTGAACCTGGGAGGCGGAGCTTGTAGTGAGCCGAGATCACACCACTGCAAGCCAGCCTTGGCGACAGAGCGAGACTCCGTCTCAAAATAAATAAAAATAAATAAATAAATAATATACATGGTAAATAATGTCCCTTGCCTATTTAATATTTGATAGATGGTTATTTGTTAAAATAGGTAATCCAAGACTTAAAAAGGAAGAATTATAGAAAAGGCAAGGTTGGGGATAAGTGAAATACGGTCAATGTTCAAAATAGGCCTTTTCTGGATAAAAATCTACATGACATAACCAATGACTGATAAGTTCATCTTATTAAAGCTGAGGCTGAAATTCAGTGAGTCATTAGGTCTAAAGATTAGGCATGATCCCCATTTAAAACAAAAATTAACCAAACTAGTGAGGCTGTATTATATCTTCAAGGTTGCCAAACTAGAGGTAGAAAGACATAATATGGCTTTGACTCTATTGATGACATAATACTTCTGAAAATTATGCATTTTATTAACACCTCCTGAAGACACAGACTACATGAAAAAGAAAAAAGCACAGAATAAAAAGTGAAGAATAAATCTATTTGGGCCTTAAATTTAAAAAATCTGCAATCATGAATAATTTGTTTTGGGAAAAGGTTCTACAACGGAATAGAAAACAAGTAAAAATAGCCACAATATACAAAATATTCATGACATACGCAATTTGTTTTTACTTTCTAAGTCTTTGAAGTATAACTTTTAACTGTGGTAAGAATACATAACATGAGATCTACCCTCCTAAATTTAAGTATACATTAGTGTTGATTATAGGTACAATGTTCTATAGCAGACCTAAAGAGCTTTTTTATTTTGTTGGACTGAAACCCTCCCCCCTGCAATTTGTTAAAAATGTTACTTTTGCTTTGAGCTGTTCCATCCAAGGATCCGGGGCTCTGTAGGCATTTTTAAATTGCTTTTTCCAACTATGAGACATCTCTTTACTTGGAAAAATGTTTTACGTTTCAAATACTTTACCCAGTAAAAGCCATTCCCCCAATTTTTTTTTAAACTTGGGAAATTTAAGTATTCATCAATGATGTTTCTAAAATTATCCTCCAAAACCAAATTCAAGCACTTAGCTTCAAACACTGCTGTCAGATAGGTAGGAGGCAAAGCTGGCTCCTCCCAGCCCCCTACTCCCCCTCAAAAAAAAAAATCAACAAAAAACTAAAAACAAAACAAAAAAAAACACATGATGTGTAGGCCTACTAACAATCTCAGCCTCTCTGAGATCTAGCTCTAGAGCTTGTGCTGCCTGTATATGACAAGAGCCACATCCCACCCTCAAAAATTAATGCTTTAAGGGTCCTCAGATATGATAAGTAAGCTTTTTCCAAGACAGGCCGAGAGACAGGATATCTGCACCCCTTCCCCCAAATCTTTGTCCTTCAACCCCCGCCTAACTCTGCCTGCCTTAAAGTATCTTAATGTGTTTTTCCACTCCATGGTTGATAGATCTGCTATATATTCAGTAGCATGATAGGTGTAATGAAAACAAAAACAAAACTAGTCTGTAAATGTATCTCTTCTGTACATTTTAGAGGGATTTTAGTTTATAGAATCATACATACTGCTCCCAAACATTGCTGAAGTGTAGAGTATCAATTTATTCTCTGCAACCTACAGCTGTACTGATCACATGATCTACTTTGATTTTAGATTTTTTAAAATTTATATTTAAATTCTAGGTTGGTAAATCAATTCACCAAGTATTTCTTTTCTACTTTTTTCTTAAATACATTTATTCTACTAACAATTCATTCCCCAACTATTACATGCTACAATTGAACAGGTAGCATGGTAGAAAATGTAAGAAATGAATAAGACACTGTCTCTGACCCTAAAATACTAGCAATTTAGTGGGTTGGGGCAGGGGAGAGGGAGAGACAATTGTAGCACACTGTCATTATCTTGTAATAGATATACTACAGATTCAGAGAAAGGAGCCTATTTGAAAGGTTATAGGGCAAGTTACCCTTGAGCTTGGTCTAAAAGGAATGAGTATATATGGGGTGAAGAGGAGAAAGATTAAAGAAAGACAATATACGTTTTAATAAACTTTTAACACATAGCTTTACTTTAAATAAAAGTATCACAGATTACAACTAATACAAAAGGGAAATCAAAATTGCCACTGGGTACAGTTTACAGTGATTTGTATAATTTAAGCTACAGGAAGCCTACAATCTATTGGCCAACCACACAGTTTTGTGTCATGTGCTTTTGCTTTCACTCTACTCTTCTGACTTGCATGCTAAGAAAAGAAACTCAAAAGCCATTTATATTCTTTTTTAAACAATGCTTGTTCTTACACTGAGTTAACCAATGACTTAGAAATAGTTAAGACTAATTATCCTGAAAGCCAGTCAAACTGTAATCTGACACCACGTCACCATGAAACCAGGCATAAGAATGTTCTAGGTTAATACTAAGGTCAGTAAACAAATTCCATGGTCAACGTGGCACTATAGTATACTATACCTTATGGGCTCAAATCCTTAAAGACATCAAATATAAGCAAGGTAGATTTAACGGGAAAGGATGGGAAGGGGGAAAAAAAAAACACCGCAACTAATAAGCATTATGTTTTGTAAGACACTTAAATTCTAAGGTTCACTGGCCCAGAAAGTTGTTGATACATGAGAAAGGTTACTTTTGTGGACTGAAAAATGGGCTAAGGTGATTAAATATACACTTAAAGCTAAAAGGGATGATATGTTAAATTGCTGAGACTGGGTCAACTCATTTGATCAACTTACTATTGATGAGAAAATGCCACAGGGTTAATGTTTAAGATGCTTCCACATCGAAGTACAAGTAAGTAACAAATCTTCCATTTCTATGAAGAATATGCAGATCATTTATAGCATATACAATCATCACAAACTGAGAGGAAAAACCCTTTAAAACGGAGAAATTAAGGTAGGATTATTTATGTAAATTATTTAAAGATTCTTTGCCAGGTTCTTTTAAATAGTAATCGCGCCTGCATTTAACCATGTTATATTGAGATACAGGCAACTTTTTTTTTTATAGACAGGGTCCCACTCTGTTGCCCAGGCTGGGTACAGTGGCATGATCATGGCTCACTGCAGCCACAACCTCCCCGGGCTCAAATGATCCTCCCAGCTCAGCCTCCTAAGTAGCTGGAATCACAGGCTCACATGACCACACCCAGCTAATTGCAGAGACAAGGTCTCACCATGTTGCCCAGGCTGATCTCAAACTCCTGCGCTCAAGCCATTCAGCTCCCTCAGCCTCCCAAAGTGCTGGGATTATAGGAATGAGCCACCATGCCCAGCCACTAGCCAACTTTCTAGGAGCATATAATTTATATAAAGCAAGGCCTATAATTTATGTACTTTTTACTAAAGAATTCACACCTACAACATCAAAACTTTGACAAAAAAGAAAAAAACCCTCTTGCCTTTCAGAACATTCATTTCAGGAGTTTAATTCTGGAGTAGGAAATCCTCAGTGAATTCTTTGGACAGTATATATGTACACCCATCCCTAGGTATCCATCAGGGATTATTAGTTCCAGGACCTGCCATGGCCACCAAAATCCAGGGTGCTCAAGTCTCTGATGATAAAATGAAGTGGTATTTGCATAAAACCTTTGTACTTCCTCCTATATACTTTAAATCATCTCTAGATTACTTACAATGCCTAATACAATGCAAACGCTATGTAAGTAGTTGTTACTCTGTATTTTTACTCTAATATTTTCAATCTGCGGTTGGTTGAATCTGAGAATCTCAGAAATGGAGGGCCAACTGTAACTTCCTCAGAATATTCAGAGAAAAGGAGGGGAGTAGAAAAGCCCATGACAATTGCTTCTGAATCTCTGAGAAGGAAAGTGACAGGAGGAGTACAAAAACTGGGTGGAAGGGGGAAAAGGAGGAGCTAAGAAAGCAGATGAAAAGACAATATAGGAAGCCAAGGATGACATGAGATAAGGTGATCAAGTAACTGTGGCAGCCGGAAGAGGCTGGGCCACACCCATAGAGAGCTATGTGGCTTATTTCAAGGGGGTGGAAACTGAGCAAGTGAACAATTTTGGTTTTGTTTAACTGAAAGGTTGCACAATCCTGTAAATGGGGGAAGGAAATGGGGTGTTTTTCCAGTATACAGAAAGTTAGGATAAATAGCTATCATGTTAAAAAATATTAAACAAAGAGAAGTAATACCTAAATCATTCATAGGAATATGAAAAAACAAAGCAAATCAAAGCAAAACTCATCTGGCATTGTTAGTATTTTAGAAAAGTAATGTATACCTTACACATGAAAATGAAAAACTGAGAACCTTGAGGAAAGATATATAAACTGTGTAAACCCAGAACATTACTTATTGACGGTCATAATGAAGCTTTTTATCCTGTGGACTATGCCATCCTTCAAACTACAAGATCCCCATAAGTACACTGACAGGAATTTTCGGGTACGTGGATCAGTGTAAGGTCCTTCCTCACTCCAACTTTAAATTTGGCAGCTTATAGAAATAATTCTCAGTGGCTAGATTCTTAAAACTTACTCCAAGATAAGCAATACTGTGACTCCTGTGGGCTATTTCCAAGTTATTAATCTGAAACAGTTCTCAACCCCTTTAAATTCATTCCTGCTGGTCCAATATAATAAATGATATGATGCTTTAAATAAAAAGGGGAGGTGGAGGGAAGAAAGAAGGCCCAAGTTAGCACCTTTGAAGTTGCTTTAAAGTTTTAAAAAACTGCAAATAAGAAGTAATAACATAATATACATGTATTATATTTTTCAATCATGTGGCTAGAAACTACAGAAAGAATTTCAGAAAGGCTTTCTTCCAGATGCAAATTACTTTGTTTGATTTCACATTTAACTACTGCCTTTACTACACTCTAGGAAATGAAAGTTGAAAAAAAAGTGAGGTATTTCAAGTGTTTTTATAGATGATTTATTAATCAAATCTATTTTCTGAGCATTAATATCTTCCTACAGGAATTTTTTTAAAAGGCACTATACATTCAAAAAGTGTTTGCTTTCACCATAATACAAAAGTCAAGGTGTGCTTGCTAAACCAGAAAGCAATCAGTGCACCTAGACCTGTGTTCTTTTTTTTTTGTTTTGAGACAGAGTCTCGCTCTGTCACCCAGGCTGGAGTGCAGTGGCTGGATCTCAGCTCACTGCAAGCTCCGCCTCCTGGGTTTACGCCATTCTCCTGCCTCAGCCTCCCGAGTAGCTGGGACTACAGGCGCCCGCCACCGCGCCCGCCACCACGCCCGGCTAGTTTTTTGTATTTTTTAGTAGAGACGGGGTTTCACCATGTTAGCCAGGATGGTCTCGATCTCCTGACCTCGTGATCCGCCCGTCTCAGCCTCCCAAAGTGCTGGGATTACAGGCTTGAGCCACCGCGCCCGGCCTAGACCTGTGTTCTTAACACAATCAGAACAGAGCAACCAAGTGTAGCTTTAACATTTTGGCTTATCAGTTTATAAACAAAAATTTGTAGCTAGAGTTCAAAAGAGGGATCTAAATATACAAACCTCTCTCAACATAATGTCATTATATAGATCACACCATTAGTAAGAAATGCTCATGGAAATACTCTTAGAATTTTCAAAAAATTCTAGACAATTATATCTCAAAGAAATACAAGCTGCTTAAAATTTACAAAAGAATTTCGAGTCATAGTCAATAACTAGAAACCAGGTTTTCTTCAAGTCACAAGTTGTGGACTAGGCTTACAGAAGTCTGTAACAGACTTCCATAAGATGGGGAGTTGTTACAGAGAACCCCCCCACACACACACAAAAACCAGAATGTTGAAGGGTTCATTCTCAGTTACAAGGTTGACCAAAAAGAAAAAAAAAAAATCTATCCCTTAACAGACAGAATTAAAAACCCAAATCAAGGGCCGGGCATGGTGGTTCATACCTGTAATCCCAGCACTTTGGGAGGCTGAGGAGGGTGGATCACGAGGTCAGGAGATCGAGACCATCCTGGCTAACACAGTGAAACCCCGTCTCTACTAAAAATACAAAAATTAGCTGGGTGTGGTGGCGGGCACCTGTAGTCCCAGCTACTCGGGAGGCTGAGACAGGAGAATCACTTGAACCTCAGAGGTGGAGGTTGCAGTGAGCCAAGATCGTGCCATTGCTCTCCTGCCTGGGTGACAGAAAGAGACTCCATCTCAAAAACAAACACCCAAACCAAAAATCCTTATCTGTTTTTTCCAGAACACTGACTGGAAAAAGTCTCCCTTGCTAATCTGTAATAACAGGCCTACACTCACAAAGATTTGAGATTTGGGTTTATACACCAGCATGGTCCAGAAAACCCCAAGTCAAGAGAGAAACATGAAGTGCTCTTCATGTTTCAAAACCTTTAAAGATAAAATTAGATGCATGAGAAAGGAAGATGCTATAAAGACTGGCAGATTTTAAGGACTACCAAATAATCGAAAAAACTTAATGGATTAAACAGTGCATGAGACCCAACTGGAAAGAGTAAACTGGAATATAGACTTGAAAAAACCAGCCAGAATGAAGCACAGAGAGACAAAGAAATGGAATATACAGAAGAGAGGCTGAAAGAAGTCGGGCATGGTGGCTCACGTCTGTAATCCCACCACTTTGGGAGGCTGAGACAGGTGGATCATTTAAGGTCAGGAGTTCGAGACCAGCCTGGCCAAAATGGTGAAACCTCGTCTCTACTAAAAACACAAAAATTAGCCAGGCATGGTGGCACACACCTGTAATTCTAGCTACTCAGGAGGCTGAGGCAGGAGGATCACTTGAACCTGGGAGGCAGAGGGTGCAGTGAGCTGAGATAGAGCCACTGCACTACAGCCTGGGCAACAGAGTAAGATTCTTTCTCAAAAAGACAGAAAGAGAAAGAGAGGCTAAGAAAAATGAGAGAGAGAGAAAGAGAGACAGACAGACACACACACACACACACACTAAGAGACTTTAGTGAAGTCCAACATACCAAAGTTCCTGAAGCGGAAATAGAGAGATCAGGGGAATCGGGAGATATTCAAGGAAATCATGGCTAGAGACTTTCTGTAGAGTGGTCCAGGGACAGATTGGCTACAAAGGACTGACAATTAAACCTGCAACAGACTTCAAAAGAAAACGAAATAAAAGTAATGAGACAAAGAAATATATTCAATTGCTAGGAATTGTATATCTAACAAAACTATCTTTGGAGAATAAGAGTAAAATGCAACATTGTCTCACTAAAAAATTTTATAAACTTACTAAAGGAACTTTTAAAGGGCAAATTCCAGGAAGAAAGAAATTAAAACTGGAAGGGCAGGCTGGGATGAAAGAAACAACAGTGGGTGAAGAAATTTGTAACTTTTTTTTTTTTTTTTTCCTGAAACAGGGTCTTGCTCTGTCACCTAGGTTAGGGTGCAGTGGCAAGATCTCAGCTCACTGCAACCTCTGCCTCCCAGGTTCAAGCGATTCTCCCACTTCAGTCTCCCACATAGCTGGGACTACAGGTGTGCGCCACCACCCCTGGCTAATTTTTATAATTTTTGTAGAGATAAGGTTTTGCCATGTTGCCCAGGCTGGGAAACATGTAATTTTAAAAATACTATATAAAACAATAGCAACAACAAATGCAGGTGGTTAAAAACAAGGTGAACTAATATCCCGGTTAATAATAGCATATAAGATAAGAATAGAAAATAAGAGTGTTTTAAGATCCTTGCATTGTTCAGAAGAAGAGAAGAAATAGCTGTTAACTTCGGATTTTAAGAATGGATGTTAACATTTAAGATAATCCAGAATATATCTTTTTAAACCGAGATCAATAATAAAAGTAAGCCAATTTTTCTATTAGTAAAAGACGTGAACAGCACTTTGCAAAAGAACATCCAAAAAACCAGCAAGTACATTAAGAAGTGCCCATCATTATTAGTTATAAGGGAAATAAAAATTAAAGCCATAATGAGATACCACTATCTACCTACCAGTATGGCTAAAATGAAAACAGAAACAAAAAACTGTTAATATCAAGTATTGGCAAGGATATGGAACATCTGGAACTCAAGCTGTCATGTCAATTAGTACAAATACTTTGGGAAACTGGCCTTATCTGCAAAAGTGCGAGACACACATGCCCTGTAAGCCAGCCACTCCTCTCCCAGAAATACACACTCAGAAGAGTTGCATGGATATGAACACCAAAACCATACAATAAGGATGTTCACAGCAGAATTATTTTTAATAGATGCAAACTGGAAACAATCTGAATGACCATCATCTAAATGAATTACTTTATGTTCATAAAATCGAATATAGTACATACAATAAAGAGAATGAATTACTGTTACATTTAACAACATAGACAAATCCCACAGGAAAAAAATGCTGGACAAAAGAAGCTGGAGACAAAAGAGTAGATATTGAATGATTCCATGTATATAAAATCCTGAAACAGGCAACACTACTCTACAGTATTCAAAACTAAATTTTGAATTTAGAATATGGTATGTTCAAAACTAAATTATGTCAGGATTATGGCTACCTTGCAGAGAGCAGGGAAATGCCTGAGAACCTAGAGCAGGGTGTTGCTAGCATTCTAGTTCTTGACTCAGATGGGTTACACATGGTGTTCACTATATATATATATAGTGTGTGTGTATATATACACATACATATACACACACTCATCAAGATGTACTGTATGATTTCTGTACTTTTCTATATATATGTTAAACTTGCATTTAAAGGTTTATCCAAAAAAATTAAGTGATTTAAAACAAAGAAAAGTTTCCTCTCTTTCTATAGCAAGAACTTATAACTTGATGCCATTTTTTCTGTTGGTTAGCTTAGCTCTCTGGAGACACTGTTAAATCCTCCTTCTCACAAAACCAAAGCATTTTCATACCCAATTTCTTATCAGAAGTAATCTAAGTTCTCCTATATGAGCTGTATATATACTCCTATACAAAATATAAATGATCCATGTAATATCAACTACTTAGCATGGAGGCATAATACAGAAATTCAAGAAAATTTAGGTCTCAAATCAGTATACTACTTACTCTGCTTCTCCACCTCAACAATACAATGGATTTAAATATATAGTGCAGCATAAATTATCACAATGTTCAATCATTGTGGCCAACAGCAGTATTACAGTATTAATGCATTCTGTCGTCTGAATTCAACAGCTTCTCCCATCTTCAACTCCTGATGCCATTTTTCAGTGATAAGAAACATTAACAACACATTCACAAAACACTTAAAATCTAAATTAGGCCTTCTAGTCATTAAAAAAAATGAAGACATTGTTCAAAACTGTATTATGTAAAATGAAAACAAAAACCTACATGTAACCACTAACCCACAACAAATAATTAAGAAGTATTTTTTCCCTTAATCACAATCTTTTTGCTGGGCAGAGATAATCAGAATAGACCCTGAAATATCTGTTCAAGACTAACACATTTCAGGGTTACACAATCTTGCCCTATCCAATCTTGTCCTAAGAGAATTTTCTGAATTCTCAGTGTAATAAAAATTTTATATCCATGTTATGCTACTTTTGCCAATACTGTTTTATCTCACAGTTTAAGAATCTGATAGAGAATGTGATATGGAAACATATCTGCTGATAGAATGCTACTTTCTGATATGTTATTTAAGAGCAAAGGCTGGAAGATTCCTAGAAAAAACTAATTTTGTCTTCTTCACTAACTTATTAAAATTGGTTACCATTTTGAAAATTTTGGGGGTACATTTCATACTTTCAAATATATAAAGGTAGGTTTGTATTATTTTATAGACAGGGTCTTGCTCTGTTGCCCAGGTGGGAGTGCAGTGGTGCGACAACAGCTTACTGCAGCCCTGACCCTCCTGGGCTCAAGCAATCCTCCCATCTCAGCCACCTAAGTAGCTGGGACCACAGGTGCACAC
>NW_012121265.1:9165229-9196037 GCF_000951035.1 Colobus angolensis palliatus
TGTTAGCCAGGATGGTCTCGAACTCCTGACCTCGTGATCCGCCCGTCTCGGCCTCCCAAAGTGCTGGGATTACAGGCTTGAGCCACCGCGCCCGGCCAAGCACTTCTTGAAGATGCTATCATTCTGCTTTCCCAAAGGAAAGCTGACTCCAGTCAATCCTCTCTCATTTAGACTTTCAACATCAATTAGCATTAAGGGGACACACACAGAAACCACCACCCCACCCTCCCCCACCAAAAAAAAAAAAAAGACTGACAACCCTCTTCTAGGCTGCACTACACCAATAAAAGTGTCATTGAGTAAGTCAATCCATAAGCCCCTCTCTAGCACATACATTGTCAGGAAGCCATCAGCACTACCTGTGTCTACTTCGGCTGTCATTTAAGGCTCTGCTGGATGAGCCTCACCATGTGGAACACCATGGCTTCATCTTTCTAAATCAAACAGCTCAGCTGGCTTACCTCCTTCTCATCTTTCATATCATATAGTGGTGGGTCTTTCAGAGTAATAGGCACTAATACAATGAGAAGGACAACATAGTCATAGCACAAAGCTCAGGCTCAGTGAATGTCAAATACAGCCAAAAGGACCTTAAAGGTCATCTAGTACAATTCTTTCTTTTCACTTGTAAGAATTCAGAGGTGCCCAGTGTCACTATCTAAGGCCATACAGAATGTACATATCCTAACTTCATGCTAGTACTCTTTCTACTCTATAAAATTTAAAGTTGCCTCTCAGGAAAGAATGCTTAAATTGGAATCCACCTCCTATGGAACCCGGTAATTGTCATTCCTCTGTATCAACAATGAAACATCCACTTCAAATGAGATGAGATACTCAAAAACTTCTTCAAGTTCTGTCTGTCCAAATGTTAAAAAATGAATCTGTGCTAATAGACACAATCTACTGGTATATTAGGCTCAGACAGAGTGCAAAATCCCAAGGAAGGAAGTAGTTTACATTGTTCCAGTGGCAAAGATTTTTAGGATAGTGAGATGAAAGAAATGTCCTGAAGTTGTCCTCGGGCTTTGAGAGAGAATAAAATGGTGGAATGGTTAGAACACAGAGCAAGCATTGGATTCTTTATAAAGAAATTGTGTGATTTGCAAGGAAATAACACAACTGCTTCAATTATAACACTAGGCTAAAATATCCAAGTGCTTTTGGGACTTTCTTGTAAAAATTTATTCAGAGGAGGGTTTTCCTTGTCATTTAGTTTTTGCAGCACACACACCCCATATTTAATCCACTATCTGCCTACAACCTAGTATTTAGCTATTATTCACATTCTCATGTGGGCATATATCCAACCTTGTACTCCATCAAATATACGTCAATATATTAGGAAATTAGAAAAACGAAATGAACAGGAGGGAAAGCAAATACATTTTCACACAAAGTACAGGATACAGGATACAGCTGTGATCTGTCAAGCTTACAAGACTGTCTCCTTAGCTAACAGCAAAGCTACAGGACTATCCTCTCAGCTGAACAGGAAGTCGCAGTCTAAAAAATAAAAATGTTTCCAAGCCTCAACTCTATTCCCTTCACTTCACATTTCTAGCACACATTCACCCTTTGACCAGACCTGTATAATACATCCATTCAAGTAGCCTTGATGAGGTGTCAGCAAGTTTATGGATGAGAAGTACTTTGAGAGTCCACAGAATAACCTTTAAGCATGATGTCCCTAATTAAAAGCCATGGGGGACTAATGTGTTTGGTTGTACTCTTCAGAATAAACAGGTTGTATCCAGAAAGACAAAAGCAGCTTTGGCCTTTAAGAAATTCGTAGTTGTATGAATGATCTTCATTTTTTATTTTTTCTGAGACGGAGTTTCGCTCTGTCACCCAGGCTGGAGTGCAGTGGCATCATCTTGGCTCACTGCAACCTCCGCCTCCTGGGTTCAAGCAATTCTTCTGCCTCAGCCTCCTGAGTAGCTGGGACTACAGGTGTGACCTACCACGCCCGGCTAATTTTTCTATTTTTGATAGAGACGGGGTGTCACCATATAGGCCAGACTGTTCTCGAACTCCTGACCTCATGGTCCACCCACCTCAGCCTCCCAAAGTGCTGGGATTACAGGTGTGAGCCACCACGCCCAGCCTATTTAATTATTTTTGAGAGGGAGTCTTCTTCACTTTGTCACCCAGGCTGGAGAGCAGCGGCGCGTACTCAGCTCACTGCAACCTCCACCTCCTAGGTTCAAGCGATTCTCCTGCCTCAGCCTCCCGAGTAGCTGAGATTACAGGCATGTGCCACCATGCCCAGCAAATTTTTGTATTTTAGTTTAGACAGGATTTCACCATTTTGGCCAGGCTGGTCTCAAACTCCCGACTTCAAGTGATTCACCTGCCTCAGCCTTCCCAAGTGCTGGGATTACAGGCATGAGCCACTGCACCCGGCCTGTATGCGTGATCTTTAGTTTTCCATTTCTGAAAGTGTTTCCATGGTACCAAAATATAACTAAAAAAATAGAATTTCCTTTATCTTTCATAGGATACTATGTCAGCTAACAGACAAGGCACCTAACCCAGGCCCAAGGCAATGGAGGTGAAAAGAGAGCACTTCACAATGGATCTAATGTAATTTTTAAGTTATTTATAAATTAAATGTCACTTATAAACTATAATTTAAAAAGATGAGAGTCAAGGAAAGAAGGAAGACAGTATGGTAGGCACTGGGAAAAATTTTGCAACCAATGATAATTTAACAGTAATATGGCAGATCCTTCCTGCAGTTGCACTTCAGAACGGATTTGCGATACTGAAAAGAATCATGAGCTAGACACTTAGATGCTGATTAAAGGTGCCCAGGTACATCAGCAGATCATATTCCAAATGACAGTTCAACCTACATAAAAGGCTCAATACAAAGGAAATAGTGACCTCCTCCAATGGTGTTTAGAAAAGAGAGGAGGTGGTGAGCATTTTTTTCCCCAAGAAAATGCTATAGAATTATTTTCAAATTAATACTCCTTTCAATGTTTTGATTTCCCAGCTTACCCTTTACATCAGAGGAGAGCACAGTAGTGTTGCCACAGTCCTCAAAAAGTACTATCACCATGGGCATGATACACAAACAGAGCTAACTCTCAAACAGGAAGTCACCATCTTGTCAATCAGATGGTACACATTAGAAATGAAAAGATCAGCAATATAGGGAAAGCAATAAAGAACATGTAGAATCGAAGGAAGGAATTCTGAGCTCTTGCCCTTTTTCACAGGCAGCTCCACAATCTATGAACAGCTGGGAAATTTCCTGTTCACAGGAAAAGGATGACTTCTTAGTTCATATTAAAGTGGAAACGACAAAAACTGACCGCATCACACAGAAAAAAGGTGTTTCCTGAAAAAAGGAGAGGCAGAGTGCTGCCTTTCTTTGCAAAAGAAATCGCTCCCCTCAAAAAATACACCACACAAACCCAAAGTACAAGGGAAAAGCAAAATAACATGGATATGGCAAGCCAAAAAAAAAAAAAAAAAATCTTGGCCAGGCGCGGTGACTCAAGCCTGTAATCCCAGCACTTTGGGAGGCCAGGACGAGCGGATCACGAGGTCAGGAGATCGAGACCATCCTGGTTAACACGGTGAAACCCCGTCTCTACTAAAAAATACAAAAAAAAAAAACTAGCCGGGCGAGGTGGCGGGTGCCTGTAGTCCCAGCTACTCGGGAGGCTGAGGCAGGAGAATGGAGCAAACCAGGGAGGCGGAGCTTGCAGTGAGCTGAGATCCTGCCACTGCACTCCAGCCTGGGCGACAGAGTGAGACTCCGTCTCAAAAAAAAAAACTTCAGGAGATAAAGGAGAAAATAACTAAATCAAAGAAATATTTCATGGTGTAACAGTTAGCTTCAGTGGGAAAATCATTTTGTCCCTGTGGGTTTAAATGCAAATATGCACAAGGGAAATGATAGCATATTCCCACTTGATAGTCATGCAAAGATTTTTATCTACAATTTTTGAAAATGATTATCTAGCATCAGTTTTTCTACATACATACACAAAAGAATCCATACTTCATCACTAACTTATCATTAGCTCCTATAGATTATTTCAGAGAATCAATGCTTGATTTATTCTTTACAGTGTTTCTTAAGAAGTATATTCTTTCACTGCAACAAAAAATATTTGTTGAGTGCCTACTGTTTACCATTTTACATGCCGGGGTCTCAGTGGAGAACAAGCTCCCTGCCTTCCTGGAGTTTTACCTAGTTTTATTGACTAGAGCAGTGGTTTTCAAACTTCACTGCAAATTAGAATCAGATGAAGAGCTTTAAGAAAATCCCAGTACCCAGACTGCACCCACACCATTTAAATCAAAATCTCAGCAGTGAGATTTAGACATCAATAAATCTTGAAGCACCAAGTGACTCCAAAGAACAATAATGCTTGAGTACAGGTAGATCTAAAGCATTAGTTCCTGGCTAGGAGTGGCAGCTTAGCCCATAATCCCAGCGCTTTGGGAGGCCCAGGCAGGAGGACTGATTGAGGCCAGAAGTTTGAAAGCATTAGTTCTCAACTTTGGGTCTTCGAAAAAACACCTCTTGGTCAGTTAAATTGTTTTCCTGCATCTTTAAGAAAGAAGAATTTTCCAGAACTACTAAGAAAAATTACTGACAACTATTTTTAGATAAGTAACAATGTAATATATTCAATGCAGAGAAGAGTTAGTTGTCATATAATAGCCAATTAGAAAAGTGCAGAGTGGGGTAGAGAAAGCGTTGATAGGGGGAGAATTTGGGGCATGAAAAAATGCACTGGGTCACTAACCCCAGCCCATCTCTTATCCACAAGGCATCAAAATATTTTGCAACCTAAGGAACTCTTGAGGAAATAATTGGAAACTGTTAAGAACCTAGAGTTTCCCTATATTACTGACCACAGGAATCCAAAGAACTTTCCAATAAAGACAGGGGTCTAGAAAGAACCAAAACTAATCTAATTATAATCCCATCTTCCCATTAGTATAGCCACTGCCCAAATAGTCCCTGTGATGTTAGCTAAAGAAGACCAATAAAAAGAAAGGGGTTTTTCCTTTGCTCCAGGTGCATGGTAAGGGTACTTTTGAGGAAGGTGAGATAAAAAGTAACTTCAAGTTTTACTTGGTATAGAGATCTCAGAATTTAAATTTGTGCCAATTGTTTCAAATTCAATACTTTAAGGAATCCATTCAGTGTTGACTAGACAAATCTGATTTGCCCATTTCCCATTTCCTTCTATTAACTCTTAGAGCATTTTAAATTAATACTCTAAACCACAAAATTAATTTTTCACTTTCTACTCTAAGTCCTGTAATTATTTTGTAAAAAATTCCACTTATTTCCCAAGCATAAGGAAAGGTATTTTCCTACTTCTAAAAATTATTAATGCCTACTACTATTTGTGATAGGGAGAAAAAACCCTTACTTCGGCTGTGCTGTCATCTTCAAAACAGTTTTAATTCCCAATATAAAAGGGGGTTGACACTAATTCTCTTACTCTTTGCTAGTTTTCAATTGCACTTTCCTGCTTTTGTAAATATTATGTTTATGCCTAAAATTAATCATTAAAGGAATCAGTTGATTAGAAAACATGCCATTCAATGTAAGAACGGAAAGTCTGCAAATGCAAAATGAAAGTAACTCTAGTATGTAATTTATTCATGGAACTAAAGATTATATACATTTGAGCATCATCAGAACCTGTTGTGAATTATGTTAGTTTGAGGATTAAGGCTTTCCCTAAACCCAAGAGCCTAGGAAGGGTAGCAGTGATGCAGCTAGTTATCTCATTAAGAACACTGGAATTGTGATGTGATTTCAGTTGTCTTTGCTGACTTACAAAAATCTGCTTGTAATACAACAGCCTTCAGGTCACAAACTCATACATATGCTACCACAGGGATTATATAATAGTCTGCACATTTAGCTAAGCCAAAAGATTTAATAGTGGTTAGCATGGATTTATGTTTCATTTGACCATTACTGTCTTACTGCATTGAGAAAATTTGTATAATGAGCTTTATGTCATTTAATAAACTATGCAAAGAAAGTCTTGATTAGAAGGAGCTGTGTAATCTCTTTCTATCAGCATAGTGTCTTCAAGTTTATAATGCACTTTTACATCCTTTATTTCATTTTATGCTCAAAACAACTTTTAAAAATCATACCTCCATTACATAGACTAAGATCCGTCTTGTGGCTTAGAAAAGTTAAGGGATTTACTCAAGGACATAGAGTTACTAAGCTGCTGAGTTAGGACAGGAATCAAAGTCTCTGATGCCTGCCTCTCTGTTAGACAATTGAGCTGTCATAGTTACTCACTTATACTTTATCCATTTTTGTTTCAATCTGGGCTTTTCTTAGAAAAAAAAAATCAAGGAAAAATAAGATACTAATATTGTAAATATTCATTAAAAGCTGAATCTGAGATAATACCATCACCAAATACTTATGCTATGAAACTCAGCAACCCATATTTTTTATCAGCTGCCAAATATGGAACACTGAACTCAGAACTTATCCCAAAACATGCTTATTTCTCAGCAAATTAATGTTCAGGAAGTACCACATGTAATATTTCTGAAATTAAGGGTAATAGCGATAAGCAGCTGAGTGGCTTATGTAAACAGACTGGTTTACCACTATTTTCTATGGTCATGCAATACCATAATTCAGAACACCTGGGCAAGAAGTTCAACAGTTCAATAAAATATTTTGAGTAACTGCCCATATGTTTCTATCATCATAACTTATTCCTGTTTCTTGTCTGATAATTTTTCCAGATTGACATGTCAACCAAGAAAGATTTCAGCAGCATTAAAACAGCTAATATTATTGGGCACTTACTAGAGGTAACACTTTACATGAATTTCACTTAAGAATGAGAAAACTGCTGGGTGCGGTGGCTCACGCCTGTAATCCCAGCACTTTGGCAGGCAGATCATGAGGTCAGGAGTTCGAGACCTGCCTGGCCAACATGGAGACCCCATCTGTGGTAAAGAAACAAAAAATTTGCCAGGCATAGTGGTACGTGCCTGTAATCCCAGCTACTCGGCAGGCTGAGGCAGGAGAATCACTTGAACCCGGGAGGTGGAGGTTGCAGTTAGCTGAGATTGTGCCACTGTACTCCAGCCTGGGCAATGTTGCAAGACTCCATCTCAAAAAAAAAAAAAAAAAAACAGGAATGAGAAAACTGGCTTTCTCTCAAGATCTTGCAGCTAGTTGAGTGAGAGTCCCAGATTATCAACCTAGGGCTTCTAATTCTAAACCTAAGACTCCCTGTATTACACACAAATAATAGCAGTATTATCTGATTATCTGATAGCACTAAAATATTTTGTGACTCAGATTTATGGCTCTTAATCTTTTTTTTTCTTTTTTTTCTGAGACAGAGTCTCACTCAGTTGCCCAGGCTGGAGTGCAGTGGTGCCATCTCGGCTCACTGCAAGTTCCGCCTCCCGGGTTTACGCCATTCTCCTGCCTCAGCCTCCCAAGTAGCTGGGACTACTGCCGCCACGCCCGGCTAATTTTTTGCATTTTTAGTAGAGACGGGGTTTCACCGTGTTAGCTAGGATGGTCTCGATATCCTGACCTCGTGATCCACCCGTATGGCTCTTAATCTTTATACTACATTCTTGATTTCTGAAAATGCATTATAAAAGTAACACATATTCAATATTTACATGCCATTCCCCCAAAATAAATTTTAATCAAAGTCAGGTACATCTTTCATACATTTTCTCAGCATATATAAACAAACTTTCTTGTTCATACTTTTAAAAATCTATTATATTGCATATTCTGTTCTACAGCTTAGTTTTCAGAAATTCATAGTGGACATTAGTCAGCACACATCAAATGACCTCATTCTTTCAATGGTTGCTGTGCATGATTATGGCATACACATCTCCTGTTTCCTGGTCGGTTTGTTTTCTTGTCATTACCAATTCTGCTATATATAATAAACATCTTCGTACATAGAACTTTGAATTTTTTGGAACTAAAATGTAAATTTCTAGAAACATAACTGACAAGTCAAGGGGAAAGGTACATTTAACCTCTGACAAATTGCCTTCCATAAAAATTAAACTTATTAATACTTTTATCACCAGTGTGTACATGAGAATTGGAGTTTTCTTTTCTAGGGGAATTTTTTTTTTTTGAGACAGAGTCTCGCTCTGTCACCCAGGCTGGAGTGCAGTGGCACAGTCTCCGCTCACTGCAAGCTCTGCCTCCCGGGTTCACGCCATTCTCCTGCCTCAGCCTCCCGTGTAGCTGGGACTACAGGCGCCCGCCACCGTGCCCAGCTAATTTTTTGTATTTTTAGTAGAGACGGGGTTTCACCGTGTTAGCCAGGATGGTCTCGATCTCCTGACCTCGTGATCCGCCCATCTCGGCCTCCCAAAGTGCTGGGATTACAGGCGTGAGCCACTGGGCCCAGCCTTCTAGGGGAATTTTACCTACTCTTATTTTACCTATTGATGAGAACAATAATCCTCAAGGAAAATTAATCAGTCATTCTATTAACTTCAAAGTGAAAATTAAGACTGCTGATGGTTACTAAAGGTTCCAATTACTATTTTTTTAAAGTTAAAAAAATGAACAAAACCAAGCTATAAAAAATTCGTAACACAAGTACAACCTGTGAGAGAAAATGTGCTACTTTAAGTTTATTCACAGAAAAATAATAGTCTTGGGTATTTCAGCATATGTACTAGATTTCTAATGAGTATTACTGGAAATGCAGACATAAAATTTAAACACAGTGACCTTTATGGAATCCAGACAGTTTCTAACAGTTATAACCAAAAAGAAGATATACTGAGAAATGTTCAATGAAACGTAAAAAGCTATTTTATATTCCATGATCATTTGCCACAACAACAACAAAATCCACATTATACCCAAGCAGAAACTGGTATTATGTAAATTCATCTACTTGAAAGTGAATCCAAGAGTATTCTTTTTATTACTATTGAACTAAATGTGAAAATACAGACAGATCACTATGGTAAATTGTTCAGTTGATTTTTCCCCATTCTGCTATGATCTTATGCTCTCAGCCATCTGGCTTGTATTTACTGTACTACTGGGAAGCTGTATTTGCTCACTAACAAAAGTAAAACTCTATTTTTCCTATTGTGTTTGCATAGTTATTCCCATGTGTTTGTTTTTTTCCATTTTCTAAACCAGGTATTTTGCCCACCTCAGGACAAACTCTTGAAGGCCTCATTATTATTTATATCTTAACAGAACATACTATATTTATGGTTGTTCCTGTACTCCGTTTGAACAATTTCTTCAAGCTCTAAGGAAATTCACCTTTTCTACTTTAACTTCTGCAAACCTGTCTTTGAATGGACCTTAGTTCTTTTCATTTGAGTCACTCACTTACTTTCCTTCCTATCAAATATAACCTCTAAAATGGTTTTCAGGCTTAAAAATAAAACTATTCACTTATTTACGTTTTTGATATAAGCTATTTGTCAAAATAACCACGTATCTTCATGCACAGAAGGAGCCTGTAGTTTAAGAAAGCTAATGTTTTACCCTAAACATTTGTTAGCATAGACCATCGGTCCCCAACTTTTTTGACAATAGGGAAGACAATTTTTCCACAGACTGGGGGTGGGGGATAGGGGAGAATGGGGATGGTTTCCTAATGAAACTGTGGCTCTGATTATCAGGCACTACATTCTCATAAGGAGTACGCAACTTAGATTCCTCGAATGTGCAGTTCACAACAGGGTTCAGGCCCCTATGAGAATCTAATGCTACCACTAATCTGACAGGAGATGGAGCTCAGGTGGTTACGCTCACTTGCCTGCTGCACAGCCCCATTCCTAACAGGTACTGGTCCAGGGCCCAGGGAATGGGAACCCCTGGCAGGGACCATTAGGCTGAAGCAGGTATCTTATGAGCAGTGATTCTTTGGTGTTTTCCTCAAGAGGGAGGGGATACCTACTTTTTACTTTCCAGGTAGACAGAGGTGATATGAAAGATCCCTCTATAAAAGAACATTATTGGTACAATCTTTTTCAATTCACTTATAAGTAATACCTGTACATAGTAAACAATTCAGTAGTACAGAAAAAGCCAAACTGGGCTGGGCAGGAAGGCTCACACCTGTAATCTCAGCACCTTGGGAATCTGAGACAGCATCTTGGGAAGCCTAGGAGCCTGAGACTAGCCTGGGCAACATGGCAAGACCTTGTCTCTAGAAAAAAAAATTTTAAACTTAGGCATGATGGCATGGGCCTGTGGTCCCAGCTACTTGGGAAGCTGGGTTGGAGGATCGCTTGAACCCAGGAGGTTGAGGCTGCAGTGAGCCATGTTCGTGCCACTACACTTCAGCCTGGGCAACAAAGCAAGACTCTGTCTCAAGAATAAGTAAATAAATAAAAAGCCAACTGTAAAAAGGAATCTATACAATTAAGTTAGTTTTCCTCTCAACCTTGAACTCCTTCCTAGAAAGAACTACATTTGTCACCTTGTGATTGTTTCTATGCATTTCCTGTTTTTACAAAAATTGGAGAATGCACACTTCTCTATATCTTGCTTTGTTTTACTTAATGGTATACCCTAGAATGTGTTCTATTTCAGGACTTAGAGAGCCATCTAACTTATTTTTAAATGGTTGCACAGTATTCCATTGTATGGATATATCGCTATTTAGCAAATTCCCTACAACAGGCATATAGATTTTTCCCTAATATTTCACTATTATAATCATGCACTTGCATATACTTCTTTGCAAATATTTATGTAAATTTTGTATTATGTTTAACTTTTGGAGGAACCACTGTATAGTTTTTCCATAACAGTTGCACCATTTTACATTCCCAGCAGCAATTTCTAATTTCTCCACATCCTCATTAACATTTTAAATTTTGGTAAAGTTCAATTATCTATTTTTCCTGTTGTTGCCTGTTTTTTGGTGTCACATCCAAGAAATCATTGCCAAATCTGATGTCATGAAGATTTCCCTCTGGTTTCTTCCAAGAGTCTCATGGTTTTAGCTCTTTATTTAGGTTTTTGATCCATTTTATTTTTGTATGTTGTACAAGAGTCTTACTTCATACTTTTGCATGAGGACATCCAGTTTTCCCAGCACTATTTCTTGAAAAAGACCATCTTCTCCCCCTTGAATGGTGTTGGCACCCTTGTCAAAAAATCAATTGACTGTATATGTGAGAGCTACTTTCTGGGACAATATTAATTTTGATAATGGCAAATTGCCCTCCAAACACCAACTTATACTTCCACTGATATATGAGAGCGTTCACTTTCCACATCATCCAACCACATTTGAGAGCAATATAATATGGCTTGATGTATTAGTACATTTTCACGCTGCTAATAAAAACATACCTGAGACTGGGTAACTTATAAAGGCATGGTGACTCATGCCTGTAACCCCAGCACTTTGGGAGGCTGAGGTGGGCGGATCACTTGAGGTTGGAAGTTCAAGACCAGCCTGGCCAACATGGTGAAACCCTGTCTCTACTAAAATAGGAATATTAGCTTGGTGTAGTGGTGCACACCTGTAACCCCAGCTACTTGGGAGGCTGAGGCAGGAAAACTGCTTGAACCCAGGAGGCGGAGGTTGTATTGAGCTGAGATTGCGCCACTGTACTCCAGCCTGGGCGACAGAGCAAGACTCCACCTCAGGAAAAAAAAAAAAAAAAAAAATAGAGGTTTAATGGAGTCACAGTTCCACATAGCTGGGGAAGTCTCACAACCATGGTGGAAGGCGAAAGACATGTCTTATATGGTGGCAGACAAGAGAGAATGAGAGCCAAGTTAAAGGGGTTTTGAAATCCCTTATAAAATCATCAGATCTCAGACTTAAGTCACTACACAAGAACAGTATGGGGGAAACTGCTCCCATGATTCAATTATCTCCCAGCAGGTCCCTCCTACAGCACATGGGAATTATGGGAGTTACAATTCAAGATGAGATGTGGGTGGGGACACAGCCAAGCCATATCATTCTACCCCTGGCCCCTTCAAATCTCATGTCCTAATATTTCAAAACCTATCATGCCTTTCCAACAGTCCCCCAAAGTCTTAACTCATTTCAGCATTAACTCAAAGTCCACAGTCCAAAGTCTCATCTGAGACAAGGCCAGTCCCTTCTGCCTATGAGCCTACAAAATCAAAAGCAAGTTAGTTACTTCCTAGATACAGTGGGGGTCCAGGCATTGCATAAACATAGCTGTTCCAAATGGGAGAAACTGACCAAAACAAAGGGGCTACAGATCTCATGTAAGTCCAAAATCCAACAGGGCAGTCAAATCTTAAAGTTCCAAAATGATCTCCTTTGACTACGTATCTCACAACCAGGTCATGCTGATGCAAGAGGCAGGTTCCTATGATCTTGAGCAGCTCCGCCCCTGTGGCTTTGCAGGGTACAGCACCATCCTGGCTGCTTTCACAGGCTGGCATTGAGTGTCTGCGGCTTTTCCAGGCGCACAGTGCAAGCTGTCAGTGGATCTACCATTCTGGGGTCTGGAGGACAGTGGCCCTCTTCTCACAGCTCCACTAGGCAGCACCCCAGTGGGAACTCTATGTGGGGGCTTCAACCCCACATTTCCCCATTATTTCCCTTCTGCACTGCTCTAGCAGAGGTTCTCCATGAGGGCCCCAGCCCTGCAGCAAACTTCTCTTTCCATACGTTCTCTGAAATCTAAGTGGAGGTTCCCAAACCTCAATTCTTGACTTCTGTGCACCCACAGGCTCAAAACCATGTGGAAGCTGCAGCTGCCAAGGCTTGGAGTTTGCACCCTCTGACGCCATAGCCTGAGCTGTAACTTGGCCCCTTTTAGCCATGGCTAGAGTGATTGGGACAAGGTACCAGGTCCCTAAGGTTGCACACAGCGGGGGAACTCTGAGCCCAGTCCATGAAACCATTTTTTCCCCCCATGCCTCCAGGCCTGTGATGGGAGGGGCTGGCACAAAGTTTTCTGACATGCCCTGGAAACATTTTCCCCATTGTTTTGGTGATTACATTTTCCACATTGTTTTGGCATGAACATTTAGCTCCTCATCACTTATGCAAATTTCTGCAGCCAGCTTGAATTTCTCCCTGAGAAAATGGGTTTTCCTTTTCTATCACATCATCAGGCTGCAAGTTTTCCAAACTTTTATGCTGTTTCCCTTTTAAAACTGAATGCTTCTAACAGCACCCAAGTCACCTCTTGAATGCTTTTCTGCTTAGAAATTTCTTCTGCCAGATACCCTAAATCTTCTTTCTCAAGCTCAAAGTTCCACAGATCTCAGGCAGGAGCAAAATGCTGGCAGTCTCTGCTAAAATGCAGCAAAAGTCATCTTTACTCCAGTTCCCACCAAGTTCCTAATCTCCATCTAAGACCACCTCAGCCTAAATTTCATTGTCCACATCATTGTCAGCATTTTGGTGAAAGTTATTCAACAAGTCTTTAGGAAGTTCCAAACTTTCCTACATTTTCCTGTCTTCGTCTGAGCCCTCCAAACGGTTCCAACCTCTGCCTGTTACCCAGTTCCAAAGGAGCTTCCACATTTTTGGATATCTTTACAGTAGCACCCCACTCCTAGTGACAATTTACTGTATTAGTCCATTTCATGTTGCTGATAAAGACATACCCAAGGCTGGGTAGTTCATAAAGATTTACGGACTCATAGTTCCACATGGGTGGGGAGGCCTCACAATCATGGTGGAAGGGAAAAGGCATGTCTTACAAGGTGGCAGACGAGAGAATGAGAGTCAAACAAAAGGGGAAACCCCTTACAAAATCATCAGATCTCGTGAGACTTATTCACTACCACAAGAACAGTATGAGGGAAACTGCCCCCATGATTTAGTTATCGCCCACTGGGACCCTCCCACAACACATGGGAATTATGGGAGATACAATTCAATATGGGATTTGGGTGGGGACACAGCCACACCATATCACTTGAGAAAGGACACATTTCTTATTCTACTTAGCTAAATCTCTTCAAAGTATAGTAATATGTTTGTTTCTAATGGGATAGTGGTTCTCATCAATTGAGTTGGATTTTAAACATGCTCATTTTTACCTTACCAGCTGAAGTCACTCCCAAGATATTCTGAGGATACATATTAAACAATTTCTTTTTCCCACAGATAATTCTCTAGAATTTACATATTTTTAATTTGTGCTTCTGTGAAACTATCTCGCTTCTCATTTTGCAACAGAGACTTTTTCCTGTAACTGTCTTTTCTTATTTTCCTGAGACATAAGTAGCATGACAAGTTTCTCTCTGTATTAGTCCCCAAATACTTAAGGTTCAAAGAATAATATTACAAGATAGTATTTGCACAAATTTCCATTTATAAAATGGTTCTTATTTAGGGATACATTAAAAAATTATCTAGGCCTCAACCTACAGAGGTTCTGATTTAGAAGACCTGGAATAGGACCCAGACATATATATTTGGAAAATGCTAGCACTTGATTTTAATAGATTTCCCCACTTAAGAACCACCAGAACTCATTTGATCATCATGACAATTCTATGTACTAATTCTGTGTTACAGTATGCATTTACAGATGAGCAATCTGAGGCTGACAGAGCCAAGTAACTTGCCCAAAGTCATATACTAGAAGCCAAGTCTCCAACTGTAAGTACATTATGTAAAACTGTCTAAGCCTAATATTACTCAGACGGTTGCTAAAAGTGTGTTAATTCGGTAAATCTACTTTGTAAATTTTAAGTTACCTATATTATTGGGTTTTAAACATATAAATCATCTATTAATAGCATGACTTTTACACCGCCCCTAAAGGTAAATAGAAAAATAATGAATAATATTTATTTAGCTACTGTGAACTAGCTATCTGTATTGTTCAGGGCACATTAGAATAGCATGGCTTTTAAAATACCTAGCACAAAGAGTGATCTGGTGGAAATTCCATTCTGCTGTCTTTGGGGTGAAAAGTACTACGTCTCAGTAGTCAGCACTTGTGACTCTTTGGGCTTATAGCAGACATCACTCCAGAATCACTGGACTTCAGCACTGCTTCAATATAAACTTCTTAAAACCAAAAAAAGGGACAAAACTATCCTGGATAGTTTTGTTATCCTTTTTCGATTTCAAGCCAAATACTTCCAAACCAGTATTTCGTGCTTGATTAGCAGCTACTATTTTTAAAGCACTTATTATGTACAAGGCATCATGCTAAGTGATTTTATTTAATACTCACCACTACCTTAGTGAGGTAGCTATTACCTCCATCTTGTAGATAAGGAAAACAAGACCTAGAAAAGTTTAGCAACTTCCCTAAAGTGACAACAGTAGGGTAGAATTTGAATACCCTTGCTCTTGTAACCTTGCTTTCCATTTAACCTATACATTTACGTACATTATATAAAAATTTCACTTTAGATGAGATTTTATATCCTTCAAAGCTTTTGATCCTCAAAATTACTATGTCCTCTGTAGGCTATTCCACCACAGCCTGCAAATAAGTTTTTAAAGTCAATATTCTTGATCACTGAGCCAAGATTAATCATTACTAAGCCAGTGCATGCCATTTGCTGAAAAGCTGAAATACATGATCATTAATTAAAAATATTAAATGTGACCCAGTGAAACTCTGAAGTAGAAAAATATGCATTCTATGTTTTCCCCTCAATGTTTTAATAACTACTTTGAGTAAAAATTAATTTAAATTATCTTGGTATGGGTATACTTTAGACAAAGAACAAAATCAAATTGCTTTACCATTACTGGAAACTTCCTCATGAAATAACTGGATAATAGAAATTGAAGCAGTACTTATTTGTATTTACCAGAAGCATTCGATTTGGTTCCCAAGCCTAAGAAGTAAAAAAAAAAAACTGATGGAAAAAAAAGAGAGTACCAGACAAAACTCAGTTATCAATAAGACTACTAATATTTTATTAGTGTGCTAATTCTAACTTTTTCCAGATAACACCAAAATCCACATTCCATGTTATTAGACTATTTCTTGATTAAAGATAGCATTATTTTAATTGAAATACATTTTATTTGAAAAATCGTGAGTGTTTTTTTTGGTAAACAGATTTAGGATTATTTCTCAGCTCAATGAACATTTACTTCCAAACACCTCTAAGTTACTTGAGCAAGACTGACTGACAAACATGAACAATAAAGGCTTTACTTGCACTAGGAAAGCCCCCTGAATGCCTGGGCTCTTTGTCATCTCCTGGCTGCCTTACCACCACTGCCCTCGCTGACACCCTCCCCTCACCCAACTAGTATAGAATAGAATGTTTAAAATAACTAGTAGTTATTCTAATAAAATTGTGCTCCAAATCACCTTATCTTTCTTAATGTGGCACCAGTTTATCCACAGAATAGGTGGCTGTCTTCTAATTACGGCAAGTTCAAATAACACTATTTAAAAAGTAAAACTACTATAGAAATACTTACCTACAAAGACCTAATCACAAAGTTTATTTCTAAAGAAATATGCTTCTCCTTTTACAACAGATAAAGTCATAAAATCTTCCAGAAGGGGATTTTTATCTGGAAAAGGAATTTCTTAATACAGGGTCATGGATCCCAAGAGACACTACAAACTTCAGAATATTTTATTTGAATTCTCTCAAATATAAAAAATTACCCACACATTTTTTGGGGGGAGAATCCGTGGTCTTCCTTAGTTCTTACAGGGGGTCTATGATCTCAAAAGAATTTTAAAAGTAATCTAACTAGCCTGGGAGTTTTAAGTACTGGTTTTGTTGCTACATGCCTATCAGCTGTGACGTTATCTATGCAAGTAACTTGTTGATTAATTATAAAAATTTCTGAACTAGTTGCCTTTTAAATATATAACAGAGCAGGTCCAAGGTTACTGTTAAAATAGCATAGTTCTCACTTTCTGGCATTTCTTGTATGACAGAGAACCACAGCAGTGGAAATTGCCCATAATTCTAATCACGTCTGTGGAAATGTGACTGTGAACATCCTATGTCACACATAATCTAGAAGAAAAAAGTTTGAGAACTGCTGGTTTGAACCAATCCTTTCATTTTAGAGATGAGGAAACAGGCTCAAAGATGTTAAACCATTTCTTTGAAGTCACAAAGGGGTCTGGTACTTTATTCAATGTAACCTCAAGCAGGGCTGGGATTGAAATGGATCCCTACACTGGCATTTTCTTAGTCTGGATTGTGGCTATAAAAAGGATGATTTTATACCCTGGTATTCAACAAAGTTCTATCCCTGGGGTACTTCTCTCAGTCTGCACATTCACCTTGGACAACCTCATCTGCCTCCCACAACTTCAACTCTCAATTCTCCTGTTATTAATTCACAGATCTGTTATTTACAGTCCTATCAAACTTCTAGCTTGTGCTCCAGATCTCTATGTCCAACTGCCTACTTAAAATCTCCTGCTGTGGTCTGCTGTTCAAGTCTCAACCGTCACATGTTGAAAAATCGAACTCTTATCACCCACGTATTCTTCCAAAGACAGAGAGACAGCAAGGGAGACAGCAAGGGAGACAGCGAGAGACACAGCATGTGAGCAAGAGATACAGCGTGAGCGAGACAGAGGGACAGAGAGACAGAGTGACAGGCAGAAAGGGAGCACGAGCGAGAAAGAGCACAAGGGAGAAAGCACGAGCGAGAAAGAGCACAAGTGAGCGAGCTCTTTGTTCCAGTTTTCTTTCCCGTGCCATAAACTAGGCAGTTCTTTAACCTGACCTTCAACTCCATTATTCCTTCTGTTTTACCATTATTCCTTTCAGGAAAAGTCTCTTCCTCTCCATCTGAGTCCACTGATTCATTTCAGGCACTCATTCTCTCTCTCTCCTGCAATACTTTAGTAATTTCTTTACCGTCAACCTTGCTTCTCTCAGTCCACTCTCAATACTGTTGCCAAAGGAGGATTTTTAAAACACAGATCTGACCACATCATTCCACTTCTTATAAATCCTTCATTGGCTCCCTATTTCCCACAGAAAAAAGTCCAAATTCCAGAACATGGTATGTAAATGTCTCCATGGTATAATCTCTGCTATAAAACTATCTGCTTTATACTGCAATGGAATAATGAGTACTTAAATATGCAATTACGTACTCCTAATTATGGATGATAATCATCAAAAATTACTGGGTACATATATTAATTGGCCAAACTAAATTTGTGCTGTGTGATCCTGCCAGTGTCAATCTGTTCAATCATGTTTCAGGTAAACTGGCCTATTAATCACCTTCCAGTATTGGCAAAGGTTTTACATAATTTATCTCCACTAGGTTGATAAGAAAGCTGCATCATACGTTCCACTAAGTAATTCTCACCCAAACCTCATTCAAACTAGCAATGTCTTATCATATCTTTATGAGGTAAAGATTGGAAATCTGAAAAAAAAACTAACTTTATGATTTACCTAACAACAGCATTAGTATTTGCAGCAGGCAACCTCTAAGAAGTAGTCCCTAACCATCCCATCTTCCTGGTATTCACAACCATGTATGTGTAGTCCCTTCTCACGTTGTATCACAGTTGGTCTGAGAGAGCAATAGCAATAGGGGCAGAAGTGGTAGTGTATTTACAAGATGAGATTATTTTTAAAACTGGCTTCCGGCCGGACACGGTGGCTCACACCTGTAATGCCAGCACTTTGGGAGGCCGAGGCGGGCGGATCACGAGGTCAGATGGAGACCATCCTGGCTAACACGGTGAAACCCTGTCTCTACTAAAAATACAAAAAATTAGCCAGGCGTGGTGGCAGGCGCCTGTAGTCCCAGCTACTCGGGAGGCTGAGGCAGAAGAATGGCGTGAACCTGGGAGGCGGAGTTTGCAGTGAGCCGAGATCACGCCACTGTGCTCCAGCCTGGGCGACAGAACGAGACTCCGTCTCAAAAAAAAAAAAAAAAAAAAAAACTGGCTTCCCTCTTCTCCCCATCCTTCTACTTGTTCCAAGGGAAGCCTGCTGCCACATCTTAACACTCAGATGACCCTGTGATGAGGCTCGCTTAGAAAGGAACTGAGGCTCTCCACCATAAGCTCATGAGGAACTATGGCATGCCAACAACCAAGAGCGAAGTTAGAGGAAGCTTCTCCAGCCCCAGTCAAGCCTTGAAATGACTGAAGCCCCAAGCCAGCAGCTTGACTGCAACATCATAAAACATCCTGAGCCGGAACCCAGCAAAGCTGCTCTTAGATTCCTGATCCACAGAAACTGTGAGATAATAAACGTTTGTTGTCTAAAGCTGCTTAGTTTGGGGGTAATTTGTTATATAGCAATAGATAACTAATACAGTATTTTATGGTTTTGCTTTTTTCTTTAAACAGGGTGCTCACTGTATGCTTTCCTAGTGGAAATAACTTCAGCCGACAGTTTGTAATAGCTTCACTTTGATATACATAATTAGCATTAACTTCAAAAGACAATTCTCCTAGATTACATCCAGGTGGCTGGGACTCTGCCACTGCATCATGTCTCAAGGTCAGAGCCATACTCCTCCTTCCTCATTAGTCCCTCCACCTAAATTACAGCCCTGAACACCTTTTTTTTTTCACTTCACCAAATCAATCTCTTCTCCAATCAGTTCCTGAGTGCTTAAATTGGGGTAGGAGAACTTTTAAGTCAGAAGGTCTTGAAGGATGGGAGGAGGTGGTAGCGGAGTAATTGAGTGGGGCAAGCAACAGCATGATTACTCTGGAAGGAGAAGAGTTAGGAAGCTCAAAGTCAGAAGCAATGTGTAAGGTAAGAGAGAGGGTCTGGTGAGAGTGGGCTTAAATATGATTCATACTCATTGTTACAATTAAAAACTACAGAAACATTTCTGAAGAGTTTCTGAAAAGTTAAAAATCACCACAAATCTGCCAATGCAGAGATAATTGCTAGGAAACACTGTGGTAATATCCTCCAAACACACATAAAGGTATCTATCCACGTATACATGTACATTCATGTAATCAATTTTTCATATTACACATATTATAGCCTATCATTTACTGTAACATCTTTCTAAGCAGATAAACATCATTGTTAATGGCTGTGTTATATTCTAATGTTGTATAATGTGTGTAGTTATTAACACTTATTTGACCAGCCTCTTTCAAACATGTCCAGTTTTTTCTAATCTTTACTAGTTTACAAATATAATTTTCATCCTTATGCATATAGCTTTTCACATTTGGACTCCGTAGGTAAATTCTTTGGAATAGAATTATCGAGTCAGTGAATACATTTTAACACATATATGTATATGTGTGACCCTTCAGAAACAGTGCATCAAGACAATGTGCTTTTAAAAAGCAGCTAAAAGAGTGCTTTTATAGTAGACAGGCTTTCATATCTGTTTAAAAAGAACAGTTAATAATAAGACAGACTGTAAGGGCTGCATAATATTCTAGTAATACTTAATGATTAAGGACAAATGTTAAACAAATGTTTTAATAAAACAGCACAGAAAACTGTTTTTACACTGCTGTCCCAGATTTGAGCTCTAGTTCTTAAAACCTACTATGGATTCTTCCAAGGCCTCTCCTTTTTTGGCTGGCTGCAAAAGATCCAAGATGCAAGGCAGAATTCAAAGGCTCTCAGGCATGGGAGCCACCAGATGAATTAGCCTAGGTCCACAAACCCTCTTCTACCCCCACCTAGTCCACACTAAACCACATATAAGTGGAAAATAAGTCACTGAATTCTGGAGATGTTAATAAGCACAGATAACCTACCTTAATATAAGACGCTATCTCTGGGTGGTGGTTTACTGCTAATTTTTATCTACCAATTTGTTGCTGTATTTTCCCTTTTTTTTTTTTTTTTTTTTTGAGACTGAGTCTCGCTCTGTCGCCCAGGCAAGAGTGCAGTGGTGAGATCTCAGCTCAATGCAACCTCCGTCTCCCAGATTCAAGCAATTCTCTTGCCTCAGCCTCCCGAGTAGCTGGGATTACATAACTTTTGTATTTTTAGTAGAGACGGGGTTTCTGCATGTTGATCTGGCTGGTCTCCAACTCCCAACCCAAGTGATCCACCTGCCTCAGCCTCCCAAAGTGCTGGGATTACAGGTGTGAGCCACAGCGCCCAGCCTGTATTTTCCAACTATTTTATGAGTTTATGCTGTTTTTACAATCAGAAACAAACATACACAAAAATAGTGCTGAATGCAGTGTATGTTATGATATGGCAGTGTTTTCTTTAAATTTATACAAATTTTAAATCACCAAAACATGACTTTTAAAATAAATATTATATACAGTTAACATAAATACTATATACAGTTTTTTTTTTTTTTTTTGAGACTGAGTCTCGCTCTGTCGCCCAGGCAAGAGTGCAGTGGTGAGATCTCAGCTCAATGCAACCTCCGTCTCCCAGATTCAAGCAATTCTCTTGCCTCAGCTTTCCAAGTAGCTGTGACTACAGGTGCATGCTACTGTGCCTGGCTAGTTTTTATATTTTCAGTAGAGATGGGGTTTCACCATGTTGGCCAGGGTCTCAAATTCCTGACCTCAAGTGATCTGCCCGCCTCGGCCTCCCTAAGTGCTGGGATTATAGGCATGAGTCACCTGCCTGGCCTATACAACTTAAGAAGCTGAACTGTGTGGTTAGTCACTACGTGACTGTGTCACAAAATTTCATGCCAACATTAAAGAACAGCAGGAAGCCATGGTAAGACTGTAACACTGGTCAACTGATGTGTGTTTAACTGGCTGTAAGACTTTAGGCAAGTCCAGGAAATGTTCCATTTCCTACCATATAAAATGAGAAAGCTGAACTAGAAAACCTGTGGGGTCTATGGTCAATTCTTTCCAACTAGTACTTTCTTATGATATACCCAGTGCTCCCAGAATGCTCCATCTCCTAGAAAACTCACCTCTTACCCTCAGAAATTAGAACCTGACCACTATGGGAAGCAAATTAGAACCTTTTACCACGGCCCAGGTAAAAACAGGCTGTATTTTTTTGTGGCTAAAACAGCGGCTGCTTGAAGAGGAATATGCAAAAGATGTTTCTCCTCACCTAACATCTAACTCCAGAAGGCTACTCATAACACTATTTTCTACTGCTGGGGAATGACCTGCACACTCCTCTATGAAATGCTATCCCCAATGCCTTAAACAGCCAATATATATTTAGAAGATTACCTATATGACAACACCTCAGAGAGTGAAAGCATCCACTTAAATATTGAAATGTGATCAACAAAAAAAGAAGAAGAAAAAGGCGGCTGAGTGCGGTGGCTCATGCCTGCAATCCCAGCACTTTCGGAGGCCAAGGTGGGAGGATCACAAGGACAGGAGATCAAGACTGTCCTGGCTACCACGGTGAAACTCCGTCTCTACTAAAAATACAAAACTTAGCCAGGCGTGGTGGCAGGCGGCGCCTGTAGTACCAGCTACTCGGGAGGCTGAGGCAGGAGAATGGCATGAACCTGGGAGGCGGAGCTTGAGATCGGGCCACTGCACTCCAGCCTGGGCGACAGAGCAAGACTCCATCTCAAGCAAAAACAAAAAAAGACACTTTCTAAACCATGTAAGGGGATATCACATGAGAAATACAACTTGGAGAAGGTATGAACAATTCCAAAACTGGTAAAGATATTCTAAGTTATAATAATGAAACTGGACTCCATGGTAAAATGCTGCCTCACTGTAGATGAAACCAGTGTAGGAAAAGCTAATAAGAAAAGAGCTTTTGGGACAGTCCACAACAGATGACAGTTTTTTTTGTTTTTTGAGACGGAGTCTTGTACTGTTGCCCAGACTGGAGTGCAGTGGCATGACCTCAGCTCATTGTAACCCCTGCCTCCCGGGTTGAAGCAATTCTCCTGCCTCAGCCTCCCGAGTAGCTGGGATTACAGGCATCAGCCACCATACCGGATCATTTTCTCTACTTTTAGTAGAGACGAGTTTCATCATGTTGACCAGGCTGGTCTCAAACTACTGACCTCAGGTGATCTGCCTGCCTCGGCCTCCCAAAGCACTGGGATTACAGACATGAGCCACCGCGCCCGGCAGGTGATAGGCTTCAATGGAGATAGTGGTGGCATAAGAGACAGGAAAAGAGAAAATTCAAAGAGACTTCTTAGTCTAAAAAAAAAAACACTGAGTCTCAAACTTGGTCTCAAACCAATAGCATCACCTGGTAACTTGTTAAAATGCAAATTATTGGGCCTTACTTCAGACTTAAAGACAAAGTGTGGGGTGTGGCCTAGCAATGTATGGTTTAACAAGTCCTCCAGGTACTCCAATGCATGCTAAAGTCTGAGTACCACTACTCTAAAAGGAATCATACTATTACTGGTAGTAGACTGGAGAGAGGGTCAAACTACAGGCAGCTAACAAAGCGCCACAAGTGCAATTTCTATTTAGTCAGCAAGTCTAGCTTGGATTTAGAGCTTTTAATGGCACTTCTGTTGCTGGGCAGTTGCTTCCTGATGGAGTCAGTTATCACTCTAATGATTAGGCTTCCTCAGCAAGCAATATCCTTCAGAATAAAGGCTGTTCTAGTGAGTTTACTCCCTTTACCTGTAATTTCTTTAAAACATGGGATGCAGATAGGTGGGGTTGGAGATAGAGCAGAGAGGGTGGAAAGGGAATATCAATGAAGGTATAGCAGCAAGGGGGCGCTGAGATGATGATGAGAAATGGATGAGCTAATTGCCTTACAGATCTTGTACCATCTAACGAAACCCTAAGGACAAAAAGTTTATTTTATATTTCAATATGAAAGAATCCCTCCCTCAGAATTCCACTTGGTGTCTGATGGTCTGGTTATAAATACTACTTAGCATTAAACATGCCATTTTTATTTATTCAGCAAATGGTAAGCCAAAGCTAACAAAATGGTCTCCCAAATGAAACTGAAAAAACTGTCTGATGATTTGGTTTGAGGGTTAATGGCAAAGAACTATTTTTCTGGTAGGTTACATTTATACATTACATGTTCCAAAATCTGAAACATGGCTGGTTAATCTTTTTTGGTTTAATTTACTTAATTTATGCATTGCCTTACATTTAGAAGCTTGTCTAAGTATTTCCTATTACTCACAAAATGACACAACTTTCCAGTTTTACAACCTGGGGATGATTCAGGATCCACATTTAGATATAACATTTTTTTAAAAACATTCTCGGATGTCATTTTTAAGGAATTCATGGAAAGCAAAGAAATGTTTAAAACCCTTGATATATATTCAGGTTAGAGAATATAAATAGTAGACTGGTATACATAAGTAATTTGCTTATCTTTAGAGTATCATTGTCTAGGTTGAGAGTCTCAAAACCTCATTTAATATAACTGATTACACGGCAGTATCTTGGATTATTGAAATCTTTGGTTTTCCCTTTAGTTCAAATGAGAATTATAGACAAGTTTAATTGCTACTAAAACATTTATCTTACAGTTGAATTTAAAATAATTATATTTTATTCTATTAATAAAAAATATAATTTTAAATTATAAAATAGCTTGCTAAAGAAACTATCTGGTTTATCAAAAAATGTAATTTTTTGAAACAAAAGGAAAATTATATTTACAAAATATCAAAATGCCCCAAGATATATGTCAAAATCAATTCAAAGACATACTCGATAGAAATTAACATTTCTATGTAAAATGACCTTATGAATACTGATTTTTAAAACAAAAGCATTATATCCCCTAGGCTGAGATATTTGTAACTAGAGAGACTGATTTCTGTGGTCTAGTGACATACTTGAGACACACTGAGTTTTAATAAAACAAGGTAAACCCTGTACTTAATTGCAGTACTTCTCAGTCTTTGCTCTGCTAAGGTACAATATGAACCTTTAAGAGATGGTACAGAAAGTAGTTTCCCAAACATATTTGGCAGTATTTATCCTGAGAAATCTCTTAGAACTAATGATCTACATTAGTGGGAAATGCAGATGAGTTAATCCTAATAAACACTGCAGGCAACTAGCAAATTATGGTCCCAGAGACTCAAAATAGAAATTAAAAGCAGCTGAGTATAGTACAATGACTTTATTGTCCCTGCTATTTATTATTTACAAGAATGCACAAAGTATTTGCACTATATACATAATACTTGTACTATATACATTTTAACATAGCATTTATGATAATTTTAAAATTAAAAATTAACTGGTTTTTAAGTAACTATACTTCAAGAACACTGCTCCCTCTATGAAATCCCATTCCCCAGAAACGGGCCCATCTGATTAGTACAGCTGATCTGCCAGCTGGCTGGATCCCAAGTAAATTTCAAACCAGCACTTGGCAAAATATTCCTGTACCCTGCATTTTACATGGAACACAAACTAAAGATGCATTCTGGGACTGCCCTGAGAACCAAACAATTGTATGGCAACATGAACATATTCAGTTTATCCTCTTTATATTAAATTTGCTAGATGACCAATTTAAACAATACTTCAAATGTTGTGCTTGATTTCTGCTTATATCTATTCTGTTATTAGTCTGTTGGCATCTAACACTGGATCAGAAAAGACTGCCATCTGGTAGTTATAGCAACCCTTCACTAACTTGGTCAGAGGTTGAAGACCATAAGCCTCAAAGAAATGCAAACCAAGTTTATTACTATGAATATATCAAAATCTTCTTTTTGTAAAGCCATTCAACAGGGTTTTTCATTCAAAGAGAAACACTGTGCTCACACACATTATATAATCGACCTACAAAAGTCAGGTTTTAAAGGAGTTAAAGGGATGAATGATTAAATTAAATGAGTAATTAGGTCCACATTCCCCTCACCCACAAGGCTGCCACTGTCTCTTTTATAAAGCCTAGGGATGAGAGCCAAATTGGCCCTATTTAAATTGGCTATTTAAGTCTAACTTCTCTTAATCATCATGTGTGTGTTCTTGGGTAAAAATTTTTTCCTCTCGATAAAGTTGCTGGTAGGCAATACTTTAGATGAAGAGAAATAATTAACAGTATAAAAACAATAACATGTATACAGCATATGAGCACGCACAAAGTGTTTTCAAACTTAACATGATCTTAATCAGGAAGGAAAGCCAGAGAAGTATTAATAGAATGCGATTATTTCAGATTCTACACTTCCCTACGGTTACACAGTTAGGGTAACGGTAGAGTTGAGAAAGCTGAATCCACACCACCTAGTTAGAAATTATCTTTCTGGTATACCATACTCTCTACATAGCTCTTAGTATTATAAATATAATATGCACATACATGTATAAATACTTTGCACTCTGAATTTGCCCAAGTATCCCTGCTGCCCACTTCCCCAGTCTGGTTTTACTCCCTTTTTCCTTTTTTGTCCTTCCTTTTCTCTCCTTATCTTTCCAAAGTCACCACCACTTGCTTGAGCCTGAACGAAGGCAGAAGTGGATGAGACATCCTTTAAGAGCACTCTTAATGAGTTGTGATCACATCTATTCTAACTTAGAGACTAGCATGCCAACACATGGACATTTTCCGGAGCTCTCATTCTTAATGCAACAATGTCGAGGACATGGCCATTAAGAGATGACCTAGGATTATATAACATTTATCCAGCTTAATATGCTTATTCTTTCCCATTATTTTACTTCAACCCTCTTTGTCTATAAAAATCCCTTTCCTTATATGGCCAGTCTCTGAAGTCCAAGATTTGATAGTCCTGGCATTTAGCAAAGGAGACTCTTCTTGTATCTCTTCCTGAAGGCATCTGAAACATTTTCTGTGATTGATTTTCCAGGTGGGAAAGATGCTCTTTCATAGGTTTGATCTGTACTGTTCAACTGGCTGCCAATAAGATTAAGTCGCTTGGAAGTTGTTCAGAGGGGAAACTTTAAATGTTCTTGCCACAAAAAAAATAATAATAAGTTTTGAGGTAATACATATGTCAGACTGATTTATGCATTCTCATAAATCACATTCCAAAACCTTATGTTCCAAATGTATACATATGCCAAATCATGTTTTAGATAATACATACATGAAACTTTTGTCAATTTTAAAAAGTTACTTAAAAAAAAACAAAGCTTATATCTCTTCATTAACATCTAGGCCACTCACTAGGTACTAGGTAGGGTAGAAGGGTGGCACATTAAAGTCATCCACCAAGACAAAGGAAAACAACTTAAGAATCCTAAGTATTGATCAGTCAACACCATTTGCCAAGAAACTCCTTTATAAACAGTACTCTGCTTCATACTCAAGGACACACGTAGGAAATGAAAACATAGGGGAGTATAATACAGCTGAAAGAACACTGGTTCTAGAACAAGGCTGACTTGGGTTGGAATTCCATGCTGCCACCTATTAGCTGCCACTTACCCAGGGCAAAGTCACAATGTATCTGAATCTGTTTCTTCATAATTTATAATATAAATCCTGTGGAACTGATGTGAGGATTCATGATTTTACATAAAGTACCTAGCACAGTACCTCGTACATGGCAGGTGTCCAATGGATAGTAGCCATACATTTATTTTTTATTTTGTTTTTATTTTTTGAGGGACAGAATTTTGCTCTTGTTGCCCAGGCTGGAGTGCAATGGCACGATCTCGGCTCACTGCAACCTCCACCTCCGGGTTCAAGCAATTCTCCTGCCTCAGTCTCCTGAGTACCTGGGATTACAGGCATGTGCCACCATGCCCAGCTAATTTTGTATTTTTAGTACAGTGTTTCTTCAGGTTGGTCAGCTGGTCTCGAACTCCCGACCTCAGGTGATCCGCCTGCCTCAGTCTCCCAAAGTGCTGGGATTACAGGTGTGAGCCACCGCAGCCAGACTTAAAAATTTATTTTTATCACCTGTTTTCAAGAAGCTAGTCAGGAGTTAGCAACCATTAAAGCTAGTGGGTGGAGCAAGTGGTTTGGTTTTGTTTTTTAAACTTCATCAATGGGAGAGTTAGAGAAGGAGTAGAGGTTGCTTGTAGGCAATAGCTCTTAAAACAGCACTGTAATACAAATTGGCCCAGCCAAGTCAGCTGGAATAGCTGTAGCTAATGTAATCAATATAAAAAAAAGTTATTTCATGTTCTTTTTCTTGCACTAGGTCTTTGAAATCTGTATATTTTTATAATTATAGCACATCTCAATTAGGACTAGCCACATTTCAAGTGATAAACAGCCACCCACAGCTAGTGGTTACCATAAGGACAGTGGAACTTTCTAATTCTGGCACCAAGCCCGGGCCCATTCCAAAGAATCTACCCTAATACCCATTTCACAGGTTAGCCTAGATCCATGCCACTTAAAATTATCTCAAATCTCTAGGTTACCAAGAGAATCCAGTTGCTTAAATTACTATAAAACACCTGTATATCAAAAGCTCACTGTCAGCTTGACATACATATACGCAAGTATATAACTAGTAATACCCGTCAGAAGGTTTCAGAAATTGGTGAAGCAATGCCAATCACATAATAATCAACACTTTCTTGGTTGTCTATTAGTAGAGTATATTCCAATCAGGTCAGCAATCTTCAAAATTCCACAAACCTGAAAGAACTTTTAATAAATAAGACTCCTCAAGAGTGTTACTAAAATAAAGTACAAGTCTGGGCAATTTTTAAAGGCCAATAATAACTTTAAAAATTCTTGATCTCTGATTTGTCAGGATATTCCATGCATTTGGACAATCACACCTTTAGTTAAATTTGTTAAAAACTCAACTAAACTGTAAGCAACTTTCAAATCAGGTAAGAAAAGTCTTGTCATATGGTTTGCTTTTTTGCAATTCAAAAAATACTTTCAAAGTACATAAAGTGCAACCAGATGCTACTGGCAAGACAACTGGATTTTTCAAATGTGACTGATTTCCAAGAACATTACCACAGATGAGGCCTACACATTGGTGAGCTTAGAGCTTTGGAAAGCCCTTGTCTAATCATCCATTCAGAACTCTCCATGCTTTCCCACTTTTCAATATTTCAAATTTTCAAATAAATATCTCAAAATATATAGCAAATCATAAGTATGACACATATAGGAGGACTTCTCCTTAACAGATTCAGAACATACTGTTACATAGCTAATGTCACAAAAAGTACAAATTAATGTTAACGCCGGAACAAGAACAATATGCCATTTGCATTATAACAAATGTAGTCGCCAAGTGGCTGTTTTCTTCCATTTTAGAGACGTTTTCCTTAGTTCCAATTACTACAAGTTTATAATCATCACAACAATCTATTACTCTGTATACTAAACTTGCAAAGTAGACATAAAATGTTTAAATTCCAAATTGCAATAACCACTGTGATAAAACTTTTAAAGAAATGGAAAGTAAGCTGGGAGCGGCGGCTCATGCCTGTAATCCCAGCACTTTTGGGAGGCCAAGGCGAGTAGGTCACCTGAGGTCGGGAGTTCGAGATTGGCCTGACCAACATGGAGAAACGCTGTATCTACTAAAAATCCAAAATTAGCTGGGCATGGTGGCGCATGCCTGTAATCCCAGCTACTCGGGAGGCTGAGGCAGGAGAATTGCTTGAACCCGGGAGGTGGAGGTTGCGGTGAGCCGAAATCATGCCATTGCACTCCAGCCTGGGAAACAAGAGCAAAACCCCGTTTCAAAAAAAAAAAAAAAAGAAATGGAAAGTGATGAATTTGTATCATATGTAGGGAAAGAGGAAAAGTTAATTGTGATTCTTCTCTTAACTGAAACAAATTCAGAAACATTTACTAATGTTATTAATGGTATAAGCACATGGAAATAAAATTAGTAAAACTCATTTCTTTCTATTTAAACAATGCAGAGTATGAATGATTCTACATCATTAATTTCTGAACTTTTCAGATAAAAGTACTGAATTAAAATCTCAACCACAATGCTTAGAGACTCATTTGCTCAGGTCAAACACTGAGTCCCAATTTTGTAAATGGGCTGTTTATTTTTTCTTGTTTTGAGACGGAATCTCACTCTGTCGCCCAGGCTGGAATGCAGTCGCGCAATGGTGCGATGTCAGCTCACTTCAACCTTCGCCTCCCGGTTCAAGCAATCCTCCCTGTCTCAGCCTCCTGAGTAGCTGGGATTACAGGCGCCTGCCACCACACCCACCTAATTTTTGTATTTTTAGTAGAGACGAGGTTTCACCATGTTGGCCAGGTTGGTCTCGAATTCCTAACCTCAGGTGATCCATCAGCCTCCCAAAGTGCTACGATTACAGGTGCAAGCCACTGCGCCCAGCCAAGCTGTTTATTTAATATACTTCTACATTCATTTTAGGCTTTTCTCCTCTCTTTTCCTGTCTCATAAGGGGAGATGGGGGTCAGGGATGTAAATAAGCAGCAAGCATTTATTCAATACATATTTATTGAGCACCTACTATGTACCAAATATTATCCATATTACACACTTTACGTATGTCATCTCATATAACCCTCATAGCAACTTGAGAGGTATTTAACCCCCATTCTATATACGAAGAAAATAAAAAGGCTCAGAGAAGGTAATTAACTTGTTCAAGGCCAGCAGGATTTTAAGATCTGAGGTCAAAACCTGTTCCAACTTTTCTTCCCCCACAACCTTTTCTACCCAAGCTCTCCTCTCACTTAAGCATAACCAACTGAACCTGCCCTCTGAAGTTTTCATTCAGTAACAGCTGCATTTTTTCAGTACTAGCTTTTGCTTATCACATAAAACACAAATGGTTAAAACACACCCAAGATTGATTTAATGTGTTTTTTTCCTTTCCGAAGTGTCTCATTTTCCATTCAATTACAGAGGGAGTATACTAAGAAATGGCAAGACTTTAGTCTCCCAAGAAAAACTGCTAGTGGAGGAGTTCTCACCTGAGGGGGGATAAAAGAGAAAGATGTTCCAGGGATATGCTATCCAATTTGATAGCCACTAGTCACAGGTGACTACTGAGAACCTGAAATGTGGCTAGTCTGAATTAAGATGTGCTAAGTGTA
>NW_012121265.1:9196832-9197974 GCF_000951035.1 Colobus angolensis palliatus
CCAGGGATATGCTATCCAATTTGATAGCCACTAGTCACAGGTGACTACTGAGAACCTGAAATGTGGCTAGTCTGAATTAAGATGTGCTAAGTGTAAAATACAGACAGGATTGAGCAAAAAAATTTTATGCTGATTACATGTTGAAATTATATTTTAAATATATTAGGTTAAATCAAATATATTGAAACTAATTTCACACCTGTTTCTTTAAAAATTTTTTAATGTGGCTATTAGAACATTTTAAATTACACATGTGGCTCATATTTTGGAGTGGAGAGAACAGTACTATTTCAGGGCCTTCCTATGAGACTTCAAATTATACCATGCAGGTAGTTCTAGCTACTCAACCTATACAAAAGGCATTGCTGAACAGAAGGCCTAATCTTTATGATTACAACTCTTGATAGCTCACTAGATTTTCTCTAAAAAGAAAAACACTTTGGGAGGAACCCACGTTATTACTCTGATCAGAAATAGCAAACAAATTATTACAGTAATAAGCCAAACTAATGTAGTCTTCTCCCTCATTCCCCCATCTTAAAAGCCATCTTTCCAATTTTTGGTTTCATATACTTTAATGAATATATTTATCTTTATTGTTTAAGAATTATGCAAGATATTAAGATCTTCATTCTAAATACTGATTTTAAGTACAGAAGACTAGAAAAGGTATAGTTAGCATCTGCTGATTTTAGGACCCATCTAGAAGATACTACTTCCAATACATTACTGAAATCCAATGTATTCTTAATCATTTGGTTCTCATTAAAATGAAGAACCCAAACTTTCAGGTAATTGAAGTTTCCGCTTAACTGACACTTTATTTTCTATAAACCAAAATCTCAGGCAAAGGCACCACAAGTTTAAAAAAAATCAATCATTAACTGAAAAGAAATATTACATGGTTTTTATAAAAACCGACCTACAAGATTTTTAATATGAATATTGTCACCAGGAAACACAACCAGACCCTAACCAGTTTACATCAATGTAAAACATTAAATCCGGCCGGGCGCGGTGGCTCAAGCCTGTAATCCCAGCACTTTGGGAGGTCGAGACGGGCGGATCACGAGGTCAGGAGATCGAGACCATCCTGGCTAACACGGTGAAACCCCGTCTCTACTAAAAAATACAAAAAACTA
>NW_012121265.1:9198024-9204027 GCF_000951035.1 Colobus angolensis palliatus
CAGGATGGTCTCGATCTCCTGACCTCGTGATCCGCCCGTCTCGGCCTCCCAAAGTGCTGGGATTACAGGCTTGAGCCACCGCGCCCGGCCTGGGGTCTCTTTTATAAGGGCGCTAATCCCTTATAATCACTTCCCAAAGGCCCCACCTCCAAATATCATCACACATCAAATACCATTCTCTTTCTAATCTCAAAGCCATGGCCTTAGTTCATTTGCTTATCTCTAAATGTCTCCTAACCTCTTTGCCAACACACTCTCTCTCCGTAGTGACCTTCTTCACACCACTAAATCTCAGACACATTTGATTATGCTTCTTATGAACTGAAAGAGGTGCCACAGAAAAAAATTTAAATTTCTTAAAGTAGCACCCAGGGCCTACATGATCTGGTCCTCTCAACCTCACCATTCCTCCTTCTTCTCCCATCATATCCATCCCACAGACTTACATGGCTTTGCATATTCTAGTATTATGGCCTATAAGTTACCCTCCTCCCTAACAGCTGAAATGCTACTGGATCCTCTAAAGCTCAAGTCAAATGCCACTCTCCTCCCTGAATTGTTTTCTCCCCAGTGAGGTATTTCCCTTCTCTGTGCCCACCTGTACTTCCTTTGAATTGTTGCTCTAGTATAGTTCTCAGGTTTGTGTTGGAGTCTGTTAACTTACAAAAATGTCTATCTTCACCACTAAGGTTTTTGTCAGGTTCACATATGCTTCCCTTAAAATACTGAAAACTTATCAAGCTATGAATATGGCAGCCATTCAAATAATATGGACCACTCTTTTCTACAAGTTTTCATTCTAATAAAGAAAATTTATATATATAAATTAGAAGGTGATAAATAAAATTATTTATCAAAATTATTTACCAAAATAAAATTAGGAGGTGAATTTTATGGTATGTGAATTATATCTCAAAAAAATAACTTTAGGGTAAGTGGTATATGAAAGGTAATTTAGAAATTCTTTTAGCCAACCCAGTACCATCCTCTTTAATGGTTCTGTTTTTTTATGAAGGTAAATATAACTTTGGATTGGCTAAAAAAAAAAAAAATAGGGAATTATTTCATATTTTAAAATTATAGATATGGAGAAAAAAGTAGATCATCTGTATTGCTTAACACTTAATAAACTTATTCAAAAGACAGTTCCTACTCTCTGAAACCCATGGAAAGGATCATCATAGAGGCTTCTTCAGCTTCTCTAGATCATCCTTCACAAAATCAAGTGTTAAAAAAAATTAGACCCATCCATTAGTTATCAAGTATAGGATCACAAACCACCTCCTGATTTCTACCTGGACAAGAAAAGCATCTTAACCCGGCCTCTTTAAGCAAAGCAGCCTAACTAGGTTGAGTGTGGTAATTCTTGTTTCACCCAACTTTCTACTGGGAAAACAGTTCTGTTTTAGAAATAAGGTCCACATAAGTTATTTTAGTTATTCTTCTATACATCTGAATGTGTATGTACAGATTTTTTCCCTGGTATTTTTAAAAACTTGAGACATAATTCACATACCATAAAATTTACTAATAATTGTACATTTCAGTGGTTTTCAGTATATGCACAATGTTGCACAACCATCACCACTATCTAGTTCCAGAACTTTTTCATCACCTTTCCTTTTCAAAAGGAAACCTAGTACCCATTAAGCTGCCACTCCCTATTTCCCCCTTCCTGCAGCTCCTGACAACCGCTAATCTCCTTTCTGTCTCTGTAAATGTCTACTCTAGACATTTCATGTAAGTGGAACCATATAATATGCGGCCTTGTGTATCTGGCTTTTTTATTTAGCATGTTTTCAACATTCGTTTATAATATAAAATGCATCAGTACTTCATTCCCTTTTATGACTGCATAATATCCCGCTGTACGGATACCGCATTTGTCTATGCATTTGTCAGCTGATAGGCATATGGGTTGTTTCCATTTTTTGGTTATTATGAATAATGCTGATATGGTCACTGGTGTACAAGTTTTTTGTGGGAACACGTTTCCAATTCTCTTGGGTATATACCTATGAGAAGTGCTGGATCATAAACTGCTACCGTTTTTAACCACGTTAACTCTGAGGAACAGCCAGATTGTTCCATTTTTAAAGGGCAGTAACAACACTATTTTTATTTTCACATTTTGATTAAAATAAAATTGTTCAATCCCTAGAGAAAACGGTTTCCTTTAGGACTAAGTGTCCTTAGCAGTTAAAGTAAATTCAAGGTTTTATAAGATAAATTAAATCCCTTCAAAGCATAAAGATACATAGAAATACCTCAAACCCATATTAGAGCAAAGCTTATTCTAGTCATCAAAGGGATTAAATATGCATCCATTTAAAAAATGGAGAAGGGGCCGGGCACAGTGGCTCACACCTGTAATCCCAGCACTTTGGGAGGCCGAGGTGGGCAGATCACGAGGTCAGGAGATCGAGACCATCCTGGCCAACACAGTGAAACCCCGTCTCTACTAAAAATACAAGAAAAAAAAATTAGCCGGGCGTGGCGGCGCGTGCCTGTAGTTGCAGCTACTTGGGAGGCTGAGGCAGGAGAATGGCGTGAACCTGTGAACCCGGGAGGCAGAGCTTGCAGTGAGCTGAGATGGTGCCACTGCACTCCAGCCTGGGCGACAGAGCGAGACTCCGTCTCAAGAAAAAAAAAAAAAAAAAATGAAAATGACAACTCCCAAGTTTATATAGTCAGCCTATAATTATGCACTGATCTCTCCTCATAGCAACTTCCAAATGTCTAATAGACATTTCAAATGAATGACTCAAATTGAACTCTTACTCTCTCCCATTCTCCAAACTGCTCCTCCTTGGAGTTTTGCCTAGGCCCAAACCCTTGGTGTCAAGTTTGATTCCTCTCTCTCAACATATACCCCCATATTCTAGTTTAAAAATCCTATTGATTCTATCTTTAAAATATATCCAGAATCCAATCAATTCTCACCACCTCTACCAGATACATCTCTCACCAAGAGTATTCCATTGGCCTCCTAAGTAGTCTCCCTGTATCTACACTTGCTCACTATGGTCTAGTCTCAAAACACAGCCAAAAGAAACCCTTTAAAACATATGTCAGATTGTGCCACACCCCTGTTTGAAGTTATCCGGTGGATTCCCATTACCCCCACCTCATTCTGCTTCATCCATGCCAGTTATGCTTGGGCCTCGGGGCCTTTGGCTTCTTGCTTCCTCTGCCTGCAACGTTCTTCCCCCCAGACATCCACATGCATGCTCTCTCACGTTGTTCAAGTTTTTGTCCACAGGTCACCTTCTCTGTGAGGACCTTTCCTGGCTGCTATTTAAGTCTGCAATTACCCCCAAACACTCCCTTAGTCTTCCTTCCCTGCTCTATATTGCTCCATAACATTTATCACTAACATGACATATACTTTATTTCTATTTACTCCCAAGAATATAAACTCCATTAGGGCAGGAGGGTTTGTCTGTTTTGCGTACTGCCAAATTCCCAGCACTTAGAACAGAACCTGACACATAATAATTGCTTAATAAATATTTGTTGAATGAATAAATGAATAAAGGATGCACTGAGCTGCTCAAAAAAATAAAGGCTAAACAGGTCACAAACAAATATTTATAAGGAACTAGTATGACTACATCTAATAAAGTCCAGATGAGAGTGGAAAGCATTTATAGAAAAAGATACCACAATGTTTCTACAGTTTGCTTTAGGAAAAGTTGCTATTCCTGCTCATTTCACGTATTTTGGAAAGAATCTGTCCCTTGCCAAAGCGTCTTAGCTTCCGGACAGCTGAAACAAACGCTAGGAGTTGACAAGCTCCTGGGGTAATGATGTCCTTCTCTTAAGTGCCTCCTATACATAGAGCCAAGGACTTTCATGGTCTTCAATCTTCTACTAGCCCCATTCCCAGGATCTTCACACAGTACAATCAGGTTTCTTGGCCACTCTCCAAGTAAACCTACAAACTGGTGAATTCAGCTTCTTCAGAAGCGTAATCACAGCACCTTCAAGCACAGATGAATCTTTAAAAAATGCTTTATCCCAATCGCTCACGTATTTTATATAAAAGAAAACTAAAGAAAACAGAAAGTTACTTGCTCAAAATGTCTTGAATAGAGTTACACTAAGTATTTTTCAAATAGTGAGGGATAAACATGACAAGTCTGAGTGAGAGAACTGAGACACTTTAGAACAAACCTTCTAAAATCTGAAAACAGACAATGTTATTTTACAAAAATTTTAAGTAAAATGGTCGTATCTCATATCAACTCTATCCGTCCATCATCCACATATTAGATTTAGAAGTTATATAACAGACATTGACAGAACATGCTCTAGCATTAGGCAAAGTAAATGATAGACAAGTACAGATTTTTAAAAACGTACACCTCTTCCCCAAAATGAGGCCTTCCTTGTCTAGTGTTGGAAATGATGAGAATTCCTAAAGTCTTTCTGTTAATACTAACTTTCCTAAGCATTACTGCCTTCAAAACAGAAGTATACGGATATTCCTATAAAACCAGTAATTTTCATATGGAGTTAAGAGGGAGCACTGTTAAAAGTCTACATGTGACCACTACCGCCACTCCATCCCCTCCCCTCACTCCTGCCATATTCTAATGTACTTCCTAGGGAGGCCAGTCCTTGGCACCGTTACAAATAAGTCTTCGCCGTAGCCATTAAATTAAATGCCTTATAGTGGCAAGATACTGTGAACCACTATTATAAACTATCTCTCATTGTGCTACAGAAAAAAGAATCATTTTCATGGACAGTAATTTTTGGCCAAAATCCTTTCCATCTTCTCCACTTAATGAAATCTTAACTCCTTCAAGGTCCATCCTTGTTCTTTCCCGTGAGGCCTTTTCTGACCCTCCATCTCTTTTTTTCTTTTTCTTTTTTTTTTTTTTGAGATGAAGCCTCACTCTTGTCACCCAGGCTGGAGTGCAATGGCACGGTCTCAGCTCACTGCAACCTCCGACTCCCAGGTTCAAGCAATTCTCCTGCCTCAGCCTCCTCCCAAGTAGCTGGGATTACAGGCACCTGCCACCACGCCTGGCTAATTTTTGTATTTTTAGTAGAGACGGGGTTTCACCGCGTTAGCCAGGATCCGATCTCCTGACCTCGTGATCCGCCCGCCTTGGCCTCCCAAAGTGCTTGGATTACAGGCCTGAGCCACTGCACCTGTGCCGGACAGTTTTTCAGCCCTTATCCTTCTCCCTCTCTTCTGCCTCTAGTAGTCCCCAGTGTCGACTGCTCTGTCTTTATGTCCACGTGTACCCAATGTTTAGCTCTCACTTTAAGTGAGAACATGTGGTATTCGGTTTTCTGTTCCTGTGTTAATTTGCTTGGGATAATACAATGCACAAAAGTTTAAAATTAAATGCAAAAACACAGCATAGGGGAAGCACCTTCATTTGGAAAAAAAAAGACTATTCTTTAGCCAAAATGATGACTATTCAACAACTTCCAAATTCACAAATGAAAACAAATTCAAAGATTGGACGATTGGATAATACTTGAGCAGTAAAGCAGATTAAGAACTAGTCAAGTTTCTAAAATGTTTATGTTTGGGAAGAAAAATATACCTTCAAGACTTGCTGAATCTACTTCATTTCTAAGTAGTACAAGTGTTATCTTTCCTCTGTCATAAATCAGAGCATTGGAAATGGAGTCAAATGCCACATTTAGATTTCAACCCTCAGTGACTAAATATTTCTTGAGCCTCTCCATTGTTCAGCAAGTTGCACAGATTTCTGCCTCCAAAACGTCCCATTCCTTCCTGTCTTCATCTGTTCAGGCTGCTATAATAGAATACTATAGACTGGGTAGCTTATACTATAGCAACAAATATTTATTTCTCACAGTTCTGAAGCCTGAGAAGTCTAAGATCAAGACACTGGCAGACTCAGTGTCTGGTAAAGGCCAGTTTCCTTGTTCATAGATAGTTGTCATCTTGCTTGTCATCACACGGAGGAAGGAGTGAGGGAGCTCTCTGGGGTCTCTTTTTTTTTTTTTTTTTTG
>NW_012121265.1:9204077-9226367 GCF_000951035.1 Colobus angolensis palliatus
AGAGGTTGTGGTGAGCCGAGATCACGCCACTGCACTCCAGCCTGGGCAACAAGAGTGAAACTCCATTTCAAAAACAAAAGAAGAAAACTGGGGTTATAAGTTCTATAATCTATTTCACTCAAATGACCTAAAACTATTCCTTTTCACTGGAGGAGTGGAACTGTTTCTCATTTAAATACATTCCTTTCCAAAAGAAAATGGAATGTCAAGGCAGCCAAATACATCCAGTCTGAATTTTCAATATAATGTTCCTAAACATGTCAGAAACATTTACCATGTACATGACTTGCTTTGGTGGTGAGCACACTAAAACTGTAACAATATACAGAAGATCAGTGTGGCTTCTATTAAGAAAACAAGAAAGTTTCTGACACATTACAGATTTTGGAAAAAACTTCACAAAAGTTTCCCAAATTCAATAAATTTTTTTTTTCTTTTTTAAGGAAAAGGAAAAAACAGGTACCTTGAAAAGAAGTCTCAAATCTGAGAGACTGGGGTCTCTCATCGTGTCCAAACCCTGCTCTAGGGAAGGTCAGGTGGAATTCTGACAAAACCCCTCACCCCAGAATTGCATGAATGGAGATAAGATGGCTTGTAATGAAGTAAAAAAGCACTGGACAGAGGCAGGAATCTCAGTTGTGAGTCTAGATCTGCCACAAGCAACATGTTGCCTTAAACACAGTACTTCCTTTAACCAGACTGGGTTCTTCATTCATAAAATGAGGTAAGGTTTCCACAATTCTATGAATCTAGATTTTATCACCCTCTCCCTCTTTATTCCTATTTGCTTCTCCTTTAAAGTTTACAGAGAATTCCTACTTCTATTCATATAACAGAAAGTCTGATTTTACACAAAGGCATAATTTTAGCATGTGAAGAAACTTGCAAGTCTAGAGACCCCTTCCTTCTATTACTAGGGGACTTGCTTTTAATTGAACCATGGAGGCAGAAGTTGGCTACCACCACTCTGAGGATTCCCATCTCTCCCATAAATATCGAACTTCTCCTCCCCGCCAAAGTCAAAGAATTTGCACAGCTTGGGGAGCTGTGCCCCTGTCTCAACTCCAGGGGCTTGAATGTCAAACAGATAACTTCAGCTGAATAATACAGACCTATACAGAGAGTTTAAAATTTAATCTTGATTAGGTATAATAAGTAATTTTGTGTTATCCAAAACCTTAGTCTTAAAACAATTTTTTAAATTAAAAAAGTATTATTTATATTATGGTATGAGTGAAAGACTATTACAGCTACCACCTCCTACTTTCTATACCTCTGCCTTAGTGGAAGGGAAGCTAAGAAAGGAAATGTTTTAATAAAATCAGACAATGGATCCAGAAACCACATCTAGGAGAAAAATTCAGGTGGTTCTTTCCCCAGGTTTTTCTGAGCCTAAAGCTATTTCTTATGCAGCAATTCATTTGCCAGGTGTAGGCAGGCCAAGTCTTGGTTCAGGAATGTTAAAATAAACAATGAAAAACCTTTCTGAACTAATGTACATGAAAAGACAGCCAGGTGCGGTGGCTCACACCTGTAATCCCAGCACTTTGGGAGGCCAAGGTGGGTGGATCACTTGAGGCCAGGAGTTTAAAAGCAGCCTGGCCAACATGGCGAAATCCCTACTCTATTAAAAATACAAAAAAATTAGCCAGGAATGGTGGCACATGCCTGTAACTCCAGCTATTCAGGAGGCTGAGGCACAAGAATCCCCTTGAACCCACTGCACTCCTGCCTGGGTGATGGAGTGAGACTCGGTCTCCAAAAAAACAAAGAAAAGAGGAGGAAACTTGAGTGGTTTGGGGGTGACAACTTACTTTTCACTGTATATTCTTTTGTGCCTTATTTTGTTCCATGTCCTTATATTTCTTAATCAAAATTTCAAGTATTTAAAAAATAAAATGGATTTTATAAAAATTTGATTCAAATAGTAAGTTTAACTTTGAAACCAAGTTAATAAAATCATTCTTGCTTTTAAAAAACTCAGTGCTTTTCACTGATTTTCATCTTACTAAGAATTACTTTTGAGTAAGTTATTTTAAACATCTAACACTTAAAAATTTCAAGCATGAAAATTTTACATTGAAATAATCCAGAAGTTCTGTCAAATTCAGCATTTTCTCCCACCCATTTATAAAATCACTATGTCCTAATATAAAGCCCTGTGTTAAATATCTTATTACAAGGAGCTACAAACAAAAATGGTCTACTTTGCCTGTAACAAAGCTACTAGAGGAGCCAAATCATCTTGTTTCACCATGCAAATGTGCAAAAAGTCTTAGTGGATTGGATTCTCCACTAAATTCACATAGCAAAAATAATTCTGCATGTGATTTTTTTTTTGGTAATAATTTACTATACGTGCTTACTCTATATTTACTTTTGAAGTTCCAAGATAAACCACCATATGTTATTAAGTGGAAGCCAAGATGACACAATGACTTCCTGTAATGACAACATGCAATATTTGATATTGAAAAGTCCAATGCCTTCAGTTCTTTTGTTATTTCATTGCACAACAGTTCTGTTTACAATTTCAACTTTTATTTTAGATTCAGGGTGTACCTGTGAAGGTTTGTTACATGGGTATACTGTGGGATGCTGAGGTTTGGGGTACAACTGATCCTATCACCCAGGAAGTGAGCATTGTGCTGGCTGGTTTTTTTGTGTGTGCGTGTGAGACGGAGTCTTGCTCTGTTGCCCAGGCTAGAGTGCAGTGCTGCCATCTCGGCTCACTGCAAGCTCTACCTCCCGGGTTCACGCCATTTTCCTGCCTCAGTCTCCAGAGTAGCTGGGACTACAGGCGCCTGCCACCACAACTGGCTATTTTTTGTATTTTTAGTAGAGACGGGGTTTCACCATGTTAGCCAGGATGGTCTCGATCTCCTGACCTCGTGATCCGCCCGTCTCGGCCTCCCAAAGTGCTGGGATTACAGGCTTGAGCCACCGCGCCCGGCCTGGGGTCTCTTTTATAAGGGCGCTAATCCCTTATAATCACTTCCCAAAGGCCCCACCTCCAAATATCATCACACATCAAATACCATTCTCTTTCTAATCTCAAAGCCATGGCCTTAGTTCATTTGCTTATCTCTAAATGTCTCCTAACCTCTTTGCCAACACACTCTCTCTCCGTAGTGACCTTCTTCACACCACTAAATCTCAGACACATTTGATTATGCTTCTTATGAACTGAAAGAGGTGCCACAGAAAAAAATTTAAATTTCTTAAAGTAGCACCCAGGGCCTACATGATCTGGTCCTCTCAACCTCACCATTCCTCCTTCTTCTCCCATCATATCCATCCCACAGACTTACATGGCTTTGCATATTCTAGTATTATGGCCTATAAGTTACCCTCCTCCCTAACAGCTGAAATGCTACTGGATCCTCTAAAGCTCAAGTCAAATGCCACTCTCCTCCCTGAATTGTTTTCTCCCCAGTGAGGTATTTCCCTTCTCTGTGCCCACCTGTACTTCCTTTGAATTGTTGCTCTAGTATAGTTCTCAGGTTTGTGTTGGAGTCTGTTAACTTACAAAAATGTCTATCTTCACCACTAAGGTTTTTGTCAGGTTCACATATGCTTCCCTTAAAATACTGAAAACTTATCAAGCTATGAATATGGCAGCCATTCAAATAATATGGACCACTCTTTTCTACAAGTTTTCATTCTAATAAAGAAAATTTATATATATAAATTAGAAGGTGATAAATAAAATTATTTATCAAAATTATTTACCAAAATAAAATTAGGAGGTGAATTTTATGGTATGTGAATTATATCTCAAAAAAATAACTTTAGGGTAAGTGGTATATGAAAGGTAATTTAGAAATTCTTTTAGCCAACCCAGTACCATCCTCTTTAATGGTTCTGTTTTTTTATGAAGGTAAATATAACTTTGGATTGGCTAAAAAAAAAAAAAATAGGGAATTATTTCATATTTTAAAATTATAGATATGGAGAAAAAAGTAGATCATCTGTATTGCTTAACACTTAATAAACTTATTCAAAAGACAGTTCCTACTCTCTGAAACCCATGGAAAGGATCATCATAGAGGCTTCTTCAGCTTCTCTAGATCATCCTTCACAAAATCAAGTGTTAAAAAAAATTAGACCCATCCATTAGTTATCAAGTATAGGATCACAAACCACCTCCTGATTTCTACCTGGACAAGAAAAGCATCTTAACCCGGCCTCTTTAAGCAAAGCAGCCTAACTAGGTTGAGTGTGGTAATTCTTGTTTCACCCAACTTTCTACTGGGAAAACAGTTCTGTTTTAGAAATAAGGTCCACATAAGTTATTTTAGTTATTCTTCTATACATCTGAATGTGTATGTACAGATTTTTTCCCTGGTATTTTTAAAAACTTGAGACATAATTCACATACCATAAAATTTACTAATAATTGTACATTTCAGTGGTTTTCAGTATATGCACAATGTTGCACAACCATCACCACTATCTAGTTCCAGAACTTTTTCATCACCTTTCCTTTTCAAAAGGAAACCTAGTACCCATTAAGCTGCCACTCCCTATTTCCCCCTTCCTGCAGCTCCTGACAACCGCTAATCTCCTTTCTGTCTCTGTAAATGTCTACTCTAGACATTTCATGTAAGTGGAACCATATAATATGCGGCCTTGTGTATCTGGCTTTTTTATTTAGCATGTTTTCAACATTCGTTTATAATATAAAATGCATCAGTACTTCATTCCCTTTTATGACTGCATAATATCCCGCTGTACGGATACCGCATTTGTCTATGCATTTGTCAGCTGATAGGCATATGGGTTGTTTCCATTTTTTGGTTATTATGAATAATGCTGATATGGTCACTGGTGTACAAGTTTTTTGTGGGAACACGTTTCCAATTCTCTTGGGTATATACCTATGAGAAGTGCTGGATCATAAACTGCTACCGTTTTTAACCACGTTAACTCTGAGGAACAGCCAGATTGTTCCATTTTTAAAGGGCAGTAACAACACTATTTTTATTTTCACATTTTGATTAAAATAAAATTGTTCAATCCCTAGAGAAAACGGTTTCCTTTAGGACTAAGTGTCCTTAGCAGTTAAAGTAAATTCAAGGTTTTATAAGATAAATTAAATCCCTTCAAAGCATAAAGATACATAGAAATACCTCAAACCCATATTAGAGCAAAGCTTATTCTAGTCATCAAAGGGATTAAATATGCATCCATTTAAAAAATGGAGAAGGGGCCGGGCACAGTGGCTCACACCTGTAATCCCAGCACTTTGGGAGGCCGAGGTGGGCAGATCACGAGGTCAGGAGATCGAGACCATCCTGGCCAACACAGTGAAACCCCGTCTCTACTAAAAATACAAGAAAAAAAAATTAGCCGGGCGTGGCGGCGCGTGCCTGTAGTTGCAGCTACTTGGGAGGCTGAGGCAGGAGAATGGCGTGAACCTGTGAACCCGGGAGGCAGAGCTTGCAGTGAGCTGAGATGGTGCCACTGCACTCCAGCCTGGGCGACAGAGCGAGACTCCGTCTCAAGAAAAAAAAAAAAAAAAAATGAAAATGACAACTCCCAAGTTTATATAGTCAGCCTATAATTATGCACTGATCTCTCCTCATAGCAACTTCCAAATGTCTAATAGACATTTCAAATGAATGACTCAAATTGAACTCTTACTCTCTCCCATTCTCCAAACTGCTCCTCCTTGGAGTTTTGCCTAGGCCCAAACCCTTGGTGTCAAGTTTGATTCCTCTCTCTCAACATATACCCCCATATTCTAGTTTAAAAATCCTATTGATTCTATCTTTAAAATATATCCAGAATCCAATCAATTCTCACCACCTCTACCAGATACATCTCTCACCAAGAGTATTCCATTGGCCTCCTAAGTAGTCTCCCTGTATCTACACTTGCTCACTATGGTCTAGTCTCAAAACACAGCCAAAAGAAACCCTTTAAAACATATGTCAGATTGTGCCACACCCCTGTTTGAAGTTATCCGGTGGATTCCCATTACCCCCACCTCATTCTGCTTCATCCATGCCAGTTATGCTTGGGCCTCGGGGCCTTTGGCTTCTTGCTTCCTCTGCCTGCAACGTTCTTCCCCCCAGACATCCACATGCATGCTCTCTCACGTTGTTCAAGTTTTTGTCCACAGGTCACCTTCTCTGTGAGGACCTTTCCTGGCTGCTATTTAAGTCTGCAATTACCCCCAAACACTCCCTTAGTCTTCCTTCCCTGCTCTATATTGCTCCATAACATTTATCACTAACATGACATATACTTTATTTCTATTTACTCCCAAGAATATAAACTCCATTAGGGCAGGAGGGTTTGTCTGTTTTGCGTACTGCCAAATTCCCAGCACTTAGAACAGAACCTGACACATAATAATTGCTTAATAAATATTTGTTGAATGAATAAATGAATAAAGGATGCACTGAGCTGCTCAAAAAAATAAAGGCTAAACAGGTCACAAACAAATATTTATAAGGAACTAGTATGACTACATCTAATAAAGTCCAGATGAGAGTGGAAAGCATTTATAGAAAAAGATACCACAATGTTTCTACAGTTTGCTTTAGGAAAAGTTGCTATTCCTGCTCATTTCACGTATTTTGGAAAGAATCTGTCCCTTGCCAAAGCGTCTTAGCTTCCGGACAGCTGAAACAAACGCTAGGAGTTGACAAGCTCCTGGGGTAATGATGTCCTTCTCTTAAGTGCCTCCTATACATAGAGCCAAGGACTTTCATGGTCTTCAATCTTCTACTAGCCCCATTCCCAGGATCTTCACACAGTACAATCAGGTTTCTTGGCCACTCTCCAAGTAAACCTACAAACTGGTGAATTCAGCTTCTTCAGAAGCGTAATCACAGCACCTTCAAGCACAGATGAATCTTTAAAAAATGCTTTATCCCAATCGCTCACGTATTTTATATAAAAGAAAACTAAAGAAAACAGAAAGTTACTTGCTCAAAATGTCTTGAATAGAGTTACACTAAGTATTTTTCAAATAGTGAGGGATAAACATGACAAGTCTGAGTGAGAGAACTGAGACACTTTAGAACAAACCTTCTAAAATCTGAAAACAGACAATGTTATTTTACAAAAATTTTAAGTAAAATGGTCGTATCTCATATCAACTCTATCCGTCCATCATCCACATATTAGATTTAGAAGTTATATAACAGACATTGACAGAACATGCTCTAGCATTAGGCAAAGTAAATGATAGACAAGTACAGATTTTTAAAAACGTACACCTCTTCCCCAAAATGAGGCCTTCCTTGTCTAGTGTTGGAAATGATGAGAATTCCTAAAGTCTTTCTGTTAATACTAACTTTCCTAAGCATTACTGCCTTCAAAACAGAAGTATACGGATATTCCTATAAAACCAGTAATTTTCATATGGAGTTAAGAGGGAGCACTGTTAAAAGTCTACATGTGACCACTACCGCCACTCCATCCCCTCCCCTCACTCCTGCCATATTCTAATGTACTTCCTAGGGAGGCCAGTCCTTGGCACCGTTACAAATAAGTCTTCGCCGTAGCCATTAAATTAAATGCCTTATAGTGGCAAGATACTGTGAACCACTATTATAAACTATCTCTCATTGTGCTACAGAAAAAAGAATCATTTTCATGGACAGTAATTTTTGGCCAAAATCCTTTCCATCTTCTCCACTTAATGAAATCTTAACTCCTTCAAGGTCCATCCTTGTTCTTTCCCGTGAGGCCTTTTCTGACCCTCCATCTCTTTTTTTCTTTTTCTTTTTTTTTTTTTTGAGATGAAGCCTCACTCTTGTCACCCAGGCTGGAGTGCAATGGCACGGTCTCAGCTCACTGCAACCTCCGACTCCCAGGTTCAAGCAATTCTCCTGCCTCAGCCTCCTCCCAAGTAGCTGGGATTACAGGCACCTGCCACCACGCCTGGCTAATTTTTGTATTTTTAGTAGAGACGGGGTTTCACCATGTTGGCCATGTTAGTCTTGAACTCCTGACCCTCGAGGGATTCGCCCACCTCGGCCTCCCAAAGTGCTGGGATTACAGGTGTGAGCCACCGCGCCCAGCCCACTCCATCTCTTTTCTTGACCAGTTGACCTGTAGCATTTGTTTTCTGTATCTGTCATCTGGCATTCATCACACACTGGCAAGCAACATCTTTTGCATTGTCTTAGTTATTGCTGACCATTCCTATGTTTGACTGGAAAGTCAGAGTCTCAATGAGTGATGTATCTCAGCCTATGGGGATTTTCTGGAAGACGCACATTAAAGTGTAATTCCTAAGATAAAAGAGAAGGGCGGAAGCCCTAAGGGTGAAGAATACACAGCACAACCATCACTGAACTGCAATTTTAGAAGCTTTTGGTTATATCAAAACAATGATCCCCAACCTTTTTAAACAAGATACCTTTTATGGTCAAAACATGTTAACAAACTAGACCATTATTCATATTAGTAGTCAGGTATTAAATATCCCTTAATTTAAAGAATACATGGATTCAATGAAGTTTTAGTACATACATGTAAGGTATGGTACTTATCCAGTATACAGAACGTACTTGGTATGCACAAAAAGTTGAGGTTTCCCCAGGACCTCAGGCTGGCACATGGTTTAGTTTTATTATACTGTGGACATGGATTATTATTGCCATATTGAAAAGTACTACCACCTAAAAATATTTAGGAGGAAGCAATATACATATATTATACATATAAAAAAACAAATCCCCACTCTCCTACAAAAAATAAACCCAGTCAAAAAACTCTTCAGTAACTCCTCCCATGAAGGGTATATTTTAAGCACATGCCCCAATGTGAAACAATTCACTTCATGTTTCACTAATAAACTTTTCTTGTGGTTTTAAATATAGCAGAAGGAACAAAAGTTAACATAGACAAAATCAAATAGAAAACATCTGGAAGTTCATCTCATGTATACGTCCTGATTCTAGTGAAATCTCAATCCTATTTACCCATTTTACCACTCTCTTAAAAACAACAACAACAAAAAAAAAACCAAGAACCCAAGCATCAGTATTTTCCAGCCAAGGCAGAAATATCATTCTAATCTTAGTTCAACTCTTCTGCGCAGTCGCCAACAAAAATAAACATAAATAAATCAGCAGTATAGCACAGTGCTTAAGGGTATTAGCCCTGACCTCAAATCTTGGCTCTGTCCTTTATTAACAGTATGATCTTGGGCAAGTTACTTCACTAAACTTTGGATAATTTATGTAGAGTGCTTAAAATGATCCTTGGCAGGTTTTAAAGGCTAATAAAAGTAGTTACTAATTAAGTAATTATATATAATAGATATAAATATATAACAATCAAGTGTATTTTTATAGCAACAATTTCGAAGCTTTCTTTCAATTCATATTTTCAAAGTTCTTTCTTGTCTAGCTTTGACAAGCCTATTCCAGATATCTTAAATCTCCAACTGACCTACAACTAGTTCTACTACCTCCAGTTCTTTTTCTTTCTTTTTTTTTTTTTTTTTGAGACAGAGACTGGCTCTGTCGCCAGGCTGGAGCACAGTGGCACGATCTCAGCTCACTACAACCTCCGCGGTTCAAGTGATTCTCCTGCCTCAGCATCCCAAGTAGTTGGGACTACAGATGTGCACCACAACACCCAGCTAATTTTTGTATTTTTAGTAGAGACGGGGTTTCACCATGTTGCCCAGGATGGTCTCGATCTCTTGACCTCGTGATCCACCAGCCTCGGCCTCCCAAAGTGCTGGGATTAGAGGCGTGAGCCACCACGCCCAGCCATACTACCTCCAGTTCTACCCATGGCTGCTACAACAGAAAGATTTTGGAAAACAGGGAAAGAAAAAACAAACAAAAACCAGGAAACCACTACCATACACCAAAACAACAAAATCTACTTTGAAACAGAGAATTTACTCAAGTAGGAATCATTGCCTTAGTAAATGAGACAAAAAGGGCAGGAGAAAAAGAAATCGAAGTATTCAAGTATTCTTAAAACCCTTACCTCCAGTTAGGCAAATGATTTGTTTGCTGATTCTAAGTCCAAGCAGATTTGAACATCATTATTGTCTGCAGGAGCCATCAATAACCAACCAGACCTGCTATTGAAAGACTTCTCTCATTAAAATAATTTTCTTTACCACTTAATTTCACCACTACTCGGCTGTTTTTAATATAAGACCCAACAACTTCTTAAGGTTTCTCTTTTCCCATGCATTCCAACAAGTACTGAATTAGTTCATCATCATGTGTTTAGGCCTCCTGCTGGGAAGCATAATTAAAATTAAGCAGGCAACAATTCCACTTGGTATTAAGATCCTGTCAAATCCTCCAAATGAAGCTGGGCCTGGTTTCTCCAGGAATTGGCTGAGAGTTCTGTAAGGAAAACAGGAGCTGCTCAACTTGATGCTGGCCATTCAGTAGATGGCACTCTTCCCTTTGAGCCCAAATTAAACAGCCCCAAGTAGTATGTTCTGTTACATTCAGGTGTGACACAAAGCAAGGGTTCTCTCTTCAAAGCACTTAACTGATAGGCACAATCCCTCCTGAAATACTGATTGGTCAAGGCAGACACTCTAGAAGAGCACAGGGACGTTTAGATTATCAGACATCAAACAATATAAAATCATCTAACTTAAGTGATTACCAATTAATCAGCTTCTCAGAGGTTATTACTATCTCAAGCAAATACACTGTTCTTATTCAGGCATAAAATGTTCCTTCCCGGCCGGGCGCGGTGGCTCATGCCTGTAATCCCAGCACTTTGGGAGGCCGAGACGGGCGGTTCACGAGGTCAGGAGTTCGAGACCATCCTGGCTAACACGGTGAAACCCCGTCTCTACTAAAAAAATACAAAAACCGAGCCGGGCGAGGTGGCGGGCGCCTGTAGTCCCAGCTACTCGGGAGGCTGAGGCAGGAGAATGGCGTAAACCCGGGAGGTGGAGCTTGCAGTGAGCTGAGATCCGGCCACTGCACTCCAGCCTGGGTGACAGAGCGAGACTCCGTCTCAAAAAAAAAAAAAATAAATGTTCCTTCCCTATTACATTCTGCTATGACAGCCTTTTTGTGGCTAGTGACTAGACCCTCGGTCTATCGCATGTTTTACTAAGGTATTTAATGATGGCAAAGTGCTTAGAGAACTATGATTTTATCATTATCAACATTCACCATGACAGATGAAGTAAAGGATGTATTACTTTCAGCGTTTTTAACTGAAAATAAATGTGATGCCCACTTAAAAAAAAAATCAAACATTGTAATACAAAAATCACTGATCTAGTTGTGCAAAAAAACAAGTATTTTTAAAGCAATGAATTTCTAATTCATTGATAACGTGTACTTTACTCTAATAAATAATAGCTTCCAATTATTAAATGTTGAGTAAGGTTTGTCACACTTCTATTTTGAAGATCTTTATTTGAAATGTAACAAGCCGACAGTTGTGGAGAAAGAAAAAAATTCCTTTTAGTGCAACCTCCAGTTGAAAGCTAAAATTTTAAGCAATCAGAATTCACCTTAAAAATTCTACCTTCCCATCCTGGCCAACATGGTGAAACCCCATCTCTACTAAAAATACAAAAAATCATCTGGGCGTGGTGGCGCATGCCTGTGGCGTGGTGGCGCATGCCAAGTAGCTGGGAAGCTACTCAGGAAGCTGAGGCAGGAGAATCACTTGAACCAGAGGTTGCACTGAGCAGTGATCAGGCTACTGCACTCTAGCCTGGCGACAGTGCGAGACTCCGTCTCAAAAAAAAAATTCTACCTTCCCTTAGGAAAGTGACCTCAACTCTGACAATAAAAACTGTAAAAGAAGGCCACGTGTGATGGCTCACGCCTGTAATCCCAGCACTTTGGGAGGCCGAGGCAGGTGGATCACCTAAGGTCGGGAGATCGAGACCAGCCTGACCAACATGGAGAAACCCCATCTCTACTACAAATACAAAATTAATCAGGCGTGGGGGCGTATGCCTGTAATCCGATAGGAAGGCTGAGGCAGGAGAATAGCTTGAACCCGGGAGGCAGAGATTGTGGTGAGCTGAGAAACGCGCCATTGCACTCCAGCCTGGGCAACAATAGTAAAAAACTCTTGTCTCAAAAAAAAAAAACAACAACAAAGAAAGGCAAAGTAAGAGGTACACTGTTTTTACCTTTAAAAAGTTAGGGAAATCACATATGCCCACTGCAGAAAAAATGAGTTTCATAACCCTAGATTAAAACCATAGCCTTGGCCGGGTGCAGTGGCTCACAGCTGTAATCCCAGCACTTTGGGTAGCCGACCGGGGAGGATCACCTGAGGGTCAGGAGTTCAAGATCAGCCTGGCCAACATGGCGAAACCCCATCTCTACTAAAAATACAAAAATGAGCTGGGCGTGGTGGCAGGCACCTGTAATCCCAGCTACTCAGGAGGCTGAGGCAGAACAATCACTTGAACCCAGAAGGTAGAGGTTGCAGTGAGCCGAGATCACACCACTGCCCTCCTGCCTGGATGACAGAGAGAGACTCCATCTCAAAACAAAAAACAAAAAAACAAAAAAAAACCATAGCCTTGTTTGAAGAGACAGTCATCTTAAATGACAGTTAATGTACTGCGTACAAACCTATCTCCTCAGGCCCATTTTCATTGAAAGAAAAAAAAAAAGTAAACATAACATATGGTGCTGATGCAGATCAGTCTGACATGAAGTAAAAGTTCAATTTAGATCTAACCTTATCTTAAAGATATAAACAAGGCCTGTGGCTCATGCCTGTAGTCCCAGCTACCTGGGAGGCTGAGGTGGGAGGATGGCTTGAGCCCAGGAGTTCAAGACCAGCCTGGGCAACATAGTGAGAGCTGTCTCAAAAATACAAAAAAAGAAAAAAAAAAAAAAGATAAAACATATGCCAAAGCCTATACATCTTGTACAAGAACGGTTCAGCTTTTAGCAGAGTTAAACTAAGCAATATTATCTTCAAGAAATAAACTTACAAGAACAGTAAGCCTTTTAAAATCAAAGATAGATTTCATCCATTTTATACCTTTTGGTAATCATGCTACTATTATTTGGATTATGCTAGACAACTCTGAAAGCCACATTCATTCTTTAAGGTTTCTAGGATACTCTAAATTTATTCTTTCAGTGCAGTTAAGTAATGTCCTAGAAGCCTGAAAGGGATTATTAATGCAGCTTTTCAAACATACTCAACCAAAAACAGTTTAAGGAAACAAGCGGCTCTGATTCTCATTATCTGTGCTACCATCTAATACTTTAAGTTGAACAGTACTTTTTTAATATTTAACATGTTTTCAACTGTGCAATTAATTCAATTTTGATCTTTGAGACTGGTCCAGATATTCAGCAACATTAAAATACACATGAAATAAATAAAAGATCCACAAACCGTTTTTCTCCAACACTTTTTTTCCCACATAAAGGTATTACTCTATGCATACTGTTGGTACTCAATAAATATTAATACACTAGGTGAATAATTTCTAACTTTACCTAAAAGGAAGAGAATCCCTCAAGTAGCATGGTTTGACATACATATACATACACACATGTCCATAATTAGCTACTGCTAGAATAAAAAATAATTATACTCATCTAAGGGATAACAGCCTTTTTTTTTCAAGCAACAGCCAAGGAAAGACTTCTAACCTGTATGTTTTAGAAAGGATTCTTGATATATACAATCCATTACAGTAAAAAAAATTACAGTAAAAATTTGAGACTATCTTGGCATTTGGCCAAGAGAATTGAATCTCTGGCAGAACCTGAAAGACCTCATAACAATCTCATCTATAAATACTCTGGCATGGACCCCGAGTTCAAACTATAGAGTATTAACAAAGACACAATGTATTAAGGTACTCATTTTGAATCTCAATGACATGACAATCTATGACTGTCTAATTTTAAATTGGGTTTAAATAATTTCAAATAGGACTATGTTTAAAAGGAAGAACAGCACTCGATTAGATATTTAAAGTTTTTTCAAAAATTCAAGCTCTACATATTTAATATTTTCAAAGGACTCTGAAAAGCACTAATTATAACAAAAACTGTGTTTAGTGTGAGAAACAGATTAGTAACCTGTGTCTTCAATAAAGCTTGCACTTTCTCAATTCAACGCATGCTTGTTTTTTGTTTTGCTTTTTTTTTTTTTGAGACGGAGTCGTGCTCTGTCGCCCAGGCTGGAGTGCAGTGGCGCCATCTCAGCTCACTGCAAGCTCTGCCTCCCGGGTTCACGCCATTCTCCTGCCTCAGTCTCCCGAGTAGCTGGGACTACAGGCGCCCGCCACCATGCCTGGCTAATTTTTTGTATTTTTAGTAGAGACAGGGTTTCACCGTGTTAGCCAGGATGGTCTCAATCTCCTGACCTCGTGATCTGCCCGCCTTGCCCTCCCAAAGTGCTGGGATTACAGGCATGAGCCACCGTGCCCGGCATTTTTTTCCTAACATTACATTGCACTAAGTTGTCAAAGGACATATCATCTATCTACAATGATTCTAAACATTACTTAAAACAGCTCCTAATTTAGTTTATAATTAATTTGTTTGACATATCACCTACAATGGTGAAGCAGTAACACACAGTTCCTTGAGGAATGTGAATGAAAGTATAAGCCACAAGTTAAATCTTTCCATTTACGGTTCATTTTAGGAAGCAACTCAGGTGGTATTTAGAACAAACTTAAGTTAAAATTTATCTCAGGTTGATATGATGTTGGTAATCAGAAGGATGAGAAGGTTTACTGATTTACTGCAGAACTGGAATCTCCAATAGGAATTAGTGCCCTCTGGGCCACCTGGGGCCCTACATATCTGGTAAGCTTTAAAAAAAAAAAAAAAAAGACTAGTATCTTTAGTAATTGGAAAGAGCATACTCTAGCACAAACTCTAGCACCCTAAACACATGTCATGTATCAAAAGAGAATACTCTTTCAACGTTAAAAGGTGACTGTATTTAATGCAGGTTAACCATCACTCTTTTAGATTTAAGTACAACTTGGTGGTATTAATACCAGAGGATGCGGTTAAACAAGACAAGAGCATCTGATAGTCTTGTGAATACTATGAAGACTTCTCATTGGTTTGCAATAATTTCCATGAGCTCAATAGCAACAAGGGGCAGTGGTTACATGGGCTCCCTCTTGGGCCAGACTCTTGGTTCAGAACCAACCTGTGTCACCTGATATCACTACACCTTGGGAAGATACTTAACCTCTCCATCCCTCTGTTTAGTCACTGGGTTGCTGGAAGAACTAAGTAAATTAAATCATATAAAACTCTTAGTGCCTGGCACAGAGGTTAGGCAAACAAATATTGCCTATCACAAACATCTGCTGAGTCTTCACATGCTGGATAGCATGATATAACAGCCTTCAAAAAGATATGTCACTTAATATACTGATAATGATAAACACATAAAGCACTGAGTACAAACCTTATTCTAAGCACTTTACACATAACAACTCAGTTAAGCTAAAGTTCTGATGTGACTGTTCCCCAACACACTACACAGTTTGTTCAGAGCCGGGTTTCTATGCTTTTATGTGATTTCTTCCCTCAAACACTTCTTATAGTCTGATGACATGCATACATGCCGCCCAGTACTGCTAACCAACTGCTTTGAAACGGGAGAGATTAACCAGCTAACCACCTGTAGGCTTACATGTGACAAAAACACTCAGACATGACAGGACTACTCCAGGAAGTCTCAAAACCTCAGAAGTGGGGCACCACCCTGTATCTAGGTTTTAGGATTGTGTTTAGGAGTCGGGCTGTTGCTGATGTTATGTTCTCTTGGTCTCAAAAGACATTCTGCTTTTACAAAGACCAGATCTACACTTTAAATATAATTGAGCAGAATTCACATTCATCCCAGCATAATACTGAAAAAAGGGGTGAGACAGCAAAGTGTACAATTTTCTCCCTTTCAGTCAATGCTTGAAACTTACATTCTGAAAATACAGTCCTTCTATCAATGCAAACTATTTCCCAAGTGTCATATGATCAACTATGTCAAATGTTTACCAAACATTTCCTGATATCATATACGTAAAATGTAGCAATATATTGAATGTCTCATAACCAACTAAAAACTCCTTCAAATTATGTTTAACATTCAAAATAGATACACCCATTTCTTCTTTAAAAACTATTACCAACATGCCAGCACTTCTGAGCACCTTAAGTGTTAGCACAGACTGAACTCTTCAGAAAGATGAAGAGTTAAATGTAGCGGCCTTTATTTTATCCTGGTCCTCCTTCCATAAAGTTAATCTGCTCCATTTAAGCAAAGGAAAATGAGTTATAATGCAAGTACAATATAATGGAGACTTCGATATAAAAACTTTCTACAAATGCTCCATTTATAATGTTCCAGTTATTTATAGGGTTAAGTTACTTAACCTAAATTAACCTAAATAAATAGGTAAATTTATAGGGTTAAGTTCGAGTTCCACCTCTAGCAGGTAACCAACAAACAGCCATGGGAGCAAGTATTTATAGGGTTAAGTTAATGGGTTGGTCGCATAACTTAATTATACAAATATTTTTAACAGTCAAATATTTAACTCAAAAACGCCAAATTGCACTGTACTCTTTTTTTTTTAATCTTTAAAAACACTCTAAGAGTCTTCTGAAGCCAAAATTAGGAACGTACCCGGCACTATGCGGTCAGAAGCCATTCCAAGAAAAGCTACCATTTAACACTGCTAAATCTAAAATGCTACATAATTCAACGTAAACGTGCACGCACGTGTATGTAGCTAGTCCCATACCCCAGAATCTTATCAATTCCTTCCCCAAACTTGCATATAATCCTCCCTCAAAGCCTCTTGGTTAAGTTAAATTCCTTAACACTCTACCAGGTTAATTGCAACAGCATATGTGCCAAGGAAATTAGTGGTTTTCCTTGCGCTCCCATTTTCAACGGGCACCTACTTGCAATTACATCTCTGCAACAAAAAAGTTCACCTGAGGCCGTTCTTGCCATTTTAAAAGAGGCCCAGATTATGCTACCTGTCTGTGGTCTTGCCTGAGCTATAATAGTATACCTCCAAAGAGGCTGGACGTGCCCCAAACACCGGCACACCAGACCTGCTGCCAACTTTGCTTGTCACCCCTAGCAGGAAGCTCAACCTAACATGTATACGTTTGTAGGGGGTGGCGTGTTCGTGTGTATGTATGTCGGTGTCGGGGGGTGGGGAAGCGGATTACAGGAGAAAGGTGCCTGAACACTTTCAACTTGTAACAGAAGTTGTGTTTGTTTTTAATGAGGAGAAAAAAACTAAAACCAACATTCTCTTTCCTCCACCTTTTCCAAGCGCAGGAACCTCGCACTCCCCTGGAGTGCACCTTCAGGGCTTAAGGTCCCCGGGGTCACCTAAGCTATCAGCTAGCATCTGATTTTAGCACTCCCGCCTTCCTAGAAAAAACCAGAGGACGCGCAAAGCGTCAGGCCCACCCAGCGGCGCCGCAGGCCGCGCACCGCCGCCCCCAGACCCTCCCCCGCAGGTACGCTCCCCGCCGGCCTGTCGGAGGTCCCCACTCCCACCCCGGAAAAGGGTTCACCTGAGGCCGCAGGGACAGCCAATGAGAAGTCCCCTCGGCCCCGCCAGCCGCCGCTACCCACCCCCGCGCGACCCCCGGTAGCGTCCCCGCTGCCAGCCCCCGCGCGGGTGCCCGCGTCCCGGCCTGGAGGAGAGGCGGGACAACGGCGCCTCCTCTCCCCGCAGGATTACCTCGCAGCGCGCAGCCGGCTTTGTGTTTCCCCTCCCTCCTTCTCCGCAGCCGCCCGGGCTGCAGCAGCCGCCGGATCCGCCGCTGCCGCCGCCTCTTAAGCGCCGCAGAGCCCCAAAGGGTAGGGCGGGAGAAGGGGAGGGGGCTTGAGGAGGGAGGGACCTGGACGCCTAGCCCTGTGCAGCAGGAAGCAGCGACACCTGGGATGCCGACGCCTCTAGCTCTTGCTCTGTGTTTTTAAAAAAATCTAATTTAAACCCCTCTTCTTTCCCTCCCGCCCCTCACACTGGCGACCGTTACGGGCTGGCGGCTGGCGCTCTGGCGGGACTAGCCGAGCGCCCCTCGGTCCCGCCCCCTAACGCCCCGCCCCTAGCTCCCCAAGCACCCTCCCCGGTCACGCCCCCAAGGCCCGCTCCTCGCAGCCCCCGACGCCTCTGGCCCCGCCTCTTGGACGCCGTAGCGTCCCGGCCCCGCCTCCTCAAGGCCTCTCCTCTGGCAGCCCCGAGCTCTCTCTGGCCCCGCCCCGAGCGCCCCTCGACAGCCCTGGCCCCGCCCCCGCGGCTCCCTCCGCTCCCTCAAGCGCTAAGTCCGTGAAGCCGAGGCAGTGGGGGCCTGCAGGCCCGGCAGTCGGGAGGGCCTGGTTCGGGGCGGCTGCCTGGCGCCTCTTCAACGTCCTCCTCTGGCTGTGCAGCTCGAATCCGCGGCGTCCCCGGAGGGCCAGAGGGGGAAAAGACCCCGACAGAAATCCGACCGCGAAGGGGAGGAGGGGCGCCTCGGAAATGTCTCCCGCCTTAAATGAGCGAGCCCCCCACTCCTACTCCCGAGGCTGAGCCGCCGCTTTGAGTCAGCCTCGGCCGCCCACACTGGCTGCCGGGGCTTTAGGGGAAGGCCACTGCAAAGGTTCAACCTCCGCACGCCCCCGGTGGGGCCTGGACTTTGCTCTCAGCACAGCTGCCTTCGCGGGCGCCTAGTCCCCACAACCCCTGCTTCACCTCCACACGGGGGGAGGGCAGGGGCTCTCGCTTCTGCTCCATTTGGACCCCTCAAGAGTCTTCACTCCCACTTTGGTTCCCGGCCTCTGAACCTTATGAGAGCTCACTTCTTTGAGGCGAGAAGTCGAGGCATCGCCAAGAACCTTCAAAATGAATGCGGGGCCGGGCAAACTTTGCAACACGCAATTGCAGGGCTGTGGATCCATCCACAGGTGACACCGGGCCGCCCACCCCCGTCGCCCAGACATGTTTCTCACCTCAACCTATTCTCGAAATAGACCTCCCAGCGGTGCACACTTTTCTCTGCCACCCACGACTTCCACGTCCCTCCTGCACCAGTACACTTGAAAGCACACCCCTCCGAGCGCCATTCTAGTGATTCACGGTCCCTTGGGCCAACCCCACCCTAATACACACAGCAAACTTCATTCCCCACCCTTATCTCCCTTCGTTTCCAAGGCACTGGCGACAATCCACTTCATTTCCTTTCCTCATCTGCAGACTCGTCCCCCTCAAATACCTCACGCCATCCCCCTCATCTTCATCCCCTCCCTCCTCCCTAAAAATGTGCTAATTAAAATGTAGTTTCCTCTTCCCACATACGAAGTGTGGAAAATGAATCTTGTCTTGGCACAAACGGTGATGTATTTATCGTTTTCTCTCTCCGCTGGACTAAGGCTGTAGAAATTTTAGTTTACCACCATCTCCCATTTGCTCAAAAATCCAACCATGCCGCATTATTTTTAAATACTCTTAAGGAATCGTGGGGAAGTCTTCCTAGTTTGGGAGAGAAAATTGTTTAGAAAATGCTTAGCCTGACATATTATTTGGTATTTAAAAATATCTGCAGTATTTGAGAGAGAGATTGGGAGTGGCTGGATATTTTCTTGCATTTAAAAAGCAAAAAATATATATATATATATGAAAAGCTTTGCATGCATCAAGGTTAGCCTTTTTATGAATAGCAAAAAAAGTATCCTAAGGGCACCTATCAGAATATAGTCCCCACTATATTTTGCTAGTCACAAATCTAGACACCCCCACCATCACCAAAGGAAGACAAATTAACATAATCCATTTTAAGCATGTCTGATGAACAGTCTTTTCCATGATCATTCCTTTTCTAACAGTTTCTGGACAAAATAGGTAGATCTCCTTACCCACCGAAGATCCAAAGCTTCCTTCTAACCAGGGTAGTAGACGTACGTGTCTGTGTCTTCTGTTCTCTAGGTGTGGATTCTGCAATGCTGCACAGAAACCCACTGCAGCCTCAGACCAACAGCAGCAGCAGCGGCGGCGGCGGCGGCAGCAGCAGCAACAGCAACAGCAACATTAGCAGCAGCAGCTTCTCTCAATGCTGAGTAGTAAAGTGTTTGACTTAGTAGACTCTACAATTACCATTAGGCGCTTGCTTATAAGAGAGGAGGCGGAATCTTTCTTAAAGGAATGGGTTTTGTTTTTCCTCTCTAGTATTGCTTCATAAGAGGCAGAGAGGGTGGAATCAGAGAGTTTTGTGGACTGAGTAAATCAGTACAGCTGTGGGAGGTCAAGGTTAAAAATAACTGGGTGATTGAGGAATGGAGGCAGTGATTTTAGTGTAAGTCAATGAAATGTTAGAAGCACCAGTTTTAAAGAGCCCTGCTAATTTCAAACATTGGGGTTAATGGCAAAATAAAGTTGTATGCCTTCAAACTGATTAGTAATTTGTGCTAATATTTAATTTCCAATAATTGTACTAAAATAATAACTATATAAAGGAAAGTTATTTAGTATTTAATACAAGAATAAAAAGAAAAATGAAGTAAAACTCGTTTATGTGACTAGAAGCAATGGATTCAAGTCCTACCTATAAGCATACTTGGAACTTCAGTGAATACCAGTATTAGAAAATATATTATTGACAGATTTCAATGTGTGCTCATGTGTTATAAAAATTACAGTATTACATATTGAAAAAACAAAATATATCTAAAATAATTTTTGGATAATAGCACAATATTGTGCTATTTCAGTGACAATTCAAAAGTCAGCAAAATTAAGAAACAAGTGGATTGACTGACTCTAAGCGCATATGAATCTACTATTTACACTATTAAAATGTGTCGTGTCCATATGAGAATCTGCATTGTAACCTTACATTTTTTCTTTATAATATTACTTGATTTAAGCACTGACCAGCTATGTTTTTTTCTAAGTAAATGAAGAGGTGTGATCTCAAAATATGAATAGAAAAAAATACAGAAAATATTCTACCATTGATTTTCTTTGCACAGCTTTTGTTAATTATGTACCCGTGTGATCTTGAACAAGTAAGTAACCTTATTTGGTTCTTAGTTCCCTGTTTTGTAAAGTGAGGAAGTTGGATTGAAATTTTCCAGGGTCTGGCTGGGCATGGTGGCTCACGCCTGTAATCCCAGCACTTTGGGAGGCTGAGGCAGGTGGGTCACGAGGTCAAGAGAATTTGAGACCATCCTGGCCAACATAGTGAAACCCTGTCTCTACTAAAAATACAAAAATTAGCCGGGCATGGTGGTGTGCACCTGTAGTCCCAGCTACTTGGGAGGCTGAAGCAGGAGAATTGCTTGAACCCGGGAGGTGGAGGTTGCAGTAAGCCAAGATCATACCACTGCACTCCAGCCTGGTGACAGAGCGAGACACCGTCTCAAAAAAAAAAAAAAATACAAAAGAATTTCCCAGGGTCCTTTAGCATTCCAAAATAGTATGATTTTATGACATTCATATGTTTATATTTTTGTCACTGAATGTAAGTATGTCTCGCTCTAAATTACTTTTTCTGAAAATTTGGATTAAAAGTAAATCTTTATTTTAAATGCTTAACCAGAGTATGTTACTTGCCACTATTCTGAAATATTTTGGCAATTTATTTTGTAAAGTAAATAAACTTAATTTTATCTGATTATGATTTTGTATCCAACTATGACCAATTTCCCTGAAGTAGGACCCTAATATATTGTTAAGGATACCAAGTGACTGAAGTACTATAATGTATGTTAAGTAATAACTAAAACACATTTTAAAACTGTAGCATTTGTAGGATGGTAGAGGTAAAACAGATTTTAGAGCTTACCTACTCCAACCCTGTCATTTTACACGTAGAAAACATGGAAACCTGGAGAAACAAAATGGGGACAGTGTTAGGGACAGAACTAGAATTAATTATGAGTCTCCACTCTTCACACACAGAAGGCAAATAAACTACGCATGAACATACACAGTTTCATATACCCACTCTGGGGACTGAGCAGGACCTGTCACAACAAAAACAAGTAGTTTCAGGTCAGGCGCAGTGGCTCACACCTGTAATCCCAGCATTTTGGGAGGCTGACACAGACCAATCACTTGAGGTCAGGAGTTCGAGACCAGTCTGGCCAACGTGGTGAAATTCCATCTCTACCAAAAATACAAAAATTAGCTGGGCGTAGTGGTAGGTGCCTGTAATCCCAGATACTCGGGAGGCTGAGGCAGGAGAATCACTTGAACCTGGGAGGCAGAGGTTGCAGTGAGCCGAGATCACACCACTGCCCTCCTGCCTGGATGACAGAGAGAGACTCCATCTCAAAACAAAAAACAAAAAAACAAAAAAA
>NW_012121265.1:9234497-9274365 GCF_000951035.1 Colobus angolensis palliatus
AATGCCTCCGACAGGGAGAGAATTAAAAGAAATTAGTTGCCCAGTTTCCTTCATCTGTTTTTGTTTTCCTTGCTTCTCTGCAAGGAGGGCTTTTTATTTCATCTACCAGGTGGTATTGAACAATGAATAAAACAGTGATTATTTGTATAGTTCAAAGCATTCCCCCACACCCCCTCCCCGCAAATTGAATGCATTTCTTTACCTCTTCCCAAAGTGCTCCGCAGTCTCTTATATAAAGGCACTTAATAGATACTTTAAAAAAATGAATACACAATTTAATGAATGAATTGCTCCCAACATATCCAGAAACTGATTACAAAGTGTTTTTGTTTGTTTTTAATTTGCATTGTCCAAAACAACTGACTCCATTCTCTACCTCCCTTTCCTAACACAGTCATGATCTAAAAGAAACAATCTCTTTTCTGTAGAGCTCTTTAGACATGCCTGATTTGTATTCTCCAATTAAATTGTAGCCACAAATCTCAACAGGAACTCTGCATAGATCAAGCAATAGCAGAGGCACTTTCTGCCAAGAAAACACAGGCTTCAGTTTCAAAATTCTGGTGTTCCAGTTCTAGATGTAACACCAACTGGTTATGTGACCTTAAACAAGTTTCTCGACATGCTTGTGTCTCAGTTTAGCTATCTTTTAAGTGGTGGCGGTGGTGGATTATAATACCTGCTGTACCTATTTCATAGGGTTGTTATGAAGTTCAAATGAGATAATAAATGTAAAAATGCTTTGAACTTTTCAAAGCACTATGTAAATATAAAGTAGTATTATAGGCAAATGTATTTAAAATCAATTATCTAGTTCAAGGGACTTTACCCTAAACAACCTGTTTTACTACTTGTTTCAGAAAGCAAACAAGTTTATCTTTCTCTCTTCCTCTTTCTAAACACACACACACACACACACACACACACCCTTACTGTTACCAATTTAACAACTTCTCAGCTTTGAGGATTTTCCCTTGGGTTGGGAAATAGGCATATGCCATTTGAATATGAAGAGCCAAGAATTTATAGAATCTTCTCCCTATCCCACCCCTCAAAATTTACCTTTTTAAAGCTCTCAGACAGAAAAGTAAACTTAATGAAGCACAACAGCCTTTTCAAACTACGTAATGTTATGTATTTAATCAGTGGAGTTAGATGAGCCATTCATTTGAAACTTGGCCATGCTGCATACATTTTGATCACCCTTTTATGCCAAGCCAGTCTGGAAAGTACTTGGGGAACAAGGCAGGGAGGACTGACATGGAATTCATGCTAATGAGTTCTTCACTCCCCAAGGAGATATAATCAGGGCAATATTCAAGGATTCATCAACATATTTTGTTGGTACTATGTGACCTATATGGTTTATTTTAAAGGAATTAACCTCAGCTAAATATCTGAAATATCTTTATACAACTGTTTAAGTAATCAAGCCTGATAAATTTCTGAAACTTTAATGAAATATCACCCTTTAAAGTCCTCTTTTTTTAAGTGTTTATTCTCATTTATTCATTTTCTATTTGGTAACTTAAAATCATCATGGCTAAATAAATGTGTGAACAACTGCTACAAATAAGAAACTCCTAATGGTAGGCCCACTCATATATAGGACATAAAAACTCACATGAACTCAATTTAAGAGTCACTAGTTTCTGGCTGGGCGCGGTGGCTCACGCCTGTAATCCCAGCACTTTGGGAGCCCAAGGTGGGCAGATCACGAGGTCAGGAGATCAAGACCATCCTGGCAAACACGGTGAAACCCCGTCTCTACTAAAAATACAAAAAATTAGCCGGGTGCAGTGGCGGGCGCCTGTAGTCCCAGCTACTCAGGAGGCTGAGGCAGGTGAATGGTGTGAACCCCAGAGGCGGAGCTTGCAGTGAGCCGAGATTGTGCCACTGCACTCCAGCCTGGGTGACAGAGCAAGACTCCGTCTCAGAAAAAAAAAAAGTCACTAGTTTCTTTTTGTTTGTGTTTGAGACAGAGTGTTACTGTGACCTCCACCTCCTGGATTCAAGCGTTTCTCCTGCCTCAGCCTCCTGAGTAGCTGGGATTACAGGTGCCTGCCACCATGCCTGGCTAATTTTTGTATTTTTAGTAGAGATGAGGTTTCACCATGTTGGCCAGGGTGGTCTTGAACTCCTGGCCTCAGGCGATCTGCCTGCCTCAGCCTCCCAAAGTGCTGGGATTATAGGGGTGAGCCACCACACCCAGCCAAGAATCACTAGGTTTCTATGTAGAAAAACTTTAAAATGAATGCAAAGAATGCAATTGCTATGTGAAACCTAAAATACATTAGTTGCACATACATCTTTTCATCACACGGTCATATGCTTTCACACTTCAGCTACGAATCTCTGGTATATTACATTATCTTAAAACCAGGTGTTTTACTCCTTATGACAGTATTTCTAGAAAGTAATCAAGAACTACCTCCACTAGAACCATTTGGAGTGTTTCCTAAAATACTGATTCATAGGCTCTACTCCAAATTTACTGAATTAAGTATTTTAGGATGAGTCCCTGAATTGAGACTTTTTTTTTTTTAATCTCTGAATAAAGAGGAGGATTGAGGACTTTTTAAGCACCCCAAGTGATTCTCATGTACCACCAGTTTGATCACAGCTATCCTATAGAAACAATGCACTGTGTAGACAGAATTTCAGAGACATGAGTGAAATGTGGATGGCCCCCTTTTCATTATGTGAAAGAGATTCAGATAAGGACAAAACTGGCTACACCTTTTCTGCTGCATAAATGTGTGCAAAATATTTAACCTCTCTGAGTCCTAGTATCTTTTTTCTTTTTTCTTTTTTTTTTCCTGAGACAGGATCTTACTCTGTCTCCCAGGCTGGAGTGCAGTGGTGTGATTTCAGCTCACCACAGCTTCAATCTTCCAGGCTCAAGCGATCCTCCCACCTCAGCCTTTCTGGTAGCTGGGACTACAGGTGTGGATCACTATGCCTGACTAACTTTTGTGTTTTTTGTAGAGACAGGGTTTTGCCATGTTACCCAGGCTGGTCTTGAACTACTGGGCTCAAGTGACCCACCCACCTTGGCTTCCCAAAGTGCTGGGACTACAGGTGTGAGCCAACATACCCAGCCCCTGGTATCTTAATCTGTAAGATAATACCTGTTTGACATTGTTGTGAGGATTAAATGATGTAACATATGGAGAGCTTCTAATGCCTGACACTGTATGGAATTTAAGTATTTGTTTATTCTCTCACTCTTTGTTCAAAAATTAGTTTCCAGGTGCATTCTTCTTGTCTAGTGTTCTTAGTATGTTTGGTAGAGTAATGTGAACTAGTAATTTAATGATAGCTAAAATTTTGAGTTCTTAAAACATACCAGTACTGAATGTCTTATATGTGTTATTTCCTTTTTTTTTTTTTTTTTTTTTGAGACGGAGTCTCGCTCTGTCGCCCAGGCCCAGGCTGGAGTGCAGTGGTGCAATTGCGGCTCATTGCAAGCTCCGCCTCCCGGGTTCACGCCATTCTCCTGCCTCAGCCTCCCGTGTAGCTGGGACTACAGGCGCCCGCCACTACACCCGGCTAATTTTTTTGTATTTTTGGTAGAGACGGAGTTTCACCGTGTTAGCCAGGATGGTCTCGATCTCCTGACCTCGTGATCCGCCCATCTCGGCCTCCCAAAGTGCTGGCATTACAGGCGTGAGCCATCGCGCCCGGCTATATGTGTTATTTCATCTCATACCTACAATAACCCTTAAAGGTAGATACTACTGTATTATTATCTTCATTGTACAGACTAAGGAACTGAGCCTTGGCGAGGATAAGTAACTTGCCCAGGATCTCAAAGCATAGAATTAACACTGCTGGGGTTCAAACCCAGGCTTTCTGACTCCAGAGCCTAACAGTTCATCGTGCTGTATGTTATGTACATTCTCTAAGTGCTTAGATTCTAAAATATGAGCCGGTTTCTTGGGAAGAGTAAGCAACTGCAAAAGTGGAGTTTATAAACGTAACTAAAATATTGACAAATGAATGTCATAATTTCCCTATTTTAGAAGCCTTTACTGGTTGCTCATAACAGAGTGTGGCACATAGTAGGTGCTCAAAAGTACTTGCCGAATGAATGAATGGAAGGGACAGGTTGCATCAGCACACTATTTAAGCAGCTGACAGATCCAAACCCAAGTTTTCACACAAAAATTGCAGACTGAATTGATCTGATTTTTCAGACCAGCTTATATTCTGACATAATGCAAATCACTAACTCTCAGAGCTATAAATCATCTTATTATTTATAGCAGATAGTTCTTGAGTGTGTGTTATGAACAGCACACTAGTCTGGTGGTGGAAGGATTATTTTAAAAAACCTTAAGATGCCAGGTGCAGTGACTCACGCCTGTAATCCTAACACTTTGGGAGGCCAAGGTGAGCAGATCACCTGAGGTCAGGAGTTCAAGACCAGCCTGGCCAACATGGTGAAACCCCGTCTCTACTAAAAATACAAAAATTAGCTGGGCATGATAGTGCACGCCTGTAATTCCAGCTACTCGGGAGACTGAGGAAGGGGAATCGCTTGAACCCAGGAGGCAGAGGTTGCGGTGAGCCAAGATCACACCATTGTACTCCAGCCTGGTGTCACAGTGAGACTCTGTCTCAAAAAAAAAAAAAAAACAAAAACCTTAGGACATAGCTTATGGTCTCAACATCTAGCTGGGAAATGAAACGCAAATATATGAAACAACTAGATTGCAGAATTATTTCATATAACATAATAAATGTAAAGCTCCTAGGAAATGCTAAATGTTCAATAAATAACTGCCTTCTTATCAATATTTTTATTTTAATAATTATTAAGATATAATGATAGTTTTATCAATAATGAGGAGAAATAATATTTGTTATAGCTACGATTTAAAGAGTGATTATGTGCCAAGCACTATGCTTGAAGTTTATGATACATTTAATCATGATATCAGTCCCGCTAAATCAGTATCATTCATCCTATTTTTCAAATGAGGAAACTGAGGCTCAGAGAGGTTAAATAATTTGCCCAAGGCACATATTTTGTAAGTATAATACACCAGAGTCAGGGAATAAGAGAATCCAAAAGGAGTCACGGAAGATAGAGGTCAATTCCTGCTGGAGAAAACAGGGAGGATGTCTGTGAGTTGGAAGAGCAGAACTTTGATGGAGGAAAGAGGAGGAGGAGGCCTTTAGGTGAAGGCAGTGGCAGGAGGAAGTGTATGTATGTGAGCTTTCTGAGACAGGTCTCACAGTGCTTTGCTCAGGGTCATGCTCATTATGAATGCATAACTTAGGTCTCTTCATTGAACACGGACAGCAAAATATAAAGTGTGTTGGTACAACAGCAAACAAATCTGTTTGCCTGGAGTAGAGAGTTTGTGTAGGGCAAATTTAGAATGTACATAGTCCCCAAACCCTGAAACACCCAGCCTTCATTCACTGAGAGCTTGTTTAAAGTCGCCCCACTTCCAGTTACTGTCCATTAATTCACTCAGTTATTTTCAGTCATTAAGGCAATAGTATTTGTTGAACTCCTGCTATGTGCCAGGCACTCTTCTGGGTGGTAGAGACAAAGCAGTGAACAAAATGGACTGGACAAAAATCCCTGTATTCATGAAGCTTTGATTGTACTGAGAAAACAATAGATGTTAACATGTAAACAAATCAATAAATAAGGTGATTTCAGATGCTAAGCGCAAAGAAGAAAGTAAAATAGGCCATTGACGATGACTGGGGGGCAGGGGGTTACTGCTTTAGTTAGGATGGATGAAGAAGTTGTCTTTGAGGAGATGACATTTGAGCTGAGACCTGAATGATCTGTAGTTGGCAGCTGGAGAGACAGGTAAGTTCAAAGGTCATGAGGCAGGAACAAGTTTGGTATGACTGAGGGATTGAGGGAAAGGCATGGTGGTCAAACACGGTGACTGAGGGAGAGAGGCCCAAGACAGGAGAGCTGGGTGGGGGCTGGATCATGTGGGTCTGGCAGATCACAGTGAGTTTGACTTTCAGAAGGTTTTAAGCAAAGGAAGGCTACAGTCTTGTTTGCATGTTTGAAATTTCCTGGCTGCTATGTGCAGAATGAACACTAGAGAGATGTGACTAGGGACTGGGAGGCTTGTTAGGAAGACATTAAAGTCATCCCGACAAGAGGAAATGGGGTCTTGTTGCAGGGGTAGCTGTGGAGAAGAGAAGTGAAAGGTCTTGCGTATATTTTAGAGACTTGCTGATGGAGTACACGAGGTGAGTGCAGAAAAGGAGAGAAAGATAGGACTCAATCCAGAGTGATCTCCAAAGCCTTTGACCTTAGTGTCTTGGGGGATGGTGGTACCATTATCTGAGACAGAGAAGACTTGAGAAGAAGTAGTATAACAGAAAAAAGTGAGCCCTTCTACTAAGCTTGAGATTACCCTCTTTCTTCAGAGTACAAACTCCACTCTATAATTATTTTGTTAATTAATTTTGTTGTACTTATTTATCATTAATTTCCTCCCCATAGGAATCTTCAAAAGAGCAAGAACTTTATCTTGTTCATTGTTGTATTCCCTAGTACAGTCTAGAGTCTAGAACATTGATTGTCACAGAGTATATACCCAATAAATATTGGGATTTGTTGAGACTGGTTCAGTAGTTCTCAAATTTTAGTGTGCATGAAAACCACCTGGGTTGAGATGATTGTTAAAAGTTTAGCATCAGCCCCCATCTTAACCCCTCCCCATCAAAACTGTTCTGTAATAAGTCTGGTGTTGCACTCTGGAAACTGCATATTTAGCCAGCACTGTAGGTGTGCAGTGGACTACAAGCTAAAGCAGTGGTTTAGACGTATCAGTGTTCATTCAAATATTTGCCTTAGAAACTACATTTCAGTGGCATCTGTGTAAAAGACCACAAAGCATGGCTTTAAGAATTCAATGGAGTTCCCAAATATAGTCAAATCATACAGCGTGATTTAAAACCTTTTGGGAGAACAGCAGCGAAAGAATCCTAGAGTCCCTTCTGTCTCATTTGACTTATAGACTGTCATTGTGAAGGGGTCCTTCAGAAGGATTCACCATTGAAGAAAAATGGCTACCTAAGTGCAGGGATTTCAAGGGCAGCAACAGCCTTCTCTGACCATATCTCCAAAGTATCCCTATTTACAGTTCTGTGAAATTCCTTTACTTGGTGATTATAGTCAATGTATGTTTTTGTTTGCACAGCACTCCTTCCCATTTCCAGTAAGAGTGCCCCAATATTCCTTTGGAGGCTTTTTTCACCTCATTGCCGCAGCTTGGCACCCCGCCCTCTTCTGAGATAGGGGTTGACCCCATGCTGAACCAAACAGATAATCTTTCCCTAGCATTTGAATCTTGAGTAGTAACACAAAGATTTAAGATCAGAATTCTACTCAAAGGAGGTCCTGGAAGAAAATGAGATTAGATACTGCTACAAAGACCTCATAAAACCCACTTAGCTCCCGTCTTTACAAGACCTGATTCTTCAGCTTTCTCTTCAATTCTGTGAGCTCTGTGCCTTATTCTTCCAATAAATTCCTGCTTTGCTTAAGTTAGAGTGACCTCAGTTGTTTGAAATACAATCTATGGCATAGCAATAAAAACCTTGTGATCTACAATTAGAGGCAAAGCTTTCAAAACAAATCCTTCCTGGGAGTAGTAACACATTAACCTAAATTCTCACTACAGTGTAAATGTATGATAGCAGAGCCCAAACAGCACAACTCATCGAGGCAGAAGAGAGTGAAGAGTTCCATGGCTTGACATCAGTCCCACCACTGAGGTAGGAAGGAAAGTTTACACATGATTTAAATACCTTGCTGCAAACTCTCTACACTTTTATTTCATAGTTTCTACTAAGCCCTCCCAGAACTGCATTTCTACCTTCAGACTAAACTTTCAGAGCAAGGCTTTCCAAAGCAGGGCATAATTACTAGGACACATAAACCTAAGACATTAATTTATGAACATGAGAATTCATAACATTAAATTTAGTTCTCATTTCCTTCTCTGGCCCCAGGGGAAAAAGAGGAACATCCTGTCCTTTTAATCATTTGAGTTAAATCCTAGCCATTTGTTGACCTTCCTCCTTCCCCCATTTTTTTTTTTTTTTTTTTTTTTTTTTTGAGATGGAGTTTTGCTCTTGTTGCCCAGGCTGGAGTGCAATGGCACAATCTCAGCTCACCACAACCTCTACCTCCCAGGTTCAAGTGAATCTCCTGCCTCAGCCTCCCTAGTAGCTGGGATTACAGGCATGTGCCACCACGACCAGCTAATTTTGTATTTTTAGTAGAGACGGGGTTTCTTCATGTTAGTCTGGCTGGTCTTGAACGCCCAACCTCAGGTGATCCACCCACCTCGGCCTCCCAAAGTGCTGGGACTACAGGCATGAGCCACCATGCCCGGCCTTTCCCCCATTTTTAAAAAGACTTATAACTCTTTAAAACACTAAGAAATTAATGACTTACCTCATGTCTTATGCACAATATCTTCTGAACAAGAAAAGTTTCTCACAGTCTCATTCACAATGATTACTGAAACTAAAGTCACAACAGAAAGCATACTGAACAAAGCCAGCAGGAGTTCTGGGTGTAAGCCACACCCAGAGAGAGATAACAAGCATGTTATAGTTTAACAAGAGTAATAAAAATGAAATCTAATCACTTGCAGATTATATACAGTATAAATAGAGATCAAGTTGTAAAAACCAGTCTAGTTAATATTTTTTATTTTTAATAGTGGTTGGTATTTGTGAAAATTAAACATAACAAAATTTGGATATAAAACAATATTGATTCTGCATGGCCAATCATTTTCATTTCAAACGGGGGTGGAGAAAAATCACCATTCTTCTTATTAAAACATAATAGTATTACTAACGTTTGCTGAACACTCACTATGTGCCAGGTACTATGTTAAGTGCTTTTTAATGTAGATTGTTTCATTTAATACACCTCCATGAGGTATTGCCCTAATATACCTATTTAGAAACAGTGGAACTAAGCCACTGAGAGGGTAAGTAATTTGCCCAAGATCAAAGAGCAGGTAAATAGCAGTGGTTGGGTTTTGAATCCAGGTAATGTTAGACATACCTGACAGTGATAACTTGACTTGTGCATACCCTGAGAATGATCCTACATGGCAGATGCACCCGAATGTGGGTTCAGAATTCTGAGCTAAGAAATCCAAGAGTGGCCAAATCAGGGATCTATTCCTTATAAGGACCATCTGAGCCCCCATCCTGTCCAGTGGAATGAAGGCTGTACAGCGGATAGAGGTCCTTTGTTTTGGGTTAAATGAAGGTTGCCAAGTGGAGATTTTAGGCGCAGGGAGTTAAGCGAAAATGCTATATAAACGGCATGCTTTTTTTCAAGCAGTTTTCATACCCAGCCCACTGCCACTGGCCTCTCTCCTCTGTAAAACCCCATGTCTCATGTTCTGGCTCTGAGTCTCTTCTTTGGCCTCTTGAACATGGTGCCATCCTCATTGCAGTCTATAGGAGTTCAGCACACCAGGCAACAAAACGGCTTGAGTCTGACTATCAGCCCCTTCTCTTTACCGCCTTCCAACATTGCTTGGCCAATTAGTGAAACAGCACCTGGTCTTTGCTTCTGCCTGTACTTGAGGCCCTTCTAATCCTCACTTTGAATGTTTAAAAATTACATTTTGAAAACTACCTGAACCAGGTAATCAAAGTTAAAAGGCTTTCCAGGAGTCAAAATGCTTGGATGTTAATTGTTAACTCAATGTTAAGTCTTTCTAGCAGCCTTTACAAAAATTTACTTATCCAGACTTTACATTAAGTTAAATAGTAAGGATTTAGGGATCTAATCAAAGTCTCTAAATGCATGAGCAAGGCCTTCAGTTTTCAAAAGCAGTTTATACTTTGTTACAGTGAATTTGGGATGAGGAGGTGAATGGCATTCTCTCTCAGAAAGGTGAGTTATTTTTCTGATAGGTGGTTTCACTTCTCTGCCAGGGAAGTAACTGAGAAACCAGACTGGGACTTGTATCTGCGACCTGGCATGGAGTGTGGGTGGCACATATATCAAACAGCCTACTCTTCAACATTCAGGGGCTCTTCAAATATGGTGTAAATTTTCTGAGCCAGTCTCCCTGAAGTCTGGCCATGACCCAACATGCTTCAGTCCAGAAGGTGGTAGGTAGTTTCTGGAAGACCCTTCATTTTTTTTTTCTTTTCCATGAAATGGGATGATAGAATTCATACAACCCTGACTGCTTTTTTTTTTTTTTTTTGAGACGGAGTCTAGCTCTGACGCCCAGGCTGGAGTGCAGTGGCACGATCTCGGCTCACTGCAAGCTCCGCCTCCCGGGTTCATGCCATTCTCCTGCCTCAGCTTCCCAAGTAGCACCTGGCTAATTTTTTGTGTGTGTTTTTGGTAGAGACGGGGTTTCACCGTGTTAGCCAGGATGGTCTCGATCTCCTGACCTCGTGATCCGCTTGCCTCGGCCTCCCGAAGTGCTTGGATTACAGGCGTGAGCCACCACACCCGGTAACCCTGACTGCTTTTAAAAAGATTGCCAGAGTTTTTACTGGACGTACCTGTGGTTGGGATGGCTTTTGTATTTTTCAGGAATATTTTAGTCCTCTTTCTCCACGCTATTGCTCTTTCTATATAGGACCAGTACTTTTATTACTAGATGAGGAATTCAAAGCATTAAAAAATGTAGGGTGATGTAGGGTGACGCCAAATGGTCCTGCACTAGACTGCCCCTTGTGCCTTTGTTCTTGGAAGAGATAGGAGGAGAAAATAAAGGCATGACACTCTCTGCCCCAATCCTGTATTTGTTTAAGATATCAAGGCAGAACCTACAAGAACAAACAAGTGACTAAAGGGATTCAAGATAATACAGACAAGATGGAAGAAAGTCTAAAAACTTAGAAGTAGGTGTTTTCTTATGAAAGGTCAGTAGAAGAGTCACCACTATGCTTGGGGTCTGCACTAATTAGTTGTGGACTTGAACAAATTACTTAATGATTCTAAACTCCTGTTTCCCTATCTGTGAAATGGATGTAGGAGTCAAAGTATACATATGTAGACTTGGAAGAGGACTGATCTAGCCTCTGATCCACTGCAGAAATATAATCTACATTATTCCTGACAGATAACCCATCATCCAATCTCCCATGAAAAGTGACTCATCTTCTTATGTTCCTTATGCTGAGCTAAGTTCTGCATCTCAGCACCTCCATTCATTGATCTTGATTCTTTTCCATGAAGTTCGGAGTTGGCAACTTGGATGGCAAGAGAAACAACAGAATACAATGGAAAGAAAATCAGCTGAATCTGAGTCTGGACCCCATCTTAAGCACTTTACTGGATTTGAAATCTTGACCAAATTGCATCAGTTCTGTAAGGCATCTATCTGATGGAGATATTGCAACTTACCCAACAAGTTTATTGGAAGGATTAGAAATAATTTCTAGGCCGAGGTGGTGGCTCAGCCTGTAATTCCAGCACTTTGAGAGGCCAAGGCGGGCGGATCACGAGGTCAGAAGATCGAGACCATCCTGGCTAACACGGGGAAACCCCGTCTCTACTAAAAAATACAAAAAATTAGCCGGGCATGGTGGCAGGCGTCTGTAGTACCAGCTACTCGGGAGGCTGAGGCAGGAGAATGGCATGAACCCAGGAGGCGGAGCTTGCAGTGAGCCGAGATCACGCCACTGCACTCCAGCCTGGGCGACAGAGCAAGACTCTGTAAATAAATAAATAAATAAAGTCTATAAAATGCCTTCACATAGAGAGTGCTTGGTAAAATTACAATTAAGAATTCTTTTCTGGCCAGGTGCCGTGGCTCACACCTGTAATCCTAGCACTTTGGGAGGCCAAGGTGGGCAGATCATGAGGTCAGGAGATCAAGACCATCCTGGCTAACACGGGGAAACCCTGTCTCTACTAAAAAATACAAAAAAATTAGCCAAGCGTGGTGGCGCATGCCTGTAGTACCAGCTATTGGGGAGGCTGAGGCAGGAGAATGGCATGAACACGCCGAAATTGCACCACTGCACTCCAGCCTGGGTGACAGAGCGAAACTCCATCACAAAAAAAAAAAAAAGGAATTCTTTTATTAGAATAGATTAAAGTCAGTATTTCTTGGGGCCTGAGGTGTTTATGGCATGATTTCAGGTTCCTGTTATGATGATTTGTTCTGAAATGTTCTCAACTTTTCCCTTGTTCCTGTTTCAAATAAATAACCACTTTCTGTATATTGCCTTGGATTTTCCTTCTCAATAAAACCACCTGTTCTTTTGAGAAGGAAGCTTAAACAGGCACTTAATGAAGCTGTATGCAAGTATATGCTAACTAGTTAGAAAAAATCCATAGTCAAGGTAGAATTTAATCTTTACTTTGCAGCATGAGAGGCTTCTGAAATAAAGGATAGTTTGGAAAGGAGTTCAGATGTGCTCTGGGATAAGAGATTGTCGTAATGTGGGAAACATGCTAACTTTACTAAAGTGAAAGGAATTCCATGAGTTTAGGAGTGAGATAACCCAGAGCTGCGGACCTCACAGTCATTTGAAACTTCACAGAAAGTTTCCGTAGGAACAGAAGCTTCAAACATCTCTTTTTGAACTTGGCCATAAGTATCAAAAATTAAAACGTGTGACACTTTGACTAAAAAATTCCATGGTAATGAAGTTACTGTGCAGAAATTTTTGTATGAACATTTAAACAAGATAGTTACAAGGATGTTCACTGCCAGGTGGTTTCCAATGTCAAACAAACAAAACAACAGTGACAACAACAATCTAAAACTTTCAATAGGAGAATAGTAAAAACAATGATAATGGATCCATAAAATGGAATACTATACAGCCTTGATGAAACATGATGTTAACTTGGTATGATGTCCATGATATATTGTTGAGGAAAAAAGTACGTTGCAGACCACTATATGATGAGCTATATTTGTAACTATGTATCTATGTATGCGTGGGCGTGTGCATACATTTATGTGAGCATATAGATATAAATATATGGTGTATGTATTTAGAAAAAAGTTTGGAAATCTATACGTAAAACTGTTAACAGTAGTTAATTCTGAGGGGTGGGATTAGGAGAAAGAGAGATTTTCATTTTTTGCTTTAAATGTTTGGATATTTGAGTGCTTTTACATGTGCAAATATTATTTGTATAATTTCAAAAAACAGTAAAATAAGAATAGTTAAATTCACAAACATGTGTTTAAGCACTTGGTTACCTTTTTTCACAAAGTTCAGGAGTCCTCACTTGGAGAATACCTTTTTAAAGGAAATAAATAAGTTAATATGTTTCCTTTGGATAAAAGTCAGAACTGAAAGACCATCTGGTTTTATACCCTAGAAAGACCCTCACCTATCTAAGCCCTCAAGACAAGGAAGGAATCTGGAATCCCTGACATCTAGGGTTCCTTTATATCCCTCCACATCTTCCTTTGGATCTCAGATAGGGCAAAATGCCCTAACTGGCATATGACCATTGTGAGTGTTTTTCTTGAAAGGAAGTGAGACTTGGTCATCGCATAATTTCCCACAAAAAACCTGATGTGTGCACTTGGAGGTTAGTACTGGTTACAGTAAATAAAGCTCTGTGGCCCAGGAGCTTGCCTGCTAAAGCTGGGCACTGCAAACATCTATCATCTAACATTTGCCAGATGTCAGTTCATTTGATTAAAGAACAGTGTTAATGAGCACTTGAGCTTAATTTTTTTCAAGGAGCCAAATTGCCTCATGCAAAGAAATATTCAACAACCTCCCTGCATCGCTAATTCCAGTCAGTTGCTTCTTGAAATTGTTCCACTAGTTGTAAAAATTAGTGGAGTAGAGCGTGTAGTTAGTTAAGTTTATCCATTTGTTCATTCATTTATTCATTTATCTCTTCATTCAATTGTCAGCAGTAAACATAGAAGTTAGCAGTCAGCTGGGGGCTTAGGGGTCAGAAACATTTGAGTTTAAATTCCTGCCCTGACACTTACTGGCTATAAAATCATGGCAATCTATGTAACCTATCAGAGTCTTTATTTTCTCATCAATAAAATGGAGGCAGTAATCAAAAGGCTGTCATGAGGATTTAAGAACATTTAAAGTACCTAGCATAGAACCTGGAACATAATACATGCTCGGTAAAAGTTAGCTATTGTCATTCATGAGTTTGTCATTCAAAAAATATTTGAGCACCCACTCTGTGCCAAGTTTTGTGCCAAATTCTGAATTTTTAATATAGTTAAGACATGATCCTTGCTTTTAAGGGGGTTAAGTCTAGGTGAGAGGTTATTAACCTAATAGAATTCAGAGGCTTCTTGAATTTGGATGGGGAAAAACAATCACATGTCTATTTCCACTAACCTCTAACTAAAATTTTACATTTCCTTCCATTGTAAATGTATTCACCAAAGCACAGAAGTACTCACAATATGTGTGACTTTGTTACCAAGAGAAATTATAGACATTTTCTTTTTTTTTTTTTTTGAGATAGAGTCTCACTCTGTCACCCAGGCTGGAGTGCAGGGGCGTGATCTCGGCTCACTGCAACCTCCGTCTCCTGAGTTCAAGTGATTCTCCTGCCTCAGCCTCCTGAGTAGCTAGGATTATAGGCACGTGCCACCACACCTGGCTAATTTTTTATATTTTTAGTAGAGACAGGGTTTCACCATATTTGCCAGGCTGGTCTCAAACTCCTGACCTTGTGGTCCGCCGACTTTGGCCTCCCAAAGTGCTAGGATTACAGGCGTGAGCCACCGCGCCTGGCCCGTGAAATCATAGATATTTTCATAGCATACGGTAGTTTGGCAGAAATTTTAAAATGTCATTTATGCACATCATAACTTTGAAGTTATAATAGTTATTAGACTCACTGCTAGATGTAGAAATTGTGTTAATGAAGCACATATGTAATTATATCTGTAATATTTTTGTATTTTGAAAGCTGTACATTTCTTTTGTGCTCCTATGTATTTATTTTAAAGTGTTCTGAAATGAGTACATATATGTACTGTATTACATGTATGAGGATGTTTATAATAGCACTATTCATTAGATAAAAAACTGAAAACAAAGTAAATGTCCATCAATAGAAGAATGAATAAATCACCAGTGGTATAATCATGCAATGAAATACCACGCAGAGATGAGAATGAGTAAACAATTGCTACATTCAGCAACATGGATGAATCTCACAAACATAGGCTTAAGCAAAAGAAACCAGACACAAAAGAGAACATACTATATTTTTCCATTTACATAAAGTTTGAAAACAGACTAATTTCAAAATAGTTTACTTTTTTTGTGGGGTGGTGGCTGGGAGAAGGGAGCTTTGGGGTTAGCTAATTATTGATTCAAATGCTAGTAATATGAATGAATATATTCAGTTTGTACAAGTTCATTGAGCTGTACATGATTTATGTACTTACAGTTGTAAATACTTACTTTAGAGAATCACTTGAACCTGGGAGGTGGAGGTTGCAGTGAGCCAAGATTGTAACACTGCACTCCAGCCTGGGTGACAGAGTGAGACTCTATCTCAAAAAACAAGAAATAAACCGGGCACGGTGGCTCATGCCTGTAATCCCAGCACTTTGGGAGGCTGAGGCGGGTGAATCACGAGGTCAAGAGATCGAGACTATCCTGGCCAACATGGTGAAACCCCGTCTCTACTAAAAATAAAAAATAAAAATTAGCTGGGCGTGGTTGCAGGTGCCTGTAGTCCCAGCGACTTGGGAGGCTGGGGCAGGAGAATCACTTGAATCTGGGAGAAAACGGTTTCAGTGAGCCGAGATTGCGCCACTGCACTCCAGCCTGGTGAGAGAGTGAGACTCCGTCTCAAAACAACAACAACAACAACAAACAAACAAATAACTTACTTTTAAAAGGAGATCCAGGCCGGGTGCATTGGCTCCCGCCTGTAATCCCAGCACTTTGGGAGGCCGAGGCAGGCTGACTGCCTGAGGTCAGGAGCTTGATACCAGCCTGGCCAACATGGTGAAACCCTACCTCTACCAAAAATACAAAAATTAGCCGGGTGTGGTGGTGGGCGCCTGTATTCCCAGCTATCTGGGAGGCTGAGACAGGAGAATCACTTGAACCCAGGAGGAGGAGTTTGCAGTGAGCCAAGACCGGGCCACTGCACTCCAGCCGGGGTAACAAGAGTGAAACTCCGTGTCAAAAAAAAAAAGGAGATCTATAGACTTCCTAAGTCTGCCAAAGGGGTTCATGACATGGAAATGATTAAGAACTTCTGATCCAGATAGAGAGATAAATCCAGAGAAATTACTGTAATAACAATGCGTTATACACAGCCTGGATTTTCCAGGCCATTCCTGATCCCTGTATTCTAATCCTATTGCCCCATTAAATATAACTCATACTTTTCAGAGCATGCATCTTGTTATATATGTAGGAAAAATAGGAAAGGAAATACAAAGTAAGAGGTGTCAGGAAGAAATCTCATGGAGTAGGTGATATTTGAGTGGAGCCTCAAAGAATAAGTCAACTTTCAGTTGAAGAGCTTGCTGGCAAAGTGAGCAGCATCAGGAGAAAATGGGAAGCATGCTGTTTGGAGAACATCAGGTGAGCCAGTGTGGCTCGTTCATAGGGCAGATAATTGCTGGGGGGAATGGGTGGGAGACATGAGAATGACTGTGCATTATGCTAAGGGAAATTGGCCATTGCTTTTTGTTTGTCTATACTTTTTTATTGACATAGATATAGAGAAGAGTGACCCAAACATAAGAGTACAGCTGGATGGATTTGCATAAACTGAACCTATCTATTTTTCTAGTACTCAGATCATGAAATGGGACACTAACAACCTATCAGAAACCCCTTTCGTGCTCCCCGCCAATACTACTGCTCCACATCCCTGCCAAGTGGAATCACTATCCTGACTTCTAACCCCATAGACTGGTTTTCTAACCATTATGAACTAAACATATTGTTTAATCCTTGAACAACTCTGAGATGGAATTTATATCCATTTTACAGCTTTAATGTGTGTACTTTTTTTGTGTCTGGCTTCTTTTACTCATATTTATAAGTGAAATGGAATGTCCTTGCCTGTGGTTATAGATTGTTACCACCTAAGTTTTAAGCAAGGGAGTAGTATGGGCTGACCTCTGGGTTAGAAAAGCCCCTTTAGCAGCTTTGAGGAGGGTAGAATAGAAAGACAAGAAGACCCATGGAAGGAGTTAGAGAAATAATCCACACAAGAGATGATGAGGACTGAACCAGAGCCCAAGCAGTGGGAGTAGAGAAGGGGTGGACAGATCAGAGCTCTGGAGAAGCAATTCAAAACATGTGTTCCATTTACAGTGTCCTTCAGACACAGAGGAGAACACTCAGCTGAATGCTCAGAACCCAAGCAACATTAATTGACCATGGCATTAGTTTTGGTGCTTTTCAAGATTTAAATGAAACAAGCTACATCCCTCTGAGAGTCTATTGTCATAGATGACAGGGATGTGACAGAAGAAGCTAACACAATGTGGATGAATGATGGTGTCCCTTGAGACTTTAATGACCTCAAATGTTGTTGGAAGAGTTTTGCAGCTGATTTCTTTTTCTTACATATATTTTGAGTGGCAGAGTTTCAACATAAAATTTAGATTAGTAGCTGGGCGCGGTGGCTCAAGCCTGTAATCCCAGCACTTTGGGAGGCCGAGACGGGCGGATCACGAGATCAGGAGATCGAGACCATCCTGGCTAACACGGTGAAACCCCGTCTCTACTAAAAAAATACAAAAAAACTAGCCGGGCAAGGTGGTGGGCGCCTGTAGTCCCAGCTACTCGGGAGGCTGAGGCAGGAGAATGGCGTAAACCCGGGAGGCGGAGCTTGCAGTGAGCTGAGATCCGGCCACTGCACTCCAGCCTGGGCGACAGAGCGAGACTCCGTCTCAAAAAAAAAAAAAAAAAAATTTAGATTAGTAAGGAAAACAAAACCAGGATTGAAGAGAAAACAGGGGTAAGGAAGAGTTTTAGCAGAGAGTTGGGAGGGATGAGGCTGTGAGTGGGTGCACAGTACAGAGGGGAGATGGCTGGTGAGGCATGAAGTGAGAACTCATTCTGCATTTATCTTAATCTCACGTTCCTTAAACTTGAGTGTACGTATCTCTGAAAGCATGTCAGGAGGAACTAGAGCCACCCAATAATATAATACGTTTTGTTGGAATGTTCATTTCATCCTAAGACTAAGGAGAAAGATTCCATTTATACGGAAACAAACAATATGTTATGGAGTAGACTGTAAACTTCATGTGAAGTTTTAAGATAAAACATATAAGACTTTAAGTATATTTCTAGCAAATGCTTTTTTTGGCCTTCAGCCGCAATGCCTCCCTTGCGATTAGGTAAAATCCAGAAGAAAACTTTTGCAAAATGTCCTCTCTGTCACTTTTGACTCCATGCTCCACTCTATGCTGCTAGGACTTACACTGAGCTCTTTTCCAGACTGTCATGTTACTCATTCAGCAACATTCCTTCCTTTCTTTACTCACTCATTCCAAACATGTTAGGTAAGGGCCTGCCCTATTGTAGGACCTGGGAGACTGTTTTCTCCTGTACGATACTGTAAGCTCCAGAAAGGACTCTGCCTGAAAAGAAAACATTTAGAATCCCTACAACATTTGTCAAAACTTGCACATATTAAATGTTTTATAAATATTTGTTGACATAAAATGAAATGGGATATTTGCCAAATCTTTGCAAAAACTCAGAGAGGAATTAGGAGAGTGACAATAAAGAGGAGAGAAAGGTATGAATATACGTGAACTGCTAACTGTTATGAACTAAACATATTGTTTAACCCTTGAACAACTCTGAGATATAATTTATATCCATTTTACAGCCAAGGAAACTCAGGCTGAGAATGAATAAAGTAACATATTTGAAGCAACACAACTAGTATCAGAGTACAGATTCAATCCCAGCTTTGTCTGGTACTCAGGTCCATGGAGAATATCTATAGTAATGTAAAATGCATGTCTCTTTTGACCCAGTAATTCTAGGACTTTATCCTCTAAATACAATCAAATAAGGGTTAAAGATACAAACACAAGGATGCTCATTTTGGTGCTAATTGTGCCACCACGCCCAGCTAATTTTTGTGTTTTTAGTAGTGACGGGGTTTCACCATGTTGACCAGCCTTGTCTCGAATGCCTGACCTCAAGTGATCCACCCAATCTGGCCTCCCAAAGTGCTGGGATTACAGGGGTGAGCCACCACTCCCAGCCAAAGTAAACTTAAACGTGAGTATGTATTACTTTTATAATAAAAAGCAAACAAGTTACTAAAATTAAATGAAAATGAAGCCTGCACTTAGATTTAAGTCTTTGATCTATCTTGAGTTGATTTTTATATAAGGTAAGAGATAAGAATCCAGTTTCATTCTCCTACAGGTGGCTTGCCAATTATCCCAGCATCATTTGTTGAATAGCGTGTCCTTTCCCCACTTTACGTTTTTGTTTGCTTTGTCAAAGATCAGTTGGCTGTAGGTATTTGACTTTATTTCTTGGTTCTCTATTCTGTTCCATTGGTCTATGTGCTTATTTTTATACCAGTACCATGCTGTTTTTGGTGACTATGGCCTTATCATATAGTTTGAAATCAGGTAATGTGATGCCTCTAGATTTGTTCTTTTTGCTTAGTTTTGCTTTGGCTATGCGGGCTCTTTTTTGGTTCCATATTAATTTTAAGACTCTTTTTTTCTAGTTCTGTGAAGAATGATAGTGGTATTTTGATGAGAATTGCACTGAATTTGTAGATTGCTTTTGGCAGTGTGGTCATTATCACAATATTGATTTTACCCATCCATGAGCATGAGATGATCCATTTCTTTGTGTCATCTATGATTTCTTTCAGCAGTATTTTGTAGTTTTCCTTGTATAGGTCTTTCACCTCCTTGGTTAGGTATATTCCTAAGTATTTAATTTTTTGCAGCTATTGTAAAAGGAGGTGAGATCTTGATTTCTCAGCTTGGTTGCTGTTGCCTGAAACTATACAAATTCTAGAAGATAACATCAGAAAAAACTTTCTAGACATTGGCTTAGGCAAGGATTTCATGACCAAGAACCCAAAAGCAAATGCGATAAAAACAAAGATAAATAGCTGGGACTTAATTAAACTAAAGAGCTTTGCATGGCAAAAGGAGCAGTCAACAGAGTAAACAGACAACCCACCGAGTGGGAGAAAATCTTTGCAATCTATACATCTGACAAATAACTAATATCCGGAATCTATGATGAACTCAAACAAATTAACAAGAGAAAAAAAGAAAAACAATCCCATCAAAATGTGGGCTAAGGACATGAATAGACAATTCACAAAAGAAGATATACAAATGACCAACAAGCATTTGAAAAAATGCTCAACATCACTCATGATCAGGGAAATGCAAATCAAAACCACAACATGATACTACCTTACTTCCGCAAGAATGGCCATAATAAGAAAATCTACACTTCTACACTGCTAGTGGGAATGAAAACTAGTATAACCACTATGAAAAACAGTGGAGAGTCCTTAAAAAACTAAAAGTAGAACTACCATTTGATCCAGCAATCCCACTACTGGATATCTAACCAGAGAAAAGAAGTCATTATACGAAAAAGATACTTGCACATGCATGTTTATGGCAGCACAATTCACAATTGCAAAATCATGGAACCAATTAAATACCCATCAATCAATGAGTGGATAAAGAACTTTGGTATATATATCAAAGATATATAAACTGTGATATATATATCATATATATGATATGATATACATCCTATATATCATATATAATATATATCCTATACCTCCTATATACTCATATATCACATATATATCATATATCAATATCATAGATATATGATGGAATACTACTCAGCCATAAAATGGAATGAATGACTTTCAAAGCAACTTGGATGGGATCTGAGACTATTTTTCTAAGTGAAGTGACTCAGGAATGAAAAACCGAACATCGTATGTTCTCACTCATAAGTGGGAGCTAAACTATGAGGCTGCAAAAGCATAAGAATGACACAGTAGACTTTGGGGACTCAGGGGGAAAGGGTGGGAAGGGAGTGAGGGATAAAATACTATGAATCGGGTTCGGTGTATACTGCTTGGGTGATGGGCGCACCAAAATCTCACAAATCACCACTAAAGAACTTAATCATGTAACCAAATATCACCTGTTCCCAAAAAACTTTGGAAATAAAAAATTTAAAAAAAAAGAAAGAAATCTTGCACATATTTTAACACACCATGGGGCCAGGCACGGTGGCTTATGCCTGTAATTCCAGCATTTCGGGAGGCTGAGGCAGGCAGATCACTCAAGATCAGGGGTACAAGTCCAGCCTCACCAACCCAGCGAAACCACGTCTCTGCTAAAAACACAAAAATTAGCCAGGCATGGTGGTGCATACCTGTAATCCCAGCTACTCAGGGGGCTGAGGTAGGAGAATCACTTGACCCCATCAGGTGGAGGTAGCAGTGAGCCAAGATGGCGCCACTGCACTCCAGCCTGGGCAACAGAGCAAAATTCTGTCTCAAACAAACAAACAAACAAAAAATCCACCATGGTGCATGGGGTGGGAGCCTAGAGGGGCAGGGAAACTTTGGAGGGAAGAGAGCTGGCTACTTCTAAGTTGGAAAAAAAGCAGAAGGCGCTAAGAGGCAAAGGAATCGAGAAAGGGAAATGGTGGTGTTAATGAAGCTCATGTCAAGGCAATGATTTTTATTTATTTTTGGCTTAAACAATAGAAATGTATTGTTTCACAGCTCTGAAAGCTGGAAATCTGAGATCAAGGTGTGGGCAGGGTTGGTTTCTTCTCAGGGCTGTAGGGAAGAATCTGTTCTATGCTTCTCCCCTAGCTTCTGCGGGATTGCTGCCCATCTTTGGTGTTCCTTGGCTTGCAGATCTCTGCCTTCATGGCGTTCTCTCTGTGTATGTGACTGTGTCCAAATTTCCCCTTTTTGTAAGGACATCAGTCATCTTGAATTGGAGGCTCACCCTACTCCACTATGACTTCATCGTAACTTAAATCTGCAATTACCCTGTTTTCAAATAAGGTCACATTCTGAGTTATGGGGGTTAGGGCTTCAACATGTAAATTTTTTTTAGGAGAGGAACACAGTTTAACTCATAAAGGTAGGTAAAAAAAAAATTAGGGGAACTTGTGTCACAAGCAAGGATTTGAACTTTGAGAATTTTGGCTTGTCCATTTAAAAGATAACCATTTTTTTTCCCTGTGAAATCAACAGAGTAATTTCTAAGTGTTAGTCAAAATCATAACTTATGCAAAGGAACTCTAGGGATATTGACAAAACTGGAAGGGTAGATATCGCTAGCCGACTGGAGATCAATATGAGCCAAGAGGAAACTTTACAAATTCAGGGGAATATTCAGGTAAATATTTGGTCTCGCTTGTTCACTGTCTATTTACACTGCCTTAAGCTGGTGCTTTTGGCAGACTTAGTGCCCGGAGATTTCAACAGTGAACCCTCACAACTATGACTGAGAAGCATGCTAAGACTAATGAGACTATTTTAAATAACTATTTAGGCTGGGCGTGGTGGCTCACACCTATATCCAGCAATTTGGGAGGCCAAGGCAGGCAGATTGCTTGAGCCCAGGAGTTCCAGACCAGCCTGCGCAATGTGGCAAAACCGTCTCTACTAAAAATACAAAAATGAGCCAGGCGTGGTGGCACACGCCTGTAGTCCCAGCTACTCAGCAGGCTAAGGAGGGAGGATTGCTTCAGCCTGAAAGATCAAGGCTGCAGTGAGCTGAGATTGCGCCATCGCACTCTAGCCTGGGCGACAGTGTAAGACCCTGAATCGAAATACAATAAAAAATGAAATAAAATAGAACAAAACTGTTTAAAACAATGAGACTATTTAACACAAACTGTACAGGATGCATTCTCCCCTGCCTCCCCATCACTTTTTCTCTCTCCCTCTTATTAAAAAAAAATTTTTAAATGTTTAACTGTGGTAAAATAGACATAACATAAAATTTATCATCTTACCCTATTTTTTAAGTGTAGAGTTCAATATTACTAAGGATATTCACACTGTTGTGCAACCAATCTCCAGAGCTTTATTATCTTGCAAACCTGAAATTCTATACTCCTTAAACACCAACTCGCCATTTCCCTCTCCCTCCAGCCCCTGGCAACAACCATTGTACTTTCTATTTCTATGAATTTGGCTTGTCTAGATACCTCATGTAAATATAATAATACAGTATTTCTCTCTTTTTGTAACTGGTTTATTTCACTCAGCTTAATGTCCTCAAGGTTCATCCATGTTATAACGTGTCAGAATTTCCTTTCTTTTTCAAGCTGAATAATATGCACATTTTGTTTATCCATTCATCTGTCAAAGGACATTTGGGTTGCTGTTGTGAATAATGCTGCTATGAACATTGCTGTACAAATATATCTTCAAGATCCTGCTTTCAATTCTTTTGGATAAATACCCAAAAACAGGATTGCTGAATCATATGGTAATTCTTTTTTAATTTTTTGAAGAGCTGCCATACTATTCCAATGTTTTTAAATTGCGATCTACTCATTGCTCAGTTAGAAAGATAGAAACCAAGAAGGTGGCTGTTTCTCAATATATAAACCACATAAAACCCAAGGAAGTAAGCTTGTCATCAGTAGAATCAAGAGATTTTTAAAGAACTCTGATATCTAAAGCAAATGTAGGAGCATGCTTTAGGCTGTTTTCCTGGGAAGTGGAGAAGAAAAAGCAATTGCTGACTAAGCTGAGTGAGGAGCTAAGTATTTTCTACTGGGAAATATTTATCTGTTTGGTGCAGTTGCAAGTTCTGGGGAGTGTCCTTATTAGAAAACAGCTGATAATTCCAGGAAAACTTGGAAGAATCACCATGGTGATGAAGAGTGACCCAATTAAAGTATAAAGCCTATTGTGAGTTGAACTTTAAAAGATACTTGTATAAAAGTTTCTCTTTCATGTTGCATTGGACGTAAAATATGATATAAGGTAACATTATTATTATTATCTCCATTCCTCCTGCTGCCTGATGGACTGAGGGGGACCCTAGGACACCTTTAGAGCCTGGTCCTGACTTGACGACTCCTTAGCTACATGACTTTGACAGGCCACTCAACCTCTGCAGTCTCAGAGGGTTGATCTAAAGAGCCTCTGAAGTCTCATTAGTATGTGGGTTTACTTCTATGGGTATATAATTGTTTTGGCTCCTTTTTGTTTATTACTCATTTTCTCTAGAACTTGGCTACTGAGCAAAATCACCACATCAGACACAGTGGAGAAGGAGGAAATAAGCCAAGATGTGCTAATGGACAAACACAATAGCAAAGTCCATGTGCTAAAGCTCCTTCTCCTTACTGCTTTTCTTCGACCTCAGGAGCATGGGGTTGAGTAAATCATACTTGTGGGTTCATGCATCCTTTCATCATTAGGCTGGATAAGGCCTCTCTCTGTTTAATTTTACTATATTCTTTTCTTTTTCTTTTGCGGGGGGAACAGAGTCTCACTATGTTGCCCAGGCTGGAGTGCAATGGCACAATCTCAGCTCATTGCAACCTCTGCCTCCTGGGTTCAAGCAATTCTCCTGCCTCAGCCTCCTGAGTAGATGAGATTATGGGTGTGTGCCACCATGCCCAGCTAATTTTTGTATTTTTAGTAGAGATGGGGTTTCACTCTATTGGCCAGGCTTGTCTCCAACTCCTGACCTCGTGATCCATCCACCTTGGCCTCCCAAAGTGCTGACCTGGCCTAATTTTACACCGGACCTGGCTTAATTTTACTATATTATTTTCTTCTCCTTCATCTCCCATCCCCTTTCCCACTTCCAGGTGCTGTGCTTATGGTATAAATGGACTATCTTATTTAATTCTAATGACAACACTGGAGCAGACAATGTAGACAATGCTGTCATCCCCATTTTACATATGGAGAAGCTGAGGCTTAAGGAGGCTAAAGGGAAGAGGCAGAATATCAAACTAACCAGACAGATCCAGAACCCACACTCCTAAACACCACAGAAGCTAATCAAGAAAACTGATTTAAAATACAACTTGTCTCTAAGTTATTCTGAATTGTCTGTAGGACACCTCTCCCCCATTATTCAAAGGAAATATTAACAAATCTATTTTGAGGCACTTTGTTTCTCTTCATCCATATTTGCAGGACATTATCACCAGAGACAGTTTCAAAAAACTGGGATGATAGTCTCTTTGGATTTCCTTTTCCTCTGTTCTATTTCTTTTGCAAAATTTGAAGCTATAATTGTCAACTTGTGCCTTGTCTCTATTGCTTGCTGGGGACATAATTGAAATGATGTAAAACAGCATTTCCCCTCCTTAAACAGAACACCTGTCCACTCCCATCATACTCTTTCTGCATCTCATTTATAAGAAGAAGATTGTTTATAGGCAGAATATGCTATTGAAGTGACGTTTCTCCCCTATGGGAGAGAAACATGAACAGGGCAGAGATTTATAATAGGATGAGGTGTGTGCCACCTTCAAGGTAAAGCCACAAGAATTTATGGTTACCTAAAGGGATGGCCATTCCTGGTAGTCTTAGCACAACTTAATATGTGATGGGACAAGATTGTTAGCATTGACTGCATTTTGTTTGTGAACCCTCGTGGGAGGGGAGGAAAACCCTCAGGGGAGATGCAGAGATAGGAGTGGTAAAGGGCTTGTTTGACTAGGAGAGTTCTTTCCAGGGAGCTCTGAGGATGGATTGCCAGGATAGGGAGGTCAGATCATAGAGAGAGGGACCATACTGGAAATTAATAATAATAATAATGTTGTGGATGATGATAATAATGTCAGTCTCTACTGAAGGCTTACTGTGTGTCAGATGCTGGATTATATTACTTTATATTCATTATCTTATTTAGTCTTCTTAACAACTTTAGATCGATACTATTATGGGGACCTGAAGTAGGTATTATTATAATCTCTATTTTACAGTGGAAGTAACTGAGGCTTACAGAGGTTAAATCACGTAGCCAGGTCAAGATCACGTATCCAGCAACAACTCATTGGTCCATGCTTTTACCAGCACACTCACAGAGCCAGTGAGCTTTGGATGCCAGGAATAAGGTGAGGAGAGAATGGGAAAATGCCTTTTGAAGGGGATAATTGAAAGGGCCACAGTGGGATTGTGTGAAGGGCCCAGGTTTGATCGCGTGGTTCAGAGTTTGACTCAAATAGGAAGAAAGAAAACATCAGGTTGGTCCCTTTGGGTGAGAGATGGGGTGAAACTGCTTAAAGAATCCAGACCAGAGCCACACCCTGCCTTTAGAATCATCTCTTCACTATTTTCCACCCAATTTTAAGGCCATGTTGTTATATAAGTTGGTTATGACAGCCAGAGACAATTTTCTGCTTGAAACAATTAGTCATATTTTAGGTTGGATAGGTTTGACTGAGTAAATCTTTCTTCAAGTGAGCATTTTATTAATTATAGAAAGGGCTTGGAAAGACATCCTTTCAAATAACAGAATCAAACCCTTTCTCTAGAATCCCTAAGCCTTACTGGATCTTGCACAAAAAATCATATACCATCCCACAGCTAAATTCATTTAGAATCCCACCAGAACATTCTAATGCAATTTTTATGAAGTGTCTTTTATTTTGTACTTGCTTACTCTGTAACAAATGAGTCATTGATTTTCAAAAAATTTTAAATGTATCCAGAGGGTTTTTTTTTCCCGTTTTTGTTTTGAACAGCCATTCAGAAGCCAAAACCAGTAACCCTAAGTTCTTCTAGCTGCTTTGCTGTAAAGATAGCTTTCCTCTGAATTGATCGTAGTGGTTGCTTTGAGAAGAACGAACCACTTTCTTATTTTAAAAAATTTTATTATATTTTATTTTAAGTTCCAGGATACACGTGCAGTACATGCAGGTTTGTTACATAGGTAAACGTGTGCTATGGTGGTTTGCTGCACCTATCAACCCATCACCTAGGTATTAAGCCCTGCATGTGTTAGCTATTTATCCTGATGCTCTCCTGCTACAGGCCCCAGTGTGTGTTGTTCCCCTCCCTGTGCCCATGTGTTCTCATTGAAGAATGAACAACTTTCAACCAGCCAAATTGCTGAGATGTGAAAGGAGTACTTTACAAGTCTTTCTAAAATGTTATCCAGCAATTATGTTTTAATATTTGTGTGTTATGTTCAGGGAAGGCCTGAAAACAATAATAAAAGTGGAACTGTAGGGACAATCCCAGCTTTCTTTGTGATCATGAGGTATTCTAATCTAGAGTTCCTTTGGGAGCCTTTCTTTGTGAGCTTTTCTTAAGTAGGAAAGCCGACGGGAGCCTCACCATACAGTTGTGGTCGGGTACAGTAATCCCCCGATGACTAGTCAAAGACAGATTCACTCGATGCCAATGTTTTTTTCTATCATTCAAGAGTGGCCAAGGAGACCAAAGGTGAGAGTCAGAATTCACTAGCGTTTTCAACAAAGCATTCCAATAAATTAAAAACACAAACAACTTTTGTTAGAATTAAGTGTTTGGTAATGCTGGTTGGTTACAGCGCCCTCACGTGTCTCAGCATAGTAGTGTCATTTTAGGGCTTTCCAAGGGCAAGAGACACTCTTCTAATCGTTAGACCAATGCTATTGAACGGAGTCCTTTTCCTCCAAGTTTGTTTCTAGGGTCACAAATAGACTTCTTTCTTCTTTGGGTGTTAGTTTGAATCTCCAGTGTGATTATAATTTTTATCAGAAGCTGTAAACATAAACTATCTCATTTTCCACAGTCTGTTTCTGTGCATGCTTGATAAATGCTTGCTGAATTTGAGCTCATTTAAATGTCAATTCCTCCCAAAAAGTGAAAATAGCCCAAATACCCCACTGGGGAATCAATGAACAAATTGTGGCACATCCATACAAGAGAATACTACTTAGTAATAAAAGGGAAAGAACTAACTGATACGCAGCAACAAAAGGTTGTAAATCATAAGGTTCTACTTATGTGACATTTTGGGATCAGACAGATATCAGATCAGCAGCAGCCACAGGGCGGGGGAAATATGGGAGGATTGGTTGCAAAGGGGTATTAGGAAACGTTTCGGGGAGATGGAAATGTTCTTTATCTTACTTGATGTTGCTGACTACATACATTAGTCAGAACTTATCAAACTGGCAATAGTGGTATGATGATGAATATAGCTGCTTTCCAAAACTCATTGAATTGTGCACTGAAAAAGGGTAAAATTCACTGTATGTAAATGATACCTCAGTAAGCCTCATAAAAACTTTCAATTCCTTAAAAAATTATCATAGATTTCTTCCAGAGTGCTAAACACCAACCCCTCTGGGTTGGCTTCCTTTTCTTTGCCTATCTGAAAAAGACGCCACGATTGAACTCTTAGAATCTGCAAGTTCCAGCCCAATTCAAGGTCCCAATGGGGCCAGACTGCATTCCAAACAGTCTGCTCCCCGCCTCTGCCATTATACCAGAGACGGCGTATGCAGTGACACAGTCTCTGTAGCGTTTGGGTACTGAAAAGGAAAACATCAAAGTTCCAGGCCAGTGCTAGCCCTGCCACCAACAAGCACAAACCCCTTGAGGAGAAATGAGATCTGGGCCCCGAAGGCAAATTCATACTGTCAGTTTGCTGGCTCTCCTCCGTGAAGGACAACAACCACGGTTCCTGGGCAGAAGCTGTGCTTTGCACAGATCATTTATTAACCACTTGACTGAATGTTCTGCCCCAGGCAGTGCCCAATATCTGATTCTGGAAAACAGCTTTGGTTCCCGCAGCTCCCAAGATGTTCTACCTACCCTCATTCCCTATGATGGTAACCTACAAATGTTGATACAGGCCAGTGGTTCTTAAACTTCACTGGGTTCAGGAATCACCTAAGGAGTGTATTTTCTAAATGTCAGTTCCCAGTCTTCACTTGCACTCTGAGATTCTAGTGTAATAAGCCTGGGAGAAGTTTCTGGAAATTCCATTTTAGAAAAACACCTCCGGTGATTCTGATGCAGGAGGTCTAAGGCTCACACTTTAAAATATGATGATCTGAGGCCTGGAAAAATTCATATACCATCTAGGCTTTTGTTTTCACTTGAAATAGTTGAAAAATTAATTCATTGGAAACATCTGACCTATCAAGTGGTTGAGTATCACAGTGATTAACAGTGAGGCTCTGGAGTGGGGTTCCTGGGTTCAAAGTCCATATATACCTTTTATTATCCATGAGGCTTTACACAGGTTACTTAATCTCTTCACAGTATGTATGTAAGAGGAAGTAGGATCAAATGAGCTAACACTTACAAAGTGACTGCCAGTAAGCATTAGATAAACATCATTATTATTCTGTCCAGATCAATAAAGACTGAAGGGAATATTGCAAACCATGAACAAAGAAAGATACTTCAAAGGGCTTTTCATTTAAAGCTTGGACATCTCTAAATACTTCAAATGGTAGAGGGAAACGTAGCCACTTTATGTATGCCAAGTTTCCTACATTCCAAATTTCTTTGCCCTGTTTTACATATTAAAAATATAAGCTGAACAAATATGCAAGCTGAACTTAGCAGTACCCCTTTTCTTTGATTAAGGAGCTTATGACAACTCACATATCTCAGCTTGCTCATCTTTATAAGTTATCCATAATATTTGGTGCTTCTGAAAGATGCAAATCAGAATCGTGTGTAGAGCTTTTGGAAAGAACAAATTTTGACTCAGTAGAGACTGGGGTGGGGCCTAGGGAATGTGAATTTCTAAAAAGCTCTCTCCATGATTTGACTGTACATTCCAGGTAGAGAACTACCATTACAGGTGAAAGCTGGGATAATGTACCTTGCTTGAAAACGGAAGAAACAGAGACAAAACATGTGAAATACTTTGCCCCAATGTCATTCAGCAAATCATTTGCAGCGGCAGGAGTTGGATTTTTGTCAGTAATTCCAGGGGCCACTATATTAGTACTTTCCGTTATGGCTTATACAGTATAAGCTCTTTGTATGGGGTAGGTTAAGCATAGTAAATTTTTACTCCCTCATTTGCTTATGAAATAATATTCTGATCTGAGTATGTAGGAACTTCAGAACTGCTGATCTGGATTCTGAATTCCTTTCAGATTCTACCTCTTACCCTCTTAGCCACATATCCCCATTTACTGATTATCTCCATTAAATCCCTGGAAGTGTAAAGGAGAGATGGCTCATGCAATGCTTGGATCAAATCCCTGTGGGAAACAAGATCATGTGCTTAAGGATTGTTCTTCCCCATTCTTGTAGCATAAGGACCACAGTTCCATCATGATCAAATCTGAGATAAATTAGTACATAAATCCAGGAAAATGAGGATCGCATAAGATCATGAATCTAAGAATATTATCTTATAAATAACTGACTCATAAATCACTGGGGCATGAATCACACGAGTATCAAAAAAGCCATTCTAGTGGCTGAAGGCAGTGGCATTTTGGCAGCCTCTACACTGGGTTGAGATTTTTGTGGATTCCCTTCTCATCTTGGGAAATATGTGCAACCTATGAAGTCCCTCAGAAGCCATTTTCCTTAATGTATTATCAGAGAAGAAAATCTGTTAAAGTTTGTCATGGGGAGGAGGGTGGCCACCAATCAAGTGAAATCATTCTGCTGAACTTGAGCCAGGGAACCAAATTGGGGCAGTATCATTTTGCATGCAAGATGGCCCAGCAGGCTGGAATCCCTGCCTGCAGACCTTCACACATCACCAACTTCTTGCTAATAAAACAGACCCCATTATTTAGTTACTTCTTGGCATCCACTGGCTGCTTCCCTTTCAGACTTTCTGTTGCCCATATTTCAATATCCTGCCTTTGCATTCTCCTCCTGCTCTTGTTAAAATACTGTTTCTTTCTTTTTCTTTTCTTCTTCTTCTTTAAAAGAAAAAGATCCCTTTTAATCAGATAGCTCCTGCTGGCATGAGCCGCCAGAGGTATTCATTTCAGTGGACTGTGGCCTTATGCTGCATTACCTTGGCAACAAGATTTAGAGGCAAAGCCCTGGCCTTGAACTTGTCAGAGTCTCCAACGACGTGAACTCAGCACATACTACTCTCTAGCATATCAAGTTGTCATGCCAACCCCTAACAATAAAACCCATCTCTGTGTTCTAGGGTTTTAATTCAATAACTTTTCAAATTGGTTCCTTCTGTAATTCAATTGGTCTGGAAATGTAATATATGAACGTGCGCGTGTGTGTGTGTGTGCACGCTGTGTTTAACCAGTCACTAATGGCCTTCCACTAAAAGACTGGAGATTGGAAATGCAATATAGGTCAAAAGTTCATCAAAAAGCAAAGAGAACCAGTGCTGGATCTTACAAAAGAAGCCTGAAAATTTGGAAATCCTGACAAAGAGGTAACTAAACGAAGCCTCAAGAGCTGACTTCTGCCCTCAGATTTATGCACATGACTTCCATCGACACCTGTGCATAGCACATTTGATACTCAGAGTAGCTGTTCCCCCGTACATATTTAGAACTCCTTTAGTTTTGAATACACAACCAACTTCTATTTCTTAAAAGCATTCCTATTTTTATATTTACATTTCATTTTCCTCTAAACCAGAAAGCTCTGTAAGAACCTGTCCCCTTTGAAAGACTCTTAATCTTCTAAGGAGATTCAAACAGGGATTGCATGGAGTCTAGGGGCTGCAAGTAACCTGGGCTCAGGGTTTCTCAAACTTGTGTGTTTCAATGCCTGCCTATCCTTGTGCCAACTCTGTGATTATTTGCTCATTGTTTTTCTCCTTTAATTGACATGTTTTAATAAATTTAGAGAGGGAACTTGATATCATTGGTCTGATACTCTGCTTTTTAGACCCTCTGCCCCTAGGGGCATAGTTCTCTCTTAGTTTTCAATAATTTACACGTAAAGGGTTGTCAGTATGCTAGCTGATGACCACTAAAAATACTTTTTGTGTACTAGCTCGTTCAATCTTCACAAACATCACAGCAAACCTTTGAAGCAGGTAATTATTTTTATCATCACAGCTTCACAGAGGAGGAAACAAAGATACAGAGAAGTTAGGCAGCATATCCACAGTCCCACAGCTAGTATAAGTAAGGACTGAGTTTCAAACCCTGCAGCCTAGTTCGAGAGTCTCAACTCAGAATACTGCTTTACTGGATTCTGGCTGATTGTGTGAACCTGTCTGCAAAGTTTTATGCAGGAAGCATTGATTACCTAAAATTGCAAATTTCTTGAAGGCAGAGACCGTCTTTAATACTTCCATCTCTCTCTTAGTACCTACTTGAGTATGTTTCACATAATAGTTGCTTAGAAATATGCTCAGCTTGTGAAAGAGTGATCTGGGAGAATCCTCGAATACCAAATTTAAGGCCACTTTTAAAAATCTAGTTTTGTATAAGTTGGAATGAAAGGGGCTATCTTCACCTCTAAACCCACATATATAAGTTCTTCTGTGGAACAAATTCATTGATGTTAAAGGCCATGTTTGGTGGTGTGATGGATATTTTCTGTTGGCACCCCCTACCCCGGCCCAACCCAGAGACACTTTCCACCCTTCCCCACTATGCCCTCTGCCCTGGGCACCTGACCTTTACCAACTGCATCAACTGGACTTTCTTGCTTTCTGGCTTTGCATTGGGTTGGGCGGCACTGGCTGGAGAATGAGAGAAAGGTTGGACTATTTATTCCTGTGGCTCACTCTTTGCCAAGGCACAGTTTGGTAATGCTTTCTTCTACCTAAGACCATTGGTTCTACTGCATAGCCCTCTCCTACAGCTACAGCTGTTGCTGGTATGGAAATAACTTCCTGCTGGTACCAGTTCCAGGGCACTTCACTACTCCTTATTGGTATCCTCCTGTAAGTCTAACTGCACTTTTATTAATAGTCTCTTCAATAAATGTATCATTTGTCTCCTGACAGGATCCTGGCTTTTAACACTTGTCATCTGCCCAAGTGCTTCTCAAATATTAATGGACATGAGAATCACTTACAGATCTTGTTAATATCCAGATTCTTATTCAGAGGACTGGGGTGGGATCTGAAATTCTACATTTCTAACAAGCTCCCAGGTTAACGGATGCTCCATAGGTCACACTTTTGGTAACAGTGATCTAGTAGATGGTCTCTAGTTGTCACTGCACAGGTGTTTTAAGTTGAATTAAAGAATGGCTAAATGAATGCCTTCGATGCAATGCTGCATTCAAGGAAGCCACACCTTCATGCCACACCTATCTTGTAATAACTTACCCCTGAGGTCCACAACAAGGCTGCAGCAGACCCACCTGGTCACACCATAAAGTTCACAGCTGCTTGGACACCTGTATCTTTGCCTTTCTCATTGGCACAGCCACCCTGGTGATTCTCATCATTTTCAGTTAATACTGTTTATTAAAAACAGCAACTACCATATCTAACTTCCTAGAATTGAATTCACACACACAGGTATTTTTTTCTTCAGAGGTGAAAGCAAAACTGATTATTTTCAACATCAGAATCGATTGCCCCTGAGGGACAATCCTTGCTGAGTGAAAGGCGGGAGAGAAATTCATGGCTTGCCAAATAGTAAGCTGTATTTGCTCAGATTCTGTATAGTCTTGTACAAACAGGCTCTATGTGCAAAGACAAAGTTAAACTCCAAGGGATCATTCAAAATAAGACCCAGTTCATGGCAAACTCCACCTACCTGTGCTTGTAAGCAAATCAAGCTGTCGGGAGATCTGAATTCCCTTTTATGTTTAGCTGACCAACATATGATTTTTGAACACAAACTAAGTGCCAGATACTACATCTCTTTGTAGGACATGATTATGTAAAAAGTAAAATGTTATTAATTTCAAATGTAAATATACTGAATATTGTGATAATTCAGGCAGATGCTGACCTGTATTTGACTATTTCACTAATCATGCAAAAAAGATTTACCATGCCAATCAATAGGTCAACAAATTGCAAAAAACTACTTAAGAGAACTGAGCGCGGTGGCTCATGCCTGTAATCCCAGCACTCTGGGAGGCCAAGGTGGGCGGATCACGAGGTCAGGAGATTGAGACCATCTTAGCTAACACCGTGAAACCCCGTCTCTATAAAGATACAAAGAATTAGCCGGGTGTGGTGGCGGGCGCCTGTAGTCCCAGCTACTCAGGAGGCTGAGGCAGGAGAATGGTGTGAACCCAGGAGGCGGAGCTTGCAATGAGCCAAGATCGCACCACTGTACTCCAGCCTGGGCAACGAGTGAGACTCTGTCTCAAAAAAAAAAAAAACTACTTGAGAATAAATGATTTTCAAGACCTCTCAAGTGGTCTTGAAAGGTACATTTAGGGTTTTTTTTTTTTTTTTTTTTTTATCCCGGCCCTTGGGAGGCTGAGGCAGGAAGTTTCCTTGAGGCTAGTTCAAGACCAACCTGGGCAACAAAGCAAGACCCCATTCTGGGATTACAGGAATGAGCCACCGTATTTGGCCCCACATTTAGGTTTTGAGAACAGAGACACTAGTTGATTGATTAATAATGTTGATTGTTGTGCTAATTAAAAAACATTCTTCTAAATGTAATGGGATATTCCAGATTGCATCCTGGAACAGGAAACTGAAATATGGATAAAAATAAAATGTGGAGTTTAGTCTGTAGTAATGTACCAAAGTTGGCTTCTGAGTTTTGGCAAACGTACCATGGTAATATTAAGATGCTAACATTAAAAAAAAAATCTGGGTGAAAGGTATATGCTAACTCTCTGGGCTAGCTATGCAAATTTTCTGTAGCTGTAAAATTATTCCAAAATTTAAAAGTTTATTAAAAATTCTTACACATTCATAAAATGTGAATCTCCAACAATCCCTACTAACAACAATAGAAGCTATTTAGTGAAAGATACCCTACTTGGCACAATGCCAAGTGCCTTATACATTTGTTCACAACAACATTATGAAGTAGGTATGTATGTTTTTTGTTTGAGATGGAATCTCGTTCTTTGCCCAGGCTGGAGTGCAGTGGCGCAATCTCAGGTCACCGCAACCTCCGCCATCCGGGTTTAAGCGATTTTCCTGCCTCAGCCTCGTGAGTAGCTGGGATTAAAGGCATGCACCACCACGCCCAGCTAATTTTTATATTTTTAGTAAAGACGGGGTTTCACCATGTTGGCCAGGCTGGTCTCAAACTCCTGACCTCAAGTGATTCTCCCGCCTCAGCCTCCCAAAGTGCTGGGATTACAGACGTGAGTCACCGCGCCTGGCCAGGAAAGTTATTATCTTCAATTTGCAGATAAGGAAACTATAGCTCACAGTGATAAAGTGTCCAAAGACACACAGATACTAATTAATTGATAGAGTTAGGATGTGACAAGGCCTGTCTAACCCTAAAGCCTGGGCTCTCAGCAGTTCCACAGCTACACTGTCTTGCCTCTTCTAGCTTGAGTTTCTCTGTAAGAAAGAGTCATCTCTTACGCAGATTGGCCCTCATCTTTCTTCTGAATTGGTGAAACATGTGAACCCAATTGTTTGCACTATACCTTTAAGTAAACCGCAGCATTATTTTGAAATAACGAAGTTTAATAGCAGGGCAAATCCCTCACATTTCTGCTTTGTTAAATTGGGCCTCAGTTCTCCAGAAGGAAGGGGCAGGGAGAGACCTCTCTTCCAAGGAATGCTCTCAGAGCTAAGCAACTGGCCCTTTCCCCTTGGCTTCTCTTATTTTGCCCATCATGTGTTGGGATGCTGGGCCTGATGCCCAGGATTCTCCCAGAACTTTCCGGTTGGGCTTTGGCAGTAGATGGCTTACTCAGTAATGGAAAAAGGTAGCATGCTACAGCATGGTGAGTGGTTCAGGGTCAAGACAGACAATTCTTTATGCAGAAAGAGAACTGGATCCCTTGACTGAAGAGGTCCTGGAACGCTCTCTATCCTGCTGGTGCAGCAAGGCTCCTGTGATCACCTAATTTGTGTTAAATGCAGCACACCGTTTGTCACGGGCACACAGTCTGGATTCAAAGCTCCTCAAAGTTTTGCTCAGATACACCCTTAGCACATTCCACGTGTCTCTGTAGCCCACCTGGGGTTTGGCTCACTTTAACTCATCATTCATTCATTTGTAAAGGGACAAAAATTATTACCCAGCAGGGTTCCCACCCTTTCCACCCCGCTGTTGACAGCCAAAGAGGATTGTGTATTTGTGAATTGTTTCTGCCCTCTGAGAAGGATTCTGTCTTCTAGACCAATGGTTCTTTGGACTTTCTTGGGATAGAATCGGAGAGGAAGTGGGGAGAGGAGGAAGACGTGAACGAACTAGCGAGAAAGAGTCTTTGGAGAAGATTGGTGGGCGGCTGCTTTCGTGAGAGAAGCACAAGAACAGCCACAGAATATGAGTGGAGTCCTTGAGAAAGAAGTGAGGCTTAAAGAAATATCCCTCTTCCCGGTAGAATCCCTCCACAGTGTTCAGAAAATGCAGATAAAGGAACAGAAAGATCTTCTTTTTGCTTGCCAGACAGTATTTCTTTGACTAAGAACGCTTGCCTGCTCCGCGAGACTGAAGCACACAGTGCAGAGCTTGAACAAGGATGCACGTGTTCAGCACCAACCGCCTCCTCTCCTCGCCAGCCGCTGCGCCAGCTCTGCTGCCGGCTCTGATCTCTGCCCATAACACTCCGCTGAGCTCTGTGGCTGAATCTTCCTACTGCCAAAGTCAATGAGCATATCTAAACTCACCTCTCTGCAGCTCTTTTCTGTTGCCAGCTATCTTAGCCGCGCCGCACGTACTGATAATCCATCAAGTTCAAGGTTCCAGGTGCTTTCTATTCATTATTTATTCGCTCCTCACAACTTCAGGAAGGAGATTTTATTTCTCACCCCACCTTCAGTTTTGCTAAATGAGGAAACTGGCTCAGAGAAACCAGCAACTTATCTGAATTCTTGGAACTAGAAAATAACGAACTTAAGCTCAAACCCATTTGAGTCCGAAACCCTTTTACTATTTTTTAATAAGTAATTATGTATTATTATGATACTACATTATATTACAATAATATAATTTTAAAATTATTATTATTCATTGGTATTATGACACTGGCTTTAGCTTTCAGATTTCATGGACTAGAAAAAAAAGTAAAAACATTTTTGGGGCTCTGGTTTGGGGCTGCCAAATATGCGTGTATGTGTGTGATTTTGTGGGGGCAGTGTGTGTGTGTGCACGCTGTGTTTAACCAGTCACTAATGGCCTTCCACTAAAAGACTGGAGATTGGAAATGCAATATAGGTCAAAAGTTCATCAAAAAGCAAAGAGAACCAGTGCTGGATCTTACAAAAGAAGCCTGAAAATTTGGAAATCCTGACAAAGAGGTAACTAAACGAAGCCTCAAGAGCTGACTTCTGCCCTCAGATTTATGCACATGACTTCCATCGACACCTGTGCATAGCACATTTGATACTCAGAGTAGCTGTTCCCCCGTACATATTTAGAACTCCTTTAGTTTTGAATACACAACCAACTTCTATTTCTTAAAAGCATTCCTATTTTTATATTTACATTTCATTTTCCTCTAAACCAGAAAGCTCTGTAAGAACCTGTCCCCTTTGAAAGACTCTTAATCTTCTAAGGAGATTCAAACAGGGATTGCATGGAGTCTAGGGGCTGCAAGTAACCTGGGCTCAGGGTTTCTCAAACTTGTGTGTTTCAATGCCTGCCTATCCTTGTGCCAACTCTGTGATTATTTGCTCATTGTTTTTCTCCTTTAATTGACATGTTTTAATAAATTTAGAGAGGGAACTTGATATCATTGGTCTGATACTCTGCTTTTTAGACCCTCTGCCCCTAGGGGCATAGTTCTCTCTTAGTTTTCAATAATTTACACGTAAAGGGTTGTCAGTATGCTAGCTGATGACCACTAAAAATACTTTTTGTGTACTAGCTCGTTCAATCTTCACAAACATCACAGCAAACCTTTGAAGCAGGTAATTATTTTTATCATCACAGCTTCACAGAGGAGGAAACAAAGATACAGAGAAGTTAGGCAGCATATCCACAGTCCCACAGCTAGTATAAGTAAGGACTGAGTTTCAAACCCTGCAGCCTAGTTCGAGAGTCTCAACTCAGAATACTGCTTTACTGGATTCTGGCTGATTGTGTGAACCTGTCTGCAAAGTTTTATGCAGGAAGCATTGATTACCTAAAATTGCAAATTTCTTGAAGGCAGAGACCGTCTTTAATACTTCCATCTCTCTCTTAGTACCTACTTGAGTATGTTTCACATAATAGTTGCTTAGAAATATGCTCAGCTTGTGAAAGAGTGATCTGGGAGAATCCTCGAATACCAAATTTAAGGCCACTTTTAAAAATCTAGTTTTGTATAAGTTGGAATGAAAGGGGCTATCTTCACCTCTAAACCACACATATATAAGTTCTTCTGTGGAACAAATTCATTGATGTTAAAGGCCATGTTTGGTGGTGTGATGGATATTTTCTGTTGGCACCCCCTACCCCGGCCCAACCCAGAGACACTTTCCACCCTTCCCCACTATGCCCTCTGCCCTGGGCACCTGACCTTTACCAACTGCATCAACTGGACTTTCTTGCTTTCTGGCTTTGCATTGGGTTGGGCGGCACTGGCTGGAGAATGAGAGAAAGGTTGGACTATTTATTCCTGTGGCTCACTCTTTGCCAAGGCACAGTTTGGTAATGCTTTCTTCTACCTAAGACCATTGGTTCTACTGCATAGCCCTCTCCTACAGCTACAGCTGTTGCTGGTATGGAAATAACTTCCTGCTGGTACCAGTTCCAGGGCACTTCACTACTCCTTATTGGTATCCTCCTGTAAGTCTAACTGCACTTTTATTAATAGTCTCTTCAATAAATGTATCATTTGTCTCCTGACAGGATCCTGGCTTTTAACACTTGTCATCTGCCCAAGTGCTTCTCAAATATTAATGGACATGAGAATCACTTACAGATCTTGTTAATATCCAGATTCTTATTCAGAGGACTGGGGTGGGATCTGAAATTCTACATTTCTAACAAGCTCCCAGGTTAACGGATGCTCCATAGGTCACACTTTTGGTAACAGTGATCTAGTAGATGGTCTCTAGTTGTCACTGCACAGGTGTTTTAAGTTGAACTAAAGAATGGCTAAATGAATGCCTTCGATGCAATGCTGCATTCAAGGAAGCCACACCTTCATGCCACACCTATCTTGTAATAACTTATCCCTGAGGTCCACAACAAGGCTGCAGCAGACCCACCTGGTCACACCATAAAGTTCACAGCTGCTTGGACACCTGTATCTTTGCCTTTCTCATTGGCACAGCCACCCTGGTGATTCTCATCATTTTCAGTTAATACTGTTTATTAAAAACAGCAACTACCATATCTAACTTCCTAGAATTGAATTCACACACACAGGTATTTTTTTCTTCAGAGGTGAAAGCAAAACTGATTATTTTCAACATCAGAATCGATTGCCCCTGAGGGACAATCCTTGCTGAGTGAAAGGCGGGAGAGAAATTCATGGCTTGCCAAATAGTAAGCTGTATTTGCTCAGATTCTGTATAGTCTTGTACAAACAGGCTCTATGTGCAAAGACAAAGTTAAACTCCAAGGGATCATTCAAAATAAGACCCAGTTCATGGCAAACTCCACCTACCTGTGCTTGTAAGCAAATCAAGCTGTCGGGAGATCTGAATTCCCTTTTATGTTTAGCTGACCAACATATGATTTTTGAACACAAACTAAGTGCCAGATACTACATCTCTTTGTAGGACATGATTATGTAAAAAGTAAAATGTTATTAATTTCAAATGTAAATATACTGAATATTGTGATAATTCAGGCAGATGCTGACCTGTATTTGACTATTTCACTAATCATGCAAAAAAGATTTACCATGCCAATCAATAGGTCAACAAATTGCAAAAAACTACTTAAGAGAACTGAGCGC
>NW_012121265.1:9275320-9281501 GCF_000951035.1 Colobus angolensis palliatus
GGCGGAGCTTGCAGTGAGCTGAGATCCGGCCACAGCACTCCAGCCTAGGTGACAGAGCGAGACTCCGTCTCAAAAAAAAAAAAAGAAAAGAAATGAGTTCTACAGATTTATCTCCTTGAATAAGCATTTTTTGAAGAAAAAGAAATCAGTAACTGTTTTGGGATGGGAAGGAGGCTTCCCACATAGTCAAGGTAGGAGGCTTTTGAACATTCTAAATTTTGTGCAAGGGGTATCAGGTACTAACAATTCAAAAAATAAACATATAAATTGGGAATAAATCTCTAAAAGAAGAGCTATTTTAGGATCTCAAGGAATATATGGCTAAAATAATCACAAAATAATTTGAGTGAATTAACTTTATCCTTGTTTTTACCATTTTGACATGCTTTAGTGGGAAGCTGGTCAGGGCCTGACTGTAGCCTGCAGGCTGACCAGAACGTATGAAGGTGGTGTCCTAAAGCATTCCTGTGCGCATAAACAGAGGCATCTCTTTTTGTGGTCCCTTCTAGGTACCCAAAACTCTAAACAAGTTTCCCAGTATTAGAGTATAAATAGAAGAGTTGGGCCTGGCTGGAGTCAGTGGCCTGGATTTGAGCAGTTCTCATCCCAATGAGAGCATCCCAATGCAAGTTCTTGAGCTTGGCTGTGCTTCAGAATCACCTGGTAGTTTGTTTAAATAGCATCTTCCTAGAGACTGTGTCAAACTCTGCATTTTGAACAAGTGTCCCACAGACTATTCTGAGAAACCTGAATAGCTCGGGCTGTACATCCTGTTAGACTGAGGATGATGACTAAGTTTTAATACTAATCCTAGAATTTCCTGGAGAAAAAGAGGCCCTCAGATCAGTGACAGTCAAAAGTCAAACAGACCATTTCCCCTCCCCCGCCACGCCAGAGGTCAAACAGGATGTGTCTCAGATGGAGTCCGCTGATGCAAACAGGATCTGGAGAGAAATAGCAATTTTTCCTTTTCACTCTGAGTCTCACTCTGAGCAGTTCCGGAAACAGTCCTGATTAGAGCATAATTGATTTGGACTCCGCTAGCAGAGCAGCCAGGCACCTTCCCGCACTGAGCAGGCTGTGCGGTATCATCTGACTCTTTACTGCATTAAAAACAATGTGATATGACATGTGCTGGTCTCCTAACAACATTTGCAAACTCAGTAAGATTATAGAGTCAATGCCTGTGCCAACCATACTTTAGAGAAACAGCAGGACATTTCTACCCAGCCCCCAACAACAGCAAACAAACTGGAGACATTTTAGTTGCATAAATACGTACTGGTCACACAGGATTTGGGGTCTTTTGCTGGCCAGGAAATGATCATGTATTACTTTCAAAGCTGAATCAGTGATTCCAGTGTAAACAAGGATTCTAAACAGTTTGCTTTTTTGCTCTTCTCCATAGCACACATCATAGTGACTGTAATTCAAATTTATCAGGGATTGAAAAGACAAACCAAATAAACAAAAAACCCATCATACCAGAAGGCTGGGAGGAAATGAATTGAGTCAGAGAAGAATTCCAGCAGGGACTTTTTGGTCAGCGTGCTAGACTCCCTTCTTTCATGGAGTTGTTTCCTCTTTTTGCCCCAGTCTAAGTCAAGACCCCACTGAACTGCAAATGGGCCCCCAACCAGCAAAGTAATAACTGCTACTCTGAACCATCTCTTAGACGTACATCATAAATTCAACTCTCTGAATTTACTGTTCCCAAAATGAGGTGAACACAATCCAGTTATCTGGAGAAGTGAAAATACCAAATGTGCTATATACATATTATCTGTGACTTTATAGGAAAGCACAGATATTCTGTCATAAAATATTCACATGTGTAAAACGCTTATTTATGCTTTATCTCCAAATGGCTTAATTCTGCTTCTTTTCCATTTCATTGTGTTTTATGTAGACCTAAAACAGGGATCTTTTATACTTTAAAAAAACCCCTTAATATTCGGTTAGATCCTACTTTGGTTCTTTCTATGAGATAAAAATAAATGCATCTTTGACAACTTTTATTTAAGCCTTTGTACTATGAAAAATTTTAAGCATCATATATGAAAGTACAGGAAATATTATAATGCTCTCCAAGCTCAAAGTTGCCAATTTTTTGGCCAATCCCCAGCCTCCATTCCCAGATTATTTTTAAGAAAATGCACAGTATCATATCACTTCATCTGTAAATGTTCAATATGTAGCTCTAAAAGATAAAGATTCTTTTAAAGGCTGGCTGCGGTGGCTCAAGCCTGTCATCCCAGCACTTTGGGAGGCTGAAGTGGGTGGATCACTTGAGGCCAGGAGTTTCAGACCAGCCTGGCTAACATGGCGAAACCTCTTCTCTACTAAAAATAAAAAAATTTAGCTGGGCGTGGTGGTGCATGCCTGTAATCCCAGCCACTTGGGAGGCTGATGCAGGAGAATTGCTTGAACCCGGGAGGCGGAGGTTGCAGTGAGTTGAGATGGTGCCACTGCACTCTAGCCTGGGCAACAGAGCAAGACTCCATCTCAAAAAAAATTATTTAAAAAATATATACACAATACTATTCTTATACTAAAAAAAGTAACATTACTTCTTTAATATCAACAAGTATCCAGTCATCTACTGATTTTTAAGCAGAAACCTTACAGAAAAGCATGTTGATGAAAATCTAAGGATTCCTGAATTGCTACAGGAACTGTGTGATCTCTCCCCGACAACCCCCTCCAAGGCAGGGATGCTTAAGAATCAGATGCACAAAAGTTCTTTCAAGGACTTGAGACTGAACTCACGTGTCGAAGCCTCCCCGGCTGCGGAGACTGGGTTGGACTCTCCAGCACTGTTGACTTTGGTCTGGATGTTTATCCATTCATTTTTCAGACCTCCAGTCGCTTGTTTATTTTGGCCATCCCTTTCCAGCCTGAGACTTCCCACACCCTGCCATCTGGCACCCTCTCTGGTTTCATTCCCACAGCCTCAGCTCCGAGCAGAAGCCTCAGCGGAAACAGATCCAGCAAAAGGTCCTGAGCGCTGGGTCCATGCTTCTGTGCCCAAGTCCTCCTGCGGGAGAGAAGGGGCAAAAGGAACTTTTGGAGGGGATCCTCAAGGTTCATTACCGAGAGAGTACAACTCTCTTTATTGCCAATCGATACATAGTCAATAAATATCTTAGTGCCTTGGTGAATGTTATCTCGTTGTGATAAGCTTAGAAATGAGGTGCAATGATGGATATCAATTGTCAGAACTATCCCTGCTGTTTCCCTTAAAAAAGAATCATGTCGGGCTGGGTGCGGTGGCTCATGCCTGTAATCCCAGCACTTTGGGAGGCTGAGGCAGGTGGATCATGAGGTCAAGAGATCAAGACCATCCTGGACAACATGGTGAAACCCCGTCTCTACTAAAAATACAAAAATTAGCCGGTGTGGTGGCGGGTACCTGTAGTCCCAGCTGCTCCAGAGGCTGAGGCAGGAGAATCACTTGAACCTGGGAGGCGAGGTTGCAGTGAGCTGAGATCGCACCACTGCACTCCAGCCTGGCAACAGAGCGAGGCTCCGTCACACACACAAAATATAAAAATAAAATAAATTTTAAAAAAAATCATGTCACCGAATATTCAACTTGTATCCCAAGACCTGTCAGTTGCTCTAGTCACAAGAGCAAATGTTTAAGCTATGAGGATGACAAGCTACTTTAGATTAACAGAGCATTTTTATTTTAAACAAAGTTTTGCATTAATCCCAAGCAAACTGAAGCAGCTAGGTAAGTCTACCTACCACATCCCAAAAAGGCCTTCCACTTTCTAGCTGTCCTGGGAATCTTCCCTGACTGGTCACATTTATCAGTCCTTGAAGGCCTACTGAACACTCAGGCCAAAGAGCTCCCCCTCTAAGTTCCATCAGAACGATACAACCTCCACTACCACCACAACAATGTCTACCATTTCCTGAGAACTTACCATGTACTGGGCACCTTGCCACTCCCTTAACGTATAACCTACTTTTTTTTTTTTAATTTTTGGCGACAGGTCTCACTCTGTTGCCCAGGCTGGAATGCAGTGGTGTGATTTCAGCTCACTGCAGCCTCGACCTCCTGGGCTCAAGCAATCCTCCCACATCCATCTCCCAAGTAGCTGGGACTACACGTGCATCCCACCATGCCTAGCTAATTTTTGTATTTTTGTTGTTGTTGTTGTTGAGATGGGGTTTCACCATGTTGCCCAGGCTGGTTTCTAACTCCTGAGCTCAAGAGATCCACCTGCCTCAGTCTCCCAAAGTGCTGGAATTATAGGCATGAGCCACCACGCCCAGCCGTGTATTACCTACTTTAATCCTTACCACAGTTCCGGGAGGAAAGCGCTACTAGCACCATTATTTTATAAATGAGGAGAATAAGGAGAGATTAGGTAAACACCCAAGGTGGTAAGGACGGTAAATGACAGTGCTGGGCTTTGTGGCTTAGAGTGTCTCCCCTCAATCTTGAAGCTACATTGCCTTAAAAAAAAATTCGACCTTGCATTGTCAGTGACATATTTATGTACATGTTTTTGGACCCTCTCCTTGACATGGTAGACATAAGGTATTTAGTCTAGTGTCTGGCAGTAAGTGCTTGGTGCTTGATAAATGTTGGCCATTATTGTTGTTGTTGTTGTTGATATCAGTAATTATTTGTGGTGTGGCCCAGGACAGTCTCACCTCCACAATACTGTTGCAGTTGCAGAAGCATAAGAATCTGGCCTTACTGCTGCCATTTTTGGCAAATAAAAATATAGGATGCAATACTTGAGATGTACTTATACTAATTTTTTTTGTTGTTTATCTGAAATTCAGTGTTAACTGGGCATCCTGTATTTTATCTGGCAACCATCGTCGAGAATCTTAATAGCAATCAAGAGAGATGAGCACAGCACTATGGAGCAAGAACAACGTTCCCTGCTAAGCCATATGGTGCTGATTAGCAGTGCTGCAGGATTTCTGAGAAGGGAGGGCACAATGCGAACTGGGCAACCAGAGAAGGCTTCATAAAGGAGGTGGGATTCCCAGTCTAGCAGAGTGGGATTTTAAAGGTTTCTGGGCTATAGAAAGGGTTAGTGGAAACAGCAATAGACGAAGTGATTTCTAAAATGTGCTTATTATGGAAATAAATTCATAGGAACAAAGCTGAAAGAAAGGGATGATACCCCTATAAGTGTTTTTTTTTTCTTTTTTTCCAACATCTGGGTCTTGCTTTGATGTAAGTTGGTACTGAAAGTACATAAGGCCAGGCCTGTAATCCTAGCACTTTGGGAGTTCGAGGAGGGCGGATCACCTGAGGTCAGAAATTCAAGAGCAGCCTGACCAACGTGGTGAAGCCTCATCTCTAAGGGAAAAAGAAAAAAAAAAAAATTAGCTGGGCATGGTGGTGCATGCCTGTAATCTCAGCTACTTGGGAGACTGAGGCAGAAGAATTGCTTGAACCCAGGAGGCAGAGATTGCAGTGAGCCGAGATTGCACTCCAGCCTAGGCAACAAGATTGAAAATCCATGTTGGCTGGGTGCAGTGGCACACGCCTGTAATCTCAGAACTTTGGGAGGCCAAGACAAGCGGATTACCTGAGGTCGGGAGTTCAAGACCAGTCTGACCAAAATGGAGAAACCCCATCTCTACTAAAAATACAAAATTAGCCCGGCGTGGTGATGTCTGCCTGCAATACTCGGGAGGCTGAGGCAGGAGAATCACTTGAATCCAGGAGGCGCAGATTGCAGTGAGCCGAGATTGTGCCATTGCACTCCAGCCTGGGAAACAAGAGTGAAACTCTGTCTCAAAAGAAAATCCATCTCAAAAAAAAAAAAAAGAAAGTGCATAAGACGATGAGTTGTCTGTGACATTAACCTAAATTGGCCTAAGCAACACAGTTGCTACAAGGCTAGAGGCTTCGTCATTCCTGGTCTCTTGTTAGCAGAAGTGGAATAAGCACAGATTTAACTTCTGAAGCCCACCAGGCCCCAGGGAGAAGCAGTTGAGGTGTGCTGAGGAATAGGATAAATCTGAGCTTTGTTAGAGAAAAGAAAATGGGACATACTTGCTGTCAAGGTGCTGCCCTAATCGTCTCACGTGGAGATGGGAAGTCAGAGAGATCTGCATAATGCATTGCATGGATAGAGCAGCCATTCCATGCCTTTATGTGTTAGGCACTGTAAATACTTGATATAATTTAATTCTCATAGTA
>NW_012121265.1:9281751-9298152 GCF_000951035.1 Colobus angolensis palliatus
GGATGGTCTCGATTTCCTGACCTCGTGATCCACCCGTCTCGGCCTCCCAAAGTGCTGGGATTACAGGCTTGAGCCACTGCGCCCGGCCTATATTGTTATCCTTACTTTGTAAAAATGGAAACAGAGGCTCAGAGAGCGGTTCATTCACTGTTGGTCACCCAGCTAGCAAGTGGCAGAGCCAGGATTCAAATTTAGGTCTGCCAGATTTCAGATCCTGTTCCTTCTCTCCTTCACCACCCTGACATGAGCCAGTTTTCTGCCAGTCACCTTTAAAGAAACATTCTTCTTGTCCTCCGCTTAAGGGACAAGGACTATGTTCTCATCCCCAGTGATAGATTTCTTGTGGTTCAGATTGGTAACCAGATTACTCCTGGGTACTCAGGGTTTCCAATCAATAGCGGGGCAGGTCAGCAAGCCTTCTTTTTCATCCTCTTGTCCTTAGGAGGGCAAATTCTCCCCTGAGGCATGCCTCCTAGATCCCTAGGCGTCTTTTACTGGACTGCTAGGTGAGTCCTCAGTACCACCAAAGCCCCCTAAGACACTGCAGTCTCTTCGTGACTCGAGAGGCCCCATCTTCCCCCAGGCCCTCTGTGTCTGGTGTCTCCACCAAAGAAAGGAAGGGAATAAAAAACCCATCTAATTAAAATAACTTTCCAGGTGGAGGGAACAAAATCCAGGCAGATTACTGCTCAGGGCAGGCTACCCACTAGCTTTTGCAAAAGTCTAGAAGGAGCCCACTTATGGCACAGAGTAGAGGGAAAGACACTTAAAACTATAAAAAGCAAAATGTTGTTAAAGGGCTATGAAAACAATCTATCTAATTTATTGGAACATGTTTTTCTAGCAGCTTTGAGTTGGAGCTGTGATTGCCTCCTGCAGGGATTTGTGACCTCATCCTTCCTCCCCCACCCTCCCCAAATGTAACTATAGGGTTTTCCCGTCATAACCTGACATATGGTTTGCAGCAGGAAGTGTGAAATCCCAGGAATGAGTAGAGACTCAGGTTTCAGACTCTAGAGAGACTCAGGTGAGCTACAAGGAAAGGCCTTTGTTTCATATAAAAACAGAGTTGAAAAGAGAGTGGTTGGTGACCTCCTGGTTTGGAATGAGGTAATTAATTCTCCAGAAACTCCCACCAGTTTCCTGGGCAACAAAATCAATGTGTTGTTGCTAGAAAAACTGAGAATAATAAATTGGTTAAAATTACAGATTTCGTTTTTTTTTTTTTAAAATACAGACTTCTTCCTTACCAACCCAAATATAGAACAAAACAAAACAATTCCAACACACACACACACACATACACACTCCCTCTTTACCCCTTCACTCACCCTCACTCTTTAAAAAAAAAAAATTAAGTTTATTCCTATCTAAATATTATCATGCTTGAGAAGATAAGAAAAGAGAAAGGTGGATCAAATCCCATGCAGAATTGTACACAGAACAAGACAGTTTTTGAATATTTTTTAGGCCAAATATTCTCACAGAGTGGGGTGATGGTAGGGTCAGCATATAGTATCAGAATTCCTGGGGGTGTCATAGGGAGAGGGCCAGTATGAGGTCTTTGTTGATCAAAAAGCAATTAAGATTTCTTTTTTAAAAGACTGGGAAACTCTTAGGCTGCCTTAGCTTTTATCCTTTCAAAACCAACTACACTTTTTGTTTTGTTTTGTTTTGTTCTTTGATGACTAATTTAAGAACTAGGTGAATGGTGAGGTCTTCTCAGAAATCCTACTTATAGCATTTTCTGAACTCCTACTTGTAATCAAAGTCTACTTTTTTTTCCCCTCGCCTTCTCCCTGGGCAGCTGGGAATCTCTCGTTGCATGGCCTGAGAATACAGACTCCACAGTCAAACTGCCTGGGTTTTACCCTGGCTCTCTCTCCCTGCCATTTCTCATCAATTTAACATACTGTTGCTGTAAGATGAAATATTATTTTAAGCATCATCAAAAAAGAAAAAATGTGGTTAATTAAATTACGACACAATGCTAACATGCCATCAATTGTAGGACACATTCTAATTTCAATGATGTTAAAATGTGACAAAAATTATTTTAGAATTGATTAACTACGGTATTTATTTAGGAAATTTAATCTTTCCCTAACTTAACATCTCTCTATTTCATCTTTTCATTTAAAACATGGGAATAATAAGCGCAGGACGTGGTGGCTCACGCCTGTAATCCCAGCACTTTGGGAGGCCAAGGCGGGCAGGTCACAAGGTCAGGAGATCGAGACCATCCTGGCTAACACGGTGAAACCCCGTTTCTACTAAAAATACCTAAAAATACAAAAAATTAGCCGAGCGTTGTGGCCGGCGCCTGTAGTCCCAGCTACTCAGGAGGCTGAGGCAGGAGAATCGCGTGAACCCGGGAGGCGGAGCTTGCAGTGAGCCAAGATGGCACCACTGCAGTCCAGCCTGGGCCACAGAGCAAGACTCGGTCTCAAAAAAAAAAAAAAAAAAATACAAAAAAGGGAACAATAATGTACCTACCCCAGGGTTGTTGTGAGGATTCAAGAGTCAGTTCATGTAAAATGCTCAGAACATTCCTTGGAACATAGTAAGTGCTTAATTAGCTATTGTTATGATTCACTATATCCCACTCAAATCGACAAATACTTGCTCAGTTGAAGTGTGGAGGTTTTCCTGGTTGTCATTCTACTAGGGGAAAAAAACAGCACAGTAACACCCACATATTGCAAACCATGATTTTAGAGAAATAAAAGCAGGCCAAATTGGGAGGATGGTAACAGATCGTTCCTCTCTGCCTTGGTCTCTGGGTGAGTTTTTCAAGTACACCCTGGTTCCCACAGAAAAGCGTCTGGCTCCTCTGGTGATTGTTCTGTCATGAGAAGAGTTTTTGCATTCATGATGCTCTTGTGGATTATTTTTGCCAAGTTTTTTGTTGCTCTAAGCACTTCCTGGAGCCACACCAGCCATAGGAGGATTCTGACCTCAGAGGGGGATGCCAGGCGGGGTTTGATGCAAACAATCCATGCTGTGCATGGGCCAGATGGTTCCACACAGCAAACACTGCTAATTTCATTCACAAAAAAGTCAAAAACAAGCTGATTTCAACATTTTAGGCCTAACGAACGGAAAAGTGAACAGCCCTTTCTTGATAGGCAGGCCCATCTTGATGTAACTCAGTTTTGCAAATAGATGAACATAGGTGCAAATGAGAATTCCCAAAGTAACTGCTGGCTAGATGTAGATGGCTCCGAAATAAAACCCACAAGGGCAAGGCTCCAACTCCACATATGTTTTCCAGTCTCTTGGAAACTTTTGCATTTTGTTGTTGTCCTTAGCCTTCTGCTATCCCTAACTTCCTCCCAAGGTTATTGAAGAAATAGATATTTGGATGACTAGAATGTGATCTAGCTGGCACAGATTTAAAGATACATGGCTGTTTTTGCACCCAACCAAGTTTGATCAAAAAAGAAACTGCGTGGGAGTTGGCACACTGGGGCTTAGGATATCTAGATCCAGAGTTTGAAAAAGCACAGGACTGGGTTTAGGAGGCCTAAGTCCTTGCCGTCTTTTGGGTGATTCAGGTATCACTTTTCACCATACTCTTTTCATCTATACTCTATAGGTAAGGAATCTAAGGACCAGTTCTTAGATTCCTTACCTATAGAGTATCTCCTAGCCCTACACCTCTATGAGTAAGGAATTTTGTAAACACTTCGGTCTGTTGGGCATCTTTAAACACCCCACGATGGTTAATTTTATGTTTCAGCTGTCTAAGCTATGGTCTCAGTTGTTTGGTCAGACACTACTCTAGATATTGCTGTGAAGGTGTTTTGTAGATGTGGTTAACATTCATAATCAGTTGACTGTAAGTAAAGTAAAGTGGATGACCCTCCATAATGCAGGTGAGCCTCATCCAATCCAGTTGAAGGCTTTCAGAGTAACAACTGAGGGATCCTGGGGAAGAAGAAATTCTGCCTCTAGGCTGCAACATAGAAATCCTGCCTGTGTTGAAATTCTGTTGGCATGCTCTAAAATTTTAGGCAGAGGCCTGCAATACCACTCTTATTTGAATTTCCAGTCTGCTAGCATGCTTTATGGATTTCAGACTTGCCAGCCTCCACAATTGCAGGAGCCAATTTAAAAAAAAAATAAATCGGCAGGGTGCAGTGGCTCAAGCCTGTAATCCCAGCACTTTGGGAGGCCGAGACGGCGGATCACAAGGTCAGGATATCGAGACCATCCTGGCATAAACCCGGGAGGTGTAGCTTGCAGTGAGCTGAGATCCGGCCACTGGACTCCAGCCTGGGCGACAGAGCGAGACTCCATCTCAAAATAAAATAAAATAAATCTCTCTTTTTCTCTCTGCTACAGCCATTTGCCCTGACTCACCTCGCACTTGACCTCCCTACCTGACCTTCTCAGTTCTGGCTTAATTTTCTGTGTTTGCCTCACCCCTCAGCTCTATATTTCTAGCTTCAACCTTGTGCTTTTCACCTAGATGACCATTATTTAAACTTTCTTTTTGGCCTTGGCTACCATTTATTTCCCTGAATAAAACTTCCTCTGATCTTCCTCCAACTCCGAGACTTCACAGATCAACCCAGAGGGACCTGGATAGGTATGACTGAGTATGATTGAGCTCAGCTTGGTGCGGGCATGACTGTTTACATGCTCACAGCCTCCAGGGCTTCTGCGTTTCGGTGCTTCCATGGCTTACAACATTCTTGTCCTACATACCTCTGCTCAGAAACCACTTCCTCTATACAGCGTTCCTAGACTTTTACAAAGGGTTAAAAAACAGCAGGACTCATTTCCACCTCCTGGGTGTTGAACTTCTTATTCATGTCACAGGAGACATGTGGTTACAAGAGGACATGTTTGTTAATTAAACGGGAGTGTGTATAATCACCCTTATTCACAAGGGTGATTTTTAAAAATACGGGGTTGTGTGTGTGTGTGTGAGGTTTCTTCACAGCAAATGTTGGCAAAGCTCTTGGAGATCCATGGAAAGAGGTTGCTTGGCCAACCCCAAGAATTATTAGAAATACAGACTTTGCTGTTGTTGGCTGTACTCTAGAAGACTCTTATCATAAACAAGTGCTTGCATTTATAAGGGGCACTGTACAGGAAGTCTAGGGTGTATTATGACTTCAATGCATTGCCTGTCTGTCAATGTCTAAAGAGTCCTATATATGGTCTCAGTCTGCAGTGTGTTTAAGACATTTAGACATTTTCCTCTCCCTTGTACTCTAGTGGAATCAGGCTGAGCTTGTGTTATATAACACCACCGTCCCACTCTGTAATGAGCAACTTCTAAGGAGGAGGCAGCAGGGGGAACAAAGCCACCTGGTCTTTGCCAACCTCTCCAGGCTCTGCCAGTGCACCTGCAGAGAGCTCTGAGAGCTCGGCCTGGAAGAGAGACTAGTTATTATGTTTCATTGCATGAGATGACACAGTGCCTTTCCAAGACAGGCTGGACTGAAAATATCTCTGCTTTTGTTTCTTGGCCAAATTTTATCCAGGGTCTCCCAAGACTTAGGGGATCATTAAGCAGCTGCCTCACTGAACCCCTGCCTTTCACTTTCACCTCACCTGCTTTCAGAAATTTGATCGACTCAGACAGAAACATGAAATATTCATAAGAAGTTCCCAGTGAGCAGTGTCTCAAGAGCTTGCAGGGCTAAACTGGGGAAATGTCACATGTTGGTTTTACGCCTCAGTAGCACTTGCGCATGGTCTGTGTCCGACCCATCGGTGTACTAAATTAGACTGAAGTTTCATCACTATGCTTTGCGTATAAGACAAATATCACTTCCTCTCACATTGCCTGCTATTGCTAGAGTAGGAGAGGTTATCAATTAGGGCCCTTTCTGTTGGGACAGGAAACTCAATTCAAATTGGTTTAGTTGGAGAATGAACTGTATTGAATCAATCAACGAAAAAGCCCAAGGCTAGCTGGCTTCAGGAGTGGCTGGCTTCAAGGCTCAAATGAGGTCATCAGGCCTTGGTCTCTCTCCATCTCTAGGCTCTGCCTTCTGTTTGATTGGCTTCATTTTAAGCCTCCATGTGGTGGGCTTCGGTAGTTCCAAACTCCCCCTTGTGGTGGCAAGATGGCAGCAACAGTTCCAGCCTCCGTAGTATAAAGCAGGGGTCAACACATTTTTTTCCATCAAGGTGCCAGATAGGAAAGATTTTAGGCTTTGTGGACTATGTGGTTTCTGTTGCAGCTGCTCAGCTCTGCTATTATAGTGTGAAAACAGCCATAGATAATACATAAATCAATGAGCATGGCTGTGTTTCAATAAAACTTTATTTACAAAAACAGACAGTGGGCAGGATTCAGTCTGCCAACTGTAGCTTGCCTACCCCTGTTAACTACGCAGAGTTGTTGTTGGAAAATGGCTGCTCAGCTGGGGATGTACCTTCTGGCTTCTCTTGTAATTGGGTATGGCCATATGACTGAGTTCTTGCTGAAAGAACCTAGGTGGAAGTTATGTGGACCCTTTCTAGGTCAAAACTTGTAATAAACAGGTATGCCCGTTGCATTATTTACCTTCTGCTGCTGAATGCAGATGATGAATAAATTTTCGGAGTGGCAGAGTCACAAGATAAGGGAGTCTGGTTCCTGAATCACTGTGTGGAGTGGATCCATTTAATGACCAAGAACAACTGCCTCAGACTGTTACGTGGGAAGGAAATAAATTTCTATTGTGTTTGAGTCATTATACATTTTTGATTTATTTTCAACAGCAGTTTACTTACCTTAAGTAATAAAGAAGTCAGTGTCAGAAAGAGTGCTGATGTATGAAATAATCATAATATGTGGCACTGAGTAGTTGTGCTATGGGAAGCAAGAAAACAGAATAGGCTGCAAAAATGGTGACCTGTGTTATGCCATGGCAAAATAGTTCTTAAAACTATTTGGAAGACCAAGCAAATATATGCTGTCCCTGTAACTCTAGGGAAAGTCATTATAAAGAGATAGAACATTAGTGTGTATTACAGTTGAGTTATTTGCTGCTTATTGCACGTTATTACTAGAAAAATACATTCCCTGGCAATAATTGGCCAGTTTATAAGCAGAAACAAAAGAGAATAAAGTGTCCCCAAATTTGGAAAAGCCTATTGATTCTGGACACGCAACTGGAGATAAGACTGAATCAGAAAACAAACAAACAAAAAAAGACAAACAAACAAACCATAACCATAAAACACAAACCCAATTGCCCTCCTCTAAAAAAGAAAAATTTGAGGGGAGAAAAGCCCATTAAGAAATCTCAGTTAAGCCGGGCGCGGTGGCTCAAGCCTGTAACCCCAGCACTTTGGGAGGCCGAGACGGGTGGATCACGAGGTCAGGAGATCGAGACCATCCTGGCTAACACAGTGAAACCCCGTCTCTACTAAAAAGTACAAAAAAAATACTAGCCGGGCGAGGTGGCGGGTGCCTGTAGTCCCAGCTACTCAGGAGGTTGAGGCAGGAGAATGGCGTAAACCCGGGAGGCGGAGCTTGCAGTGAGCTGAGATCCGGCCACTGCACTCCAACCTGGGCGACAGAGCGAGACTCCGTCTCAAAAAAAAAAAAAAAAAGAAATCTCAGTTAAATATAACAACTCAATCGTGCAGCAAAGGGCTCCTTTCCACCCAAGTCTGTTGTTCAGATGGTCTCAAGGTGGCTGCCATTAAATTGAGAGAAATCTATGGAGACAAGGAAGAAAATAATTTGGGCTTCAGAACTAGGTCTAGGAAAGAACTTTGGGTGTGGTTACTGGCACTTGGAATTTACTGGAAACAAATAAATGAGAAACTTTCTATTTTTGAGGGAATTGTATTACCAAAAAAAAAAAAAAAATCACAAGCTTGGATGAAATAATCTTTGATTGGTTAAGCTTTACCCTTCCGTCCTAAATTTGTATGAGCAGAAAGCTGTGTTAAATAAAATTTACAGGAGGCTGTTGGCTTGGACTGAGCTCCTGCACTGGGCCCAGCAGATTAAATCTAAATGGAGTCACTCATGCTAAAGTTCCACATCACCAAACTGAAATTAAGTTGTTTATGTGAACTTCCAAAAAACCAGGAGCGAGAAAGGGATAACAGTTAAATCCCCAAGCAGGCCAGTTTTAGCCAATGTAAGAAAGTCCCCTCTGCACCAGCCTGGGCAACAAAGTGAGACCCTGTCTCTACAAAACATAAAAAATTAGCCAGGCATGGTGGTGCACATTTGCAGTCCCAGCTACTTGTGAGGCTGAGGTGGGTGGATCGCCTGTGCCCAGGAGTTGGAGGTTGCAGTGAGCTGTGATCGCGCCAAAGCACTCCAGCTTGGGCAATGGAGTAAAACCCTGTCTCAAAAAAAAAAGAAAAAGAAAAGAAAAGAGAAGAAAAAGAAAAACAAAGCCCCCTTTGCTTTAATCTTTACCCTTTACCAGAAATGTAAGTTTGATATAACCAATCCACATTTTGTTTCCTGTGTCTGTTTTCCTTGGCCCTTTTCTGTCTATAAAACCAACCTCCTCCGTTGGCTCATCAGAATACTCACTCTATTTTATGGGTTCAAGTGTTGCCCGATTCTAGAATTGCAAATAAAGCCAATTAACACCTTTACATTACATTTATGGTTATTTTGTATTTTGACAGCTCCATAAAGAGGGTACAGTTTTCAAGGAGGGCACTCTAGAAGTGGCTAAAAATAATAATGGACATGGAAGGATACCCAAGGTAGAGTAAGGGGCCCTAAACAAAAATAGACAAAAAATTCTTCCCAGAGAGCAGATTAAGGACTAAGCAAGGAATTTATCTCCCCTGCCAGGCAGAGGGTCTTTATACTGGTGGTCCAGCAGAATTCCATCATGCTATCAACTAAGTACTGTGTTCTCATTTTTCTTTTTTTTTCTGAATGGGAATCTTTTTGCAGTTATCAGGTCTTGGGTCCACCACAATATAGTAAACGTGTTAGAGGGACAGGTAACTGGTCTTTGAGTTCATCAGTTGCTGGACCAGGAGGAACCGCATATAGACCTGATTAAGGAGACATTGTGTCCTCAAGCATCCTGGACTTTGAGGTGGATGTAGTGACTGAATGGGACTTTGAGTTTTCTTTCTTGAGGAGGGCATGGGTGTAGTCTCCATGAGGGAAGAAGGATGCAAATGGACAGTTGGCCTACAGGAGGGTGGACTGTGATAGACTGATAACTGTTTACTAAAAATCCATTTTATTTTCATCCTGAACACAGCTACACCACACGTTCCTGGCTGTACAAGCAGTTAGGTGTGGCTACATGATTGTTCTAGCCAACAGAATATGAGTAGAAGTGGTGTGGGTCGTTTCCAGGCCAAGAAGCCGGTGTGCCCTCTCCTTGCTCTCATTTCCTTCCTGCTGATTGAATACAGACAGTGATGAGGCCCAAGACCCTAAGGAATAGTGCAGCCAGGAGTCGGAAGGAGCCTGGGTTTCTGAATCATCACATGGAGGGGAGCTGTCTTCAACTGGGAGAGCTGTCTTCAGTTGGATACTGGGTGAGTGAAAAATAAACTCCTATTGTTTTTGAGCAATTACAAGATTTTGTATGCTCATTACCACAGCTTAGTTTATTTAATTAATATAAGAAGCAACATGATCTCTTTTTCTCTGTGTGTGCTTAACACATTCTCTCTCTGCAGACTGGCTTTTGTTGCAATTCTGCACGTAACTCAGTTGTTAGCTGGAGCTTCCCTTTCCCCTAAGGTCTAGGTGAAATTGGAAAGATCGCCTTATCATATGGGTATCTAAAGCTTTCCCAAGATATTTCTGAATTCCCAGTGGAGCTTCTGTTTTCTGTTTTTAAAGATTCCTTTCCCTTTTGAAGTCTTTAGCTCAAATGGTCTCTCTCGCTCTCTCCCTTTTTTTTTTTTTCATTCTTTTTTTAGAGACAGAGTCATTCTTTATTGCCTGGGCTGGAGTGCAGTGGCACAATTATAGCTCACTGCAGCCTGGAACTCCTGGGCTCAAACAATCCTCCTGCCTTGGCCTCTCAAAATGCTGGGATTACAGGTGCAAGCCACCATACCTGGCTGGTCTCTGTTCCGTTCCACCCTTTATCCTTTTTTTTTTTTGAGTTACACACACATACATATATACTTCTCACTCACACAAATTATTTATGAGTGTAAGAGGTTGTAGTGAGAAATTGGTGACGAATAAGTAGAGGAAGGGCTTACACTCACAGGGGTGCAAACCTCAAATGAAACAGACATGTCACCACCCTTAAGTCACCCACCACTGGTGAGTATCCCTGGCCCTTCACTTCACCTGGCCCCAACTTGTCTCTCTGTTTTCATTCTTCTCTCTCCCTCTATTTGTCTTTTTTCCCTTTACTTGTACCAAGAGCCAGACAAAAGCCCTTGGATGCTCTGGAAAGACTAACAAGTTGGTAGATGGGAAATCTAACAGTTGGATGATTTTTCAAATCGCTACTTGGAGGGGAGGCAGAATCGTGCCTGGGGTACAAAGCAAAGTAGGAGGACCACACTCAGCCTCTACTCTGTCATCCTGAGCAATTCAGCTCTGGCCCCAATATGCACAACTTACTAAAATAGAAGAAATGTATAGAATAAAATAGAATAAATGGATTTTGCTCAACCCATCCTTTTTAGAAGTGTTATTATTATTATTATTATTATTATTATTATTATTTTTTTTTTTAAAGACAACTGTCTGTTTTTATACAACCATGTCCCTGGAGACTCACCCCAACCCCATGTGGCTTATCAAAGTGTTCATTAAAAATGTATCTTTCTCTTTCTGAGTTTTGTTAGCCTAAATTTGTCAATTTTCTGGCCGGGCTCAGTGGCTCAAGCCTGTAATCCCAGCACTTTGGGAGGCCGAGACAGGTGGATCACGAGGTCAGGAGATCGAGACCATCCTGGCTAACATGGTGAAACTCCGTCTTTACTAAAAAGACAAAAAACTAGCTGGGCGAGGTGGCAGACCCCTGTAGTCCCAGCTACTCCGGAGGCTGAGGCAGGAGAATGGCGGAAACCCGGGAGGCGGAGCTTGCAGTGAGCCGAGATCGCACCACTCACTCCAGCCTGGGGGACAGAGCGAGACTCCGTCTCAAAAAAAAAAAAAAAATTGTCAATTTTCTTTGCATTTTTATTGACATTTAAATTATCCTAGTGAGGTTTCACTACTGCTGATAGATTGGCATTCCTGGCAGGTCTGCCAGGTTCCTCCTAATATAGGATTGCTCAACTATTTCTCTACATTTTAGGGGAAAAACCAAGAAGATTTCTTCTTTATGTCCAGTGGAGTGTCTTTTGTCCTTCTCTGATGTCTTGGTACCAACTTATGTTTGTTATTGAAGGATTTCCTGAGCAGCTTATCATGTTACTTTCCCATGCAAAGATAGTTCTTTCCCTAAAATAAATTTAGGTTCTAGCTGGTAATATCAGAAAAGCTTTTTTTTTTTAAACCTTGTTTCATATGTACTTGATAGAATTCAGTCATTTTAGCCCTGGAACTAAATTAACTTTCAACTCCAGCAGGGTTGTCATGTACAGTCGTACAGGTTGTACACTAAGCCTCTTAAGGGAGCACCTTTTACCTATAGTCTATGTCACTGGTAATTTCTAGAGTTGTGTGGTCCACAACCTGTACAAACGTATCTTGTATAGTCCTGTCTCAAGGACCACCCACCATCCAACTATTAAACTCAATGGCCGAATTCCAGATTTCTGGAAGAAAACATTTGGTGGTCCATTTGGACAGTTTTCATGCTCAGATTGGAAACATCATGTTGTAGGCACAGAGGTCCAGAGCCTCAATGCCTTTGGGGAGCCCATCTGGGGGAAGTGGGAAACTGTTCTCAGAGAAGGGGTTGTATGAGAAGTGCAGACATCTCAAAACATGGCATTACCAAGGGCCAATGATAAGAAAAATGAATAGTCCAAAGGTGTGTTGAATATAATCTAAGCTGATGTTTTTCAAACTATGAGGTATGACCCATTAATGGGCTATGAAATCAATGTAGTGAATCATATTTCTAAACAACATAGAAATGAAATAAAAGAGATTAGAGATTAGGAAATATTAGCATGCAACCCACCTAGTAAAGTTAAATTAGTATATAAAGTGTGAATTGTGGTGCAACATGATCAAAAACCAAACCAAAGCCCAAACCATTTCACTCCTCTCTGCCTGCCCACAGGTTTGATGCAGGCGCCCTAGGGACATTTATCTGAGAGGATCTTTCTAGGCCTTGTCTCCCTCACTACTCCTGTGATCTTGCCTTATTTCCTTGCTAGGAAATCAAACCCTTCTTTGGTTCCTGAGCCCACCTTATCTTGGCAGATGGTTGGTTGGAGTCTCCAGCCTGCAGAAGTAGGACCTCAATTTAGTTGTGCTCATTTAGTTGAGCCCAGTATCCCAGTGGCATGGGGTATGTCCCAGAGACTTGCTTGCTTCCTCAACTACAGACTGTGGCTACCTTTGCCTAATTGAAACAATTGAGTTTTGCTTTGACTCTCTGGACAATGTCGTTAACATCTCCCTCTTCCAATTGATAGGCACAGGTTATGTCCCTTGTCTGGATGGACCCATGAGTAGAATCCTGCTGCCTGCCTGTCTTCCAGGACTCCCTCCCACATGTTGCCCATGGAGATCACCTACAAGCTAGCTGGGAACAACAGTTTTCTGCATCAGGCATGTACATAGGACCACCTTCCACCTACTTCTCCCACCCATGGATTCCTTCTCTGGATCTCTGGGTTGATCGTCTCTGGCTTCCTATACCTGCTTCCTGTCCCTTGATTTTGGCGACTAGTTTGGATGTCCGTCTCTGCATCCATGGCCTTAGCTTTCCTACCTCCTTTCTCTTTTGAACTGGCCAAGCCTTCGAGGGACATCTACAAGTTCTTCTAATAATTCCCCTTATATAGGGTTGCTGGATTTAACAAATAAGAATATAGGCTGGGCGCGGTGGCTCAAGCCTGTAATCCCAGCACTTTGGGAGGCCAAGACAGGTGGATCACGAGGTCAGAAGATCAAGACCATCCTGGCTAACCCGGTGAAACCCCGTCTCTACTAAAAAATACATTTAAAAAACTAGCCGGGTGAGGTGGCGGGCGCCTGTAGTCCCAGCTGCGTGGGAGGCTGAGGCAGGAGAATGGCGTAAACCTGGGAGGCGGAGCTTGCAGTGAGCTGAGATCCGGCCACTGCACTCCAGCCTGGGTGACAGAGCGAGACTCCGTCTCAAAAAAAAAAAAAAAAGAATACAGGACACCTTATTAAATTTACATTTCAGCTTAGCAACAAATTTACATTTCAGCTTAGCAAGAAATAATATTTGCATGTCCCATGCCATCTATGGGACATACTTCTGTTAGGAAATTATTCACTGTTTATCTGAAATTCAGATTTAATTGTGTATCCTCGTTGCCAGATAAAAAACAGGATGCACAATTAAATCTGAATTTCAGATAAACAGTGAATAATTTCCTAATAGAAGCACTTCCCATAGATGGCATTTATCTCGCAACCGTACACCTACAGTTCCTTGCTGAGGAAATGGCCTTAAGCTCTTTATGCACAGGTAGGTGGTCACGCTGTGTCCCATAGGACCCCACCCCTACCCCATCCCCAGCATCATGGCTACTTGGATCAGGAGTGAGTACTTGACCCAAGGTCAGCTAGTGCATAGGTTGGCCCGCAGTCTAAAAAGTAGCCTGGTGCAAGACCTTTGCACCAAAGGGAAATAGTGTTTAAGTGAATGGTTCTCCCTCGGGAGTAAGAGAGTAAGAGAATAATTAGTAAGAGAGAGTGAGAGAATCAGTTGGTAGGAAGAACAAAAGCCAAAAGACACACAGAGAGAAAAAAACAGTAAATAGAATTCATGAAGTCATAGAAGTGCTGAACAAGCAGCTCTATGGGGAGGGAAGAAAGGTGGAAAGGACTTGGTCGGTTGCAACAGGAGCAGCTGAAGTAGAAGGAGAGAGAAAGGAAACAGCAGAAGCGTGGTAATGGTAGAATGCCAGGGACCAGTGAGCACCAGATCTGAAAGTCCATGAGATAACCTGCTGATTAGACTCCCAGCTTCCAGACTCCAAACCAAGAACAAAACTCCCTAAGACTCCCAAACTCCCTAGGCTGGGCCATGGTTCTTTTTCTTTCTGTGCAGCCCGGTGGTTTAGCTTGGTTCACACAAGAGTCCTACCGACTTGACTGACCTTTCTCATTTCTATTTCTATCCTTAAAATGAATCTCCATAATTTCTGGTGTGAAGTTAACCTGACCTAGAAGGGAAGCACTCTTAGCTCTGTTTGTGCTGTTCAACACACTATCCAGGTGAAGGGGACCCACCCCACCTCTGTCCATCTCTCACTGCCATGCAAATCTCCAGATACTGATACCTGCTGGAACTGACCTGGAACTTCCGACCCTAGGCCTTGTAGCACTGCCTGCCCCTGTGAAATCTTGGTTCTGGAATCTTCCTGTCCTCACTGACCTGGTGCCTAGCACAGTGTCTGACACATGCCTGGAGAACAATGACTACATGCACAAATGCAGTCAAATTCATCTCTTTTGGCTTGAGTGGTTGTGGTGGAGAGGAGACAGAAGCTCTGAATGTGAGTTCTGGCTCTGCAACTTCCTCGCTACATAACCATGGGCAAGCTACTGAAATCCTTTAAGCTTCCATTTTCTCCTCTGTGAAATGAGGATGGCATTATCTACGCTATTGTGAGGTTTAAAATAGCAGACGTGTGAAAGCCTATATATAATAAGCCCTGTGAAAAACTTTACTGCATCTAAGTATAACGAAGCTGCATTTTGTTAGGGTCGCACTTTATGAGACCTCAGATGAGTAGAAAACAAACAAACAAACAAACCCATGATATAAGATTCCTCTTGGCAAAGGAGGGCAACCATTTATGTTGGCCAGCTGGCAAGAGAAGACACAGTTTATAGTTCGCTGGGATTGCAGGTCAAAAATCTTGCAATTTTGGACAAATTTTCATTTTTAGATTATTTGGATTGGATTCTTTTCTTTTCTTTTTTCTTTTTTTTTCCTTTTTTGAGACAGAGTCTCGCTCTGTCACCCAGGCTAGAGTGCAGTGGCACTATCTCGGCTCATTGCAAGCTCTGCCTCCCGGGTTTACGCCATTCTCCTGCCTCAGCCTCCCAGTAGCTAGAACTACAGGTGCCCACCACCTCGCCCATTTAATTTTTTTTTTTTTTTTTGTATTTTTAGTAGAGAGGGGTTTCACCCTGTTAACCAGGATGGTCTCAATCTCCTGACCTTGTGATCTGCCCGCCTCGGCGTCCCAAAGTGCTGGGATTACAGGCGTGAGCCACCACTCCCGGTTTGGATTGTTTTCAAAATTTCAAAATGATGAACCTTTATTATTACTTGTGTATTAGTCTCTTTTAAATGTACTTAAATCAAATTTGCTTAAAATGCCACTGCCCCCAATTCCATGATTTGAGGGAGAAGAAGATGAAAAATGTACTTTGTGATACAAAATGGATGATTCTTTATGGTCCTGCACAGCTGCATGTCCCAGCATCACATTAACCTCTGGATCTTCTCAGCATTCACTCTGGAATGTTTTAAATGTCATAACAGTGTACTTTCAAAATAATATCCTTGCGCGCCCCCTCCTCCCCAATCGTGTAGTATTGTCAGGATGTTTTATCTGGTGCCATATATCCTGCACATGACAAATCCATTTCCCCAAACAAACCATCACATATGTCCACACTGTCTATAAATTTTGAATCCTGACATCAACACTATTACCCTTTGACGTGTGGATTGGCCTGAGTTGTGCAAAACTGAGGGGATGATGTTTTTAAGGAATTAGGGGATGTCACTCTTTTCTTTATGATGGGTCCCCTCTGGAGAAAGTGATGTCAGGAACATGCAAAATTTAACCCTGCTGGAGAAAGCCCTAGATACTCTCCCCAGGGTACCTGGAGATTCAGCCGGCCAGATCTGTAAGCATCTCCACCTCTGGGGGTGATAACAAGGTCACCCTATACTTCGGTTTGGCTTTATAATAATACATCTGGCATCAATAGAGATTCTTTCTTTTCCAAGTGCTTTCCTATTTATGATCTCATTCTGCCCTTGCAGGAGGAAGAAAGAGAGCTGGTTAGGAAGCAAACTTGAGTTTCCCATGCTCTGTGGCCAAGCAAGTCACTTCACCATTCTCAGGTTCAGTTTCTCCATCTGTGAAGTGGTATTATAAGGGCTGTTGACTGCTTAGGGTTGTGTAAGTGCAAATGCTGCTGTGGGTTGGGTGGTGAATGCTTAAAGAAATACAAAAAGCGTTCCTATTTCTCCACATCCTCTCCAACACCTGTTGGTTCCTGATTTTTTAATGATTGCCATTCTAACTGGTGTGAGATGGTATCTCATTGTGGTTTTGATTTGCATTTCTCTGATGGCGAGTGAT
>NW_012121265.1:9302187-9307156 GCF_000951035.1 Colobus angolensis palliatus
AAAAAAAAAAAAAGAAATACAAAAAGCCATAGACAGAAACGCACTGTGATGATAAAAGTCATTTAGACACTCTGGGAGTCGTAGATCTGGAAGGAACTTCAGAAATAATAGTAAAGAGGTTTCAGTATTTTATCTTGTGAAGATGCACAGATGAAGCGTGGGCAGGAGCAGAACACATTACTTTGGTGGCTCAGATTTTTGGTCTCTCACTTTAAGAGGCACCTAAACTGTAAGCAAAATGCCATTGCTGGCATTGGCCCCTTCTCCACCCCACTCTCACTCACTCAAGAAAGCATACCAGAATGCTAGTGAAAGAGGTTATTATAAGAGTAACCTTGATTTCACTCTAATTTATTTTTCAAAAATGCAAACTCAGGATTCTTACATGGAACAAAACCCTGACCCAAACCGACTTAAGCAAGAGTTGGTATTTATTGACTTGTGAAATAAAAGAATATCCAGCAGTAGATGCTTTAGTCCTGGCTAGATCCGGGGGATCAAACGGTTTGGTCAGAACTTAGACTATTTCTTCATCTCTAGGTTCTGCTTTTCTTTGTATCGACACTGTCAGACAGAGTCTTTTCATGAGTGATAAATGGCTGTTGGCAGGCTTCGGTTTGTATCCTCAAAGCTTAGCACCCCTGTGAAAAGACAGCTTTCTTCTCCCAGTAGTTTCAGTGTCAAGTTCTAGGATTAAGACTCATTGGACTGACTTGGAGTCACTGTCCCTGTCCTTCAATCAGCCACTGTTTCTAGGGCAGTGGGATATGCAGACTGCCTAGGACTACATCCATCCTCTCTCTCTTCCTTTCTCTCCAGGACGGAAGTGGGGATGGAGGTGGCATCAGCCTCATTTGAACCCACATGAACTAAGAGGGGCTATGGGGGTATTCCCCAAAGGAAGACTGAGGGGCATTACTAGAAAATGGGAGAATGGAAGCAGAGTGGGCAAAACCAACAGATGTTCACTACAGCAGATAAAAAACTTGGCAAATTATTAGTGAGCAAGTACTTATAACACATGTGGCGCATGGGGCTGTGAGTCACCAGTGTGTTAGCGCAATATGGTCAAAAACCTCTGATCCAATTCAACCTGCTCATCTGAATGATTTTATCAGCATTTAATAAGTTTGTTTTGGCCATAATGAGTTACAGTTTTGTTTGTGGTTTTGACACCTCATTAGAGGTTTCATCAGTGTAAGAAGCCAACCTAGGAGCTCTTCTCACACGTTTCCAGGAGAGAAATTGCCCCTCCAAATGTGAGGAGTCCCACTTTATATAGATAGCATCCACATTTCTTGCAGTGGAAAACAAACCTTATAAAATGTAATACATTTGGTTTCCTAACTTTTTCTTGACCCTGGGGTGGTAGAAGGAAGTGCACGTTTTATCACCTGGATTTAGAGACAAGGAAATTGAAATGGAGAGAGAATTGGGCTCACATGCAGGCAGCATGTCTAGCTGCCTCCATAGTGTGATCTGAGATACCCCGTGAGACCTACTATTACTGTAAACCTCTAAAATAATAAATACATAAATAAATAAGTCTCTGCCACTGAAGTGCTTCTTAATGAGATGTGTGTAGTTTAATGGGACCAAGGCGTTGGATCACTTGAAGGACAATGTATAATTAATGCGTTTTTGCAAGTTGGTTCAATTCAACAAATAGTTATTGAGGATCTACTACTAGTTCTATCACTGAGGATGTTTTGGTCACAAGGACAGGCATACCCTGAATATATTGCAGGTTCAGCTCCAGATCACCACAATAAAGTGAATGTTACAATAAAGCTAGTCACATGAATTTTTTGTTTTCCCAGTGCATATAAAAGTTATGTTTACACTATACTGTAGTCTGTTAAATGTACAATAGTATGATGTATAAAAATGTACATATCTTAATTTAAAAATATTTTATTGCTAAAAAATGCTGACACAGAAACACAAAGTGAGTACATGCTGTCGGAAAAATGGTGCCGATAGACTAGCTTGACACAGAGTTGTCACAAACCTTCAATTTGTGAAAAATTCAATATCTGCAAAGTGCAATGAAATGAGGTATGCCTGCAATAGCAAACCCCATTTCAACAGACTTAACATATAAAAGGAATTTATTTAGTGATAAGGTGACCTTCAGGTGAGGCTTGATCCAGAAGTTCAACAATGTCATAATACCAAAGACCTAGTTTTTTCTCCTTTTCTTCTCAGGCTCCCAGGTATCTGCCTCATCCTAAGACTGGCTGCCTGATGATCACAGGGTGGCTGCCAGAATGTTCTGAGAATTACGTGCTTCCTCATTTATACCCGGGATGAGAAAGCAGCTGTCCAAGGAGTTTGTAAGTGTGAGACAGTTCCTTCCCAGGCAGTATCTCCTCACTTCTCTCTAGTTCAAACTGGGCCACGTGCTGCCTATTCCTAAACCAAACTTGGTGGCTAGGAGGAGGGGATGTGCTGAAAACCAAGGATCATACCTGGCACCACCTTCTGTAGTGGCATATGGGCTGTGGGGAGACGGGTGTTGCCTGAATGAAAACCTGGGTACTGTTAACAGGAGGAAGGGAAATAAATGCAAAACCACCCCTCATTAGGAGCTGAATCTCTTTGTCAAAGAGTACAATAGTAATGAGTATTTGTAAATAGAACAAAGGAAATCAAGTTTCAAGGGCAGAAAGGGAGAATAATTTTAATTTTTTTTTATTTTTGAGACGGAGTCTCGCTCTGTCGCCCACACTGGAGTGCAGTGGCGCGATTTCAGCTCACTGCAAGCTCCACCTCCCGGGTTTACGCCATTCTCCTGCCTCAGCCTCCCGAGTAGCTGGGACTACAGGCGCCTGCCACCTCGCCCGGCTAGTTTTTTGTATTTTTTTTTATTTTTTGTATTTTTTTTTTAGTAGAGATGGGGTTTCACCGTGTTAGCCAGGATGGTCTCGATCTCCTGACCTCGTGATCCACCCGTCTCGGCCTCCCAAAGTGCTGGGATTACAGGCTTGAGCCACCACGCCCAGTCTATTTTAATTTTAGACATCCTGAGTTTGAAGTATCTGCAGAATATGTGGACAATGCTGTTGAGGAGCAAGTTGGAAATAAGGACCCAGGACTCAGCTTTGGGCTGGTGCTGTTGATATAGTGGTTAAAGCCACGACAAGAGAGGCCAGCAGGTGCAGGGCAAGCCCCCCTGGGTGGCGCAGGGTGAGCGGAGCCCTGACACCGCATGATGTGGGCTTATGAGGGAAAAGGAAGGGGGCCCCACAGGATTGGAAAACTGAGGAGAATGCTGTATTGAGAAGGCGTAGGGAGAGGCCGGGCGTGGTGGCCTGTAATCCCAGCACTTTGGGAAGGAGATCGAGACCATCCTGGCTAACACAGTGAAACTCTGTCTCTATTAAAATTACAAAAAATTAGCCGGGCGTGGTCGTGGGTGCCTGTAGTCCCAGCTGCTCAGGAGGCTAAGGCAGGAGAATCACTTGAACCCGGGAGGTGGAGGTTGCAGCGAGCCAAGATCGCCCCACTGCACTCCAGCCTGGGCAATAGCGCAAGACACACATGCACACACAAAAGAAGGCATACGGAGAAAAGCAGTTCATGAAGTGGGGAGGCATTGTCTTAGAGGTAAGATGAGGCCTTAGCTGTTTCTGTTCAGTTTGGCCACAGTTAGGTCCCTGGTGGTCTCTGTGGAGGAATGTGGAGTGGTGGAGGAGGAGTCAGTGAGGGGAGGATGGGAAGTGATGAGGCTGAGGATCTCACCCTGCAAAGCCTGTCTCTGAAGGCCCAGGGGAGAGGAAGAGAGGGCAAAACTCAGAGAAGAGGGAAGACACTTTTTTTTTTTTTTTTTTCCTGAAAGGGCTTTGAAGAGGTTGAGTACTTTTTGTGCCAGGCCACCTAAACTGATGATGCCCCTCTCCCTGGACAGGAGAGCAGATGTGGACAGAGAAGGTGGGGCCTGAGATCTGCTACAGATGATGGACTACAGTATAAGACCCCAAATACTTCCTTTCTGATACAGTTAGGATATTTTCCCCTGCCCAAATCTCATGTTGAAATGCAATCCCCATTGTTGGAGGTGAGGACTGGTGGGAGGTGTTTGGATCATGGGGGCCAATCCCTCATGAGTGGCTTGGGCCAACCCCTTGGTGATAAGTGAGCTCTGGCTCTGACTTCACATGAGATCCGATCATTTAAAAGCGTGTGGCATCTCCCTACCTCACACCCAGCGCTCTCTCTCTCTCTTTTGCTTTTGCCATGTGAAGTGTTCATTCCTACTTCACCTTTCACCATGATTAGAAGTTTCCCCAGACCTCCCAAGGAGCACATGCCAGCACTATTTCCTGCACAGCATGCAGAACCATGAGCCAATTAAACCTCTTTTCTGATAAATTACCCAGTCTGAAGTATTTCTTCATAGCAATGCAATCATGGCCTAACACACGCCTCCTAGACTGGAAAAGGACTATGTCACCTTGGGGTGCCCATCTGTAATGCACTCAGGTATCTAGGTACCTTCCCACTCTTCTCATTGACCCAGAGCCAACCCAAGGACATCTTCCAGTGGCCACTTGGGCATCCTGGGTGGTAGCAGGTATCTCCATTGCACTCCATCTGCCACCTAACCCTGAAGGAAGGTACGAGGGTCCCTTCAAACTCCATACAAAGACCTTCCAGAGTGCCCACTGTGCAGATGCCTGGTACAATGTCCAGCCTCCCCAGCCCCTCTATCTTCACCTCTATCTTTCTCTTGCAACTTGACCTTCACCAGTTTTGAAATCCCTAATTGACCTGGGCGGGCATGGGCCTTGGGAGGATCTGATGAACGTTCTTTTTATTTTCTCACTCACCCCTGCCACGAACATTCTTTAATAGGCCTTAGCCCCTTTATCTCTTCTTCTGTCTTCTTGCCTCAAGGGCCCTATTGCCCCTTCCTTTCCTCCTTCCTTCCTTCCTTCCCTCCTTCCTTCCTTCCTTCCTTCCTTCC
>NW_012121265.1:9307555-9313980 GCF_000951035.1 Colobus angolensis palliatus
TTCCTTCCTTCCTTCCTTCCTTCCTTCCTTCCTTCCTTCCTTCCTTCTTTCTTTTCTCTTCTCTTCTCTTCTCCTCTCTTTTCTTTTCTCTCTGTCAGGCCTCTGAGCCCAAGCCAAGCCATTGCATCCCCCTGTGACTTGCACGTATATGCCCAGATGGCCTGAAGTAACTGAAGAGTCACAAAAGAACTGCAAATGCCCTGCCCCGCCTTAACTGATGACATTCCACCACAAAATAAGTGAAAATGGCCGGTCCTTGCCTTAAGCGATGACATTATCTTGTGAAATTCCTTTTCCTGGCTCATCCTGGCTCAAAAAGCTCCCCCACTGAGCACTTTGTGACCCCCCCCACTCCTGCCTGCCAGCGAACAACCCCCCTTTGACTGTAATTTTCCTTTACCCACCCAAATCCTATAAAACGGCCCCACCCTTATCTCCCTTTGCTAACTCTCTTTTCGGACTCAGCCCTCCTGCACCCAGGTGATTAAAAAGCTTTATTGCTCACACAAAGCCTGTTCGGTGGTCTCTTCACGTGGACTCACATGACATTCTCTTTCCCTCCTTCCCTCTTTCTCTCTCTCTTTCTTTCTTTATTTCTTTCTTTCTTTTTCTTGATGGTATCTTGCTCTGTTGCCCAGGCTGGAGTGCAGTGCGATCTCAGCTTACTGCAGCCTCTGCCTCCTGGATTCAAGCAATTCTCCTGCCTCAGCTTCCCGAGTAGCTGGGACTACAGGCGCTTGCCGCCATGGCCGGCTAATTTTTGTGTCTTTTGTAGAGACGGGGTTTCACCATGTTGGCCAGGCTGGTCTTGATCTGCTGACCTCAGATGATCTGCCTGCCTCAGCCTCCCAAAGTGCTGGGATTATAGGCGTAATTAAAGGCCTGCCCCTTTCATTTCATTGAGTGTCCCTGCTGACCCTGTCCCTCACTGCCTGTCCCAATGGGAAACACCCGAGACTGGAGGGCAGGGCCTAAGGACAAGCTGCAGGGTCGGGGCATGTCAAAGATTTTCTGCTCAGCTGCTTCTCTCTCCCACTCTGCTGTTCCTTACTACTTCAGACAGAAAATCCCAAAGAGGGTGTTTCTGTGGCTTGGTGAAGGGAGGAGAGAGTTCATGGGTTCTCAGGAATGCTACAGTTAATGCCTCTAATTAACACCCCAGGCGCTTCTGCTACACTGCGCTGCTGCTTTGTAATCATCTCTCTCCACTCTGCCTCAGACATGCGCTCTGGAACTGTGAGCCATCTGGGAAGTGCAAGAGGATTCCAGGAAAGGGCAGGAAGGCCTCAGAGGGTTTCAGTATGCACTTGGCCAGGACTAAAGTCTGTGTTCATCTGGGCTCTAGGTGCTGACTTCTGTAACAGGGGAGCTGTTAGCTTCTTCCTGGGAATCCACCTTCTACCCCACACCCAAAAGCAGAGCACCATCCACTTAGGCCTCCAAGTGCTCCAGGCCTTGTATTCCACCTCTGCCTATTTTGAACCAGCAACTGATTTCAGCAGGAATTCACTGAGACTGACGTCCTCTGTGCTCAGCACTGTGTGCCAATAGTATGACCACACAAGTAGATTTTTCCTGTCTCTCTTTTCTTGTACTAATGGTTCAGCTCTAAAGATAAGACTTATGTAAGTAAAATAAGCAGAAGGCCTTTTTTGTTTTTTTTTAAAGTCAATAAATTCTTATTCAGAGAATTCCATGTTGTGATTTCTTCCACTGTCCATCAAGGTCACTTTAGATCCCCTAAAAAGCTGGAGTCAAAAGATCTTCAAGTTTACCCTTTTTAATGAAACGGATCCAGCTCTCCTATCAGCCCATAATTACTTTGGCTTCTGTCATCTCCTTTTAATATAGGTATACTGATGAAGACTTCAAAATTCACCAAGAATCTTTGGGATCTAATTTCTTCAACCAATTTACTTTAGGGTCCTTTTGACTGTAGGTGGTGGGGATCTGCCTGGTTCTCAATTTGACACCCTCTCAACGTGAATGAGTTCAAATCACATTCATTCCTGAGCGATCACTCAAGAATGGTGATTTGTTTCTCTAAGACCACCAGAGTGGGCACAAAAGAACCAGCGGGTAGGCAAGGGTAAGAGCAAAACTGCAAATTTATTTTTGGTCACCTAGCTTCAGGGAAAGAAGGTGGGTAGGGAGAGGTCTGTCGGCCTCCGGCAAAGGAGGCCAAGAGAGTCACCCGGTGAAGCTCTCGGACGGAGTTCCTGCAGTCCCGACAGGAGTGAGGGACTGAGGAAGGCCGCGCAGCGCGCTGGCCTAGAGCGGCTTTTCTAGGAGTGGGAGGGCAATAGGCGGGGCATGGGCGTGTTGGGGGCGTTCCGCAGGTGTGATCAGGTAAATCTTGGTCTCTTCAGATTGACGTCACCTGGCGCATGCCCGGTTGGCCTGCACCTTCCTGGGTTGCTGGCTGCATTTTCGCGCGCGTGGGAAAAGTTGGTGACGAAGAACCTGGAAGTGCACCATCTTGCCTCCGTTCGTCCAAACAAATGGTACAGATGTGTGGAATATGCCAATACCTAAGGTAAAAAAGTAGATTATCTGGTTTTTCATAACGTTTAGTAACTGTCTTTTTCAAACTTTTAGCAACTGTCTTGTAGTTCCTTCCCACAGATCTAACAATAGTCCTGTGAGTAAGTAAAACCACAGCGTTACTCTATGAGGCATTTCCAATGACGTGCAGGCTACAGGAAAAGCCCCATCGGGTTTTTTTTTGTTTGAGAGGGAGTCTCGCTCTGTCCCCCAGGCCAGAGTGCAGTGGTGCAATCTCCGCCCACTGCAAGCTCCGCCTCCCGGGTTCACCCCATTCTCCTTTCGCAGCCTTCCTCGTAGCTGGGACTACAGACGCCCGCCACCACGCCTGGCTAATTTTTTTTTTTTTTCGTATTTTTAGTAGAGACAGGGTTTCACCGTGTTAACCAGGATGGTCTCGATCCCCTGACCTTGTGATCCATCCATCTCGGCCTCCCAAAGTGCTGCGATTATAGGCGTGAGCCACTATGCCCAGCCGCAGAAGACCTATTAACTTCATATTAAGTTCCTGAAGGAATATAATCAAGGCATTACAGGGAGTCAGTATAAGGTAAAGTTGTGTGTTCAATATGGTAGCCACTAGCCACAAGCTATTTAAATGTAAATTAAAGAAAATTAAATGAAGTAAAAATGTAGTTTCTCAGTCATACTAGGCATAGTAGGGGCTCAAGAGCCACATGTACCTAGTGGCCATTATATGGGAGAATGCAACATTAACCTTCTCACTAGAGAAAGTCCTATTGGACAGTGTTGGCCTGCAGTAATAGAGGCCAATTTCACAATGTAGGTGTGGCTCCACCTGGGCCTGGAAGTATAGCAGAATTAGAAGAGGAGGGAAAGGGTCTTCCAGGTGGGACAAATGGTGTTAAGAGATTGAGATGAACCTGGCATACTGGGCCAACACTCAGCAGAAGAGGACCAGCTGGAGTAGAACATTCCTTTTGAGGAACTGCGAAAGGCATCATGACTGATGGTAACAGGCACAGAGAATGCAATGGAGAAGCCCAACCTCCTCCTCTCAATTCTCAACTGAAACTGAGATTAATGGGATTCCCATAATCCCACCCTTCACATTTACTCCACCCCATCAGGAGGAGAGGGTTCTGATTCAACCTTGGGCTTCTGATCTTGGAGGGTGGCAGCTTGGAGTCATAACTAGTTATCTGCTCTATTTGAAAACACTGCTGGGAATGGACTGTGTTGGGGACCTGAACCTGCAACCTGTGACCTTCCTCCCCACTTCAGCTGGACTTTGAACTTGCTTTGTCACTGAGAAATGATGAAAAGCCCAGAAGTCAGCCCCACTTGAATTCAATTACTGACTCTTCTACTCACCAACCAAGTGCTCGTAGGCAAGTAATTTAACTCCTCCAAACCTCAGTTTACCCATCTACAAAATAGCACTGGCCTCATAGGATAGTTACGATGGTTCAATGGGATAACAGTTGCGAGGAGCTTGGCATAGTTCACAGCCAAATGAAATGAATAATCTATTCATTATATTATTCCGCTATCACACTGAAGCTGTTTGCAAGTTCACTGCTGTTATTGTATCTGCTTCCTTCAGAATTAAAATTCTTTTAAATACGATTGAATCCATCAGTTTTTTTCTCTAATGATTTGTGTTCTTTGTGTCTTATATAAAAAATGTTTCCTACCTCAAGATCTTAAAGATTGTCACCTATATTTTCTTCTGAAAGTGTTTTTAAGTATATTTTTAATTATAGAATAATATACTTAAAAGGTGCATGGATGATAAAAGTATAGCTCCAGGAATTTTCATAAAGTCCACACATCTATGTAAGCAGATCCAGATTAAGAAAGAGCATCATCAGAAGCCAGGGAGCCTCACTTGGGCCTCCTTTAGTCACAAGCCCCCTAGCCAGGGTAAGTATTAATCTGACTTCTAATGTAACAATTTAGTTTTTCCTGTTTTGAACTGTATAAAGGCCTACAGATGCAGCATATACTCTTAGGTGTCTGGGTCCTATTTGTGCGATTCATTCACACTATACATACAGCCATAGCTTTTTCATTCTTATGGCTTTACACTTTTCAACTGTATGGATAGACCACAATTTATTTATCCATTTCACTGTTTTTAGACATTTGAGTAATTTCCAATTTTTGACTACAACGAACAGAGCTGCAATTGTATGTGCCTTTTGGTGAACATACGTACATATTTCTGTTGGGTGTGCAGGCCCAGGAGAGGATCATTCCTCATTTGTTATCATAGTCTCCAAATGTTACAGCAGGAAGAAGGCTTGGGGTACATCCAGTCTGCCCTGTTGCAGAGAAGGGGAATACGGCCCAATGCAGACAGTGATCTGCTGAGGTCCTGCAGCTCACATGTGGCAGAACTGGGTATCCTAAGAGCCAGAACCCTAATTTGTCCTGCTTTTCTTCAAGTTCTGTACCAGTACACCCCTGCTCACCTCCTCCAACTCCTCAAACTAGGAGCTCCAATTAAGGAAACTACAGTCCCTTAGGGCATTTACAATACTGCTTTCCTTTTTCTTTTCCTTTTTTAGAGACATGGCCTCACTCTGCTGCCCCAGCTGGAGTACAGTGGCACAATCACAGCTCATTGCAGCCTCAAACTCCTGGGCTCAAGTGATCCTCCCACTTCAGCCTCCTGAGTAGTTGAGACTATAGACATGTGCCACCATACCTCGCTAATTAAAAAAAAATTGTTTTCTAGAGACAGGGTCTTGCTATTTTGCCCAGTCTTGTCTTGAACTCTTGGCCTCAAGTGATCCTCCCACTTCAGCCTCCTGAGTAGTTGAGACTATAGACATGTGCCACCATACCTCGCTAATTAAAAAAAAAAAATTAGATATGTGGTTTCGCTATGTTGCCCAGGCTGGTCTTGAACTCCTGGCCTCAAGCAATTCTTTCACGTGGGCTTCCCAAAGCACTGGGAGTACAGGTGTGAGCCGCCACACCCAGCTTAATACTGCTTTCTCAACTCAGCTTCAATTTTCCCTCCTGTTTGGTCAAACATTCCCTAAAAGCCCAGAATACCTCCATGCCTTTTTGTTTCAAGTCTGCTGTAGCTATTGTCCTCCATGGTCTTCTCTGAACACCCCCTGCTGCCCTGCAACATCTCCTTTTCATTTTAAGCATACCTGGTAGCTTCCTTCTCTAGGACTCTCTAGCACTGTCTGGTATGTGGTATGGACCTGTCTGATAATTCCATTACACTTAAAATAAAAGCCCCTGCCCTCACCTGGCTCCTTGACAGCTGGTGATAATGCATGTATGACCCACCAACCATGGCTCCTTCCATTGGCTATCCTGGACCTCCTTGGATTTATAATGTCCAACTGTATTGCTATAATCCTAGGGTGTGGGAGGCAGCATGGAAAGAGACGAGATGCTGCAAACCTAGCTGTAGAAGCGACCTGCCTAGGCTGGGCTGGGTCCCCTCGGCCAGGCACTGCTACGGGGCACTGGCATATTCCACCCAGGGCAGCTCTTTCTTCTGTTCAGTGACTTTGTCAACTTTGGTGCTGCTGAACCATGAAGACATTACTGTGAGGGCCCACTCCTTTACCTGCTTTAAATGTCAGGCTTCCAAAGAAGCCTTTCCTGACACTCCTAGATAGATTACACACCACTCCACTTCCAGCAACCCAATTTCCCTTCCCTTCCCTTTTATTTCTCTTTAACACGTATCACTGCCTTACATACTATATTTTTATTTTATTGCTTGTCTTTCCCAACTAGAATGTAAACTCCACATAGGCCAAGATTTTGGTTGATTTTGGTTTTTACTCTATTGCTGCCACTTAGACTGGTGCCTGGCATATCGGAGGACTAAAAAAAATTTGCTAAATATGTGAATAAATTCAGAAGTTATCTAGAATTGGTGTCTC
>NW_012121265.1:9314030-9320266 GCF_000951035.1 Colobus angolensis palliatus
CCGGGAGGCGGAGCTTGCAGTGAGCTGAGATCCGGCCACTGCACTCCAGTCCGGGTGACACAGCAAGACTCTGTCTCAAAAAAAAAAAAAAAAAAAGAACTTCTCACTGTATTTTGAGAGGGGCTGCTTTTAGCAGGCAAATTGTGATCAGGGAAAGGGATGATTAACAATAATAAATAGTGATTTTCATTCTTGGATATGGTCCTAGGCACTAATTGTTTTTCTGAGTATTTTTATGGACTGTTTTGAAGCTCAGGCAGCCTGTTACTCTGTTTTTCAGCTCCAATTGTTTGAGTTTGGCAGATTTGAGTTAGTAATGAGGATGCATTATGGCAAGGGACACTCATGACATCAGTACACACAGGGCTGCCAGAATTCTGGGGGCTCTGCCAAGCCCCAGTGAGTTGCCCCAAGCCTTGCAAAATCCAAATTGCAAAACAAGAAGAGTGAGGACTTGCTAGTTGGTGTTAAGTTTGGGGGATTCTATGTTTAAGTGCCAAAGGTGAAACCATTCTGACAAGAAGTAGTTACTTTAGCTTAGTTGCAAGGGCAATTTCAGTGGAGTTGAAATCCAGGCCATGCTTTGTCAGATTCTCCAGGAGGAGGGGTCACACATTTTGATATCAATAGTGGTCTGGCAGGTAAAGTAGCACAGTGTAAGTGGTTAAATGGAGGGCTCTCTGTCCCACTTCACAGGGCCAGTCCCTGTGCTGTTCATGTTCCTTGTTACTGTATAGAAGGAAAGACCAGTATTGCCAAACCAACCTTCTGATTTTTCAAAAGAGACCGAAGACACTGATTTTTATTTTTTATTTTATTTTATTTATTTATTTATTTTGAGATGGAGTTTCACTCTTGTGGGCCAGGCTGGAGTGTGATGGCGTGATCTGCACTCACCAACACAACCTCTGCCTCCTGGGTTCAAGCGATTCTCCTGCCTTAGCCTTCCTGAGTAGCTGGGATTACAGGCATGCGCCACCACGCCCGGCTAATTTTGTATTTTTAATAGAGACGGGGTTTCTCCATGTTGGTCAGGCTGGTCTCGAACTCCTGACCTCAGGTGATCCACCCGTCTCGGCCTCCCAAAGTGCTGGGATTACAGGCTTGAGCCACCGCACCCGGCCGATTTTACCCTCTTTCTAAGGCTACATGACATTACCTAGACATTTGCCACATAAAAGATCTGCTGGTAAGTGATTTTTATTTGATGAGGGGGGAAATTTCTCCTTTTTTAGTGCAACACAGGGTCCGGCATGTGAGTTGCATGGAAGAGGACACTTCAGCTGAATAGTAGGTCAACTTTGGCTGAAGCTGGAACAAAACAGCCTCCAAGTTTGACATCCACTGAGTGTTCTGCTGCCAGGTAGGGGCAGGGCTCGGTCATCGTTGACTCCCTTGTGGTGCCACTGAGCATAGTGCCTGGAACATAATAGGTGCTTGATAAATATTGCCCAATCCAGCCTTTCTCATGTACTTCATTCTCTGCTTTTCTCAGTCAGTTGAATTTTGGGAAATTGCATAAGGGGATATTATTCAGCCTTAAAAAAAGAAGGAGGTCCTGCTATTTGTGTCAACATGGATGAACCTGCATAACATTATGCTAAGTAAAATAAGCCAGATACAGAAAGAAAAATACTGCATTACCCCTCATTTTATTTGTGGAACCTAGCAAAAAAGAAAAAGTCAAATACATAGAAACAGAATTAAATGGTGGTTATGGCAGGGGGCAGGAAGATTAAGATTTTTTAGAAAATAGTTGCTGACTCATAAAAATGAAGAGACTTCACACCATCCCCTCCCCCAAATCTGTTAGCATTGGACCTCTGGCTCCTGCTTAAATTTTGCATTATTGGGGCAGAGGTATTGGGGCAGAGGTGGTGTGTAGAGGGGCTCGTTCTGAGGATGTGCAATATTCTCAGACTGTGGAACAGGATGTGCAACATCCCGAGGTACAAAGGAAGGTGAGATGGGGGCCCAAAGAAGGTGCATGGATGAAGCGGAGGGTTGGGCAGAGCCTTGCCCAGCACAACAGCTTAAGGTTTTCAGCCTTTGAAAGCCTGTTTGCAGTTTTCTTTTATAGTTTATTTAAGGTATACAACATGGTGTTTTGATATACATAGTGAAAATCTCACATAGTTACCCTTTTTGTGTGTGTGTGTGGCAGGAGCACCTAAAATATATTATTTTAGCAAATTTCCAGTGTACAATACAATATTATAATTGTAGTCCACATGTTGTACATTAATCTCTAAATGTATTTACCCTACATATCTGAAACCGTGTACCCTTTGCCCTAAATATCCTCATTTCCTGTCCCCTGCTATAACCACCATTTAATTCTGTTTCTATGTATTTAACTTTTCCTTTTTTCTAGGTTCCACAAATGAAATGAGAGATAATGCAGTATTTTTCTTTCTGTATCTGGCTTATTTTACTTAGCATAATGTCCTGCAGGTTCATCCATGTTGACACAAATAGCAGGATCTCCTTTTTTTTTTTTGTTTAAGGCTGAATGATATTCCCTTATGCAATTTCTTTATCCATTCATCTGTCAACAGACAGGAGTTGTTTCCATATCTTGAGACTATTTGCAGCTGAAGGGCACTGGAAACTGGTGATTGTGGTGTATAACGTGAGATTTTTAATCTATTACTTTTTTCTTCTTTACTTGACACCCACATGATTCCAATACCCCCAACTTCAAAGGAAGGAAGGAAGACCTGGTTGGTGACGAGGTCATACAATAGCAGCTTTTTGTTTTGCTCTCTTTCCATTTAAGAGTAGCCCCTCTTTTGTTTGAAGCTGCTGGAAGGTCTCTTTGTGCCAAAGAGCTGGGGGAAGCCATGGGAACAGGTTGTTTTCACAGCTGTGCTGAACTCCAACTCAGAGCTGTCCATCCCACTCCTCACACACTCGGGCAACTCTGGCGAAGAGGGAAAGGATGTAAGTCGTGCCCTCCCACATGTGTTCTGAGCTCATTTGTCTCTGAGCCTAACCCAGGGGCCTCTTAAGCTTTGACTATTAAGGAGTGAGCCAAGGCTGCAGGAAAGGTGACTCTTTAGCATAACAGTAAGGCCTACCCCATGGGCAAATCTACTCTGGTGTGTGCAGGTGCGCCTTGCTTTACACAATAAGGGCATTGACAAAACCCTAGACGGATGGGACCACATGCTGACCAGGGCCACCACCTCCTCTTGTGGAGAAGGAAACTGCTTTCCTCATAAGTTTAGTCAACTAGATGGTCTCCAAAGACTCTTCCAGTTTTGACCGTCTATGGTTTTATGAAGATGTATAGATATCAGATTTTTAAAATGCACTGTGGGAGCTCTCCAGGAATAATAGAGCCAACATTTATTGTGCTCTTTCTGTGCTCCAGACCGTGCTAAGTACTTTTCTTGTGTTCTTTCTTTTAGTCTTCAGAATAGCCTTCAGAGTCAGGTATCCTTTTTCCCACTTTACAGATGAGGCTTAGAGAGAAAAGAGTAAGTTGCTCAATATCTTACAGCTACTAAGGTGCAGAACAGGCATTCAAGCCTTGATCTATTTGACACCAAGGCTTGTGGGGTTAAATACCTGTAGTAAGGTGAAACTCCTTTCAATGTCTGTGACCCAATTGCAGATTAAGCTTTGGTCACCTCCAAGGACTAAGAGCTTGCAAAGAGCCAAAAAATGTACAGTATGCTTTTCACAATCAACGCATGAATGGGTCCAGGCATACCAGCTGACAGAGGACTTCAGTATGCAGAGTGTTTTGCTCCACAGGATCTGTTGGCCTGGGATCCACCGAGGCCTGCAGGTTACCATGGTGCACGCTACCAGTTAGCAGTTGACTAGGATAGCTGATGGGCTGCACAGCAGCGTGAACTAAATGGCAATTTACGGAAACAAGGAAGGCCCAGCTCCTCACACTCGGGAAAGTGAAGGGCTTCAGTTCCTAAGTCTGCATGCTGTTCCCACACCTACCCTTTGGGGAGAAATGTGCCCTGATGCAATATGCTTTTTTTTTTTTTTTAAATCTGCAGAGGCCTTGCTGCATCTGCTGATTATTTTGTGAACTTAGGAAAGGGAGGCCCCAGAGAGGCCCCACAGCCTGCTGCTCACCCTGCTGCTTCCCTCACAAGCCCTGCAAGCCTGCAGAGATCTTAGTTGCCCACCAGTATCTGTCTGTCTGGTGCCTATTTCTCTCTCTCTTTAACCGGGGCCATGTAGGGTGGGGGTACTTCTACAGATAGCAAATGCATAAACACCTCAAATATGTCTCAGTTATCTGGAATAAGGGTCCCAAATTAAAATACTTTCAGGAACTAGGCTGGTAACATGATAAGAGAAGCCCACTGGATGGGTACTGGGAGGTACTGTTCAACTCTAGCTGGTTGCTTGCAAAATTTGAGCAGGAACCCGCAAGTCCAATACTAACAGATTTTTGGGGGGGCGGGGTGAAATCTCTTCATTTTTTTTTGTTTGTTTTGTTTTTTAGAGACAGAGTCTCCCTCTGTACCCAGGCTGGAGTGCAGTGGTGCTGTCTCCGCTCACTGCAAGCTCCACCTCCCAGGTTCACACCATTCTCCTGCCTCAGCCTCCCAAGTAGCTGGGACTACAGGCACCTGCCACTACGCCCGGTTAATTTTTTGTATTTTTAGTAGAGACAGGGTTTCACCATGTTAGCCAGGATGGTCTCGATCTCCTGACTTCGTGATCCGCCCACCTCGGCCTCCCAAAGTGCTGGTGTTACAGGTGTGAGCCGCTGCGCCCAGCCGAAATCTCTTCATTTTTATGAGTTGGCAACTGTTTTCTAAAAAATCTTAAAATACCTTGTAGGGTAAGCTAAATACATCTACGGGCTAGAATCAGCCCATGGTACCCGGAATCACCTAATTCTCCACTTTGTTGTATGTATGAATGCAGCCCTTGCTCTTGGAATTATAATTGCCCCAGTGTTTGCTAAGCACAGCTGGCTGAGAGACTATAGGATGAACTGATAAGAGGAATAGAGGGGAATCAGAAGACCTAGGTTTCAGTCTTGTTCTCTAATAAGCAGCTGTGTGGCCTTGCTCACATGAATCTTGGTTTGGTTAGAGCATCTTTATCTATAAAATGAAGGCATTGAGGAAGGAATCCTTAGGGCCCTTTCTAGTTCCAAAATTCCATGTCTATGCCTTTAAATGATTGAATTACTTTATTTTGTTTGTATCTAAAATACCTCGGCTAGATACTTAGAGACTTTGGCTTAAGTAGCACTGTGGTAACAAATCCGATTTACAAGAGTGAAGGAATCCTTGAAGTAGGATTTTTCCAATGGATTCTTTAACAGGAGAGGCTAAAAAAGGGTTCACTCTAAAATTAAATGCCACTCCACTTCCCCAATGGCAAAAGCAATTAGGAATTTCATTTGAAATCTGGGGACAGTTGATGGAAAAAAGAAAACAAATAATATTAATAAAGAATAGTAAGAATAGGCATTGCTGGCGGGAATGGTGCAGCCACTTTACAAAGACAGTTCATCAGTTATTCAAAATGTTAGGCATAGAGTTACTATATGATTCAGAAATTCCATCCTAGGTATTTATCCAAGAAAAATGAAATCTACCTACAAAAAAACTTATGCACAAACATTCTAGCAGCATTATTCGTAACAGCCAAGAAGTAAAAAACAACCTAAAAGTCCATTTGAATGGGTAGGTAAAATGTGGTACATTCATACAGTGGAATATTATTCTGCAAAAAAAGGAATGAAGTACTGATGAATGCTACATTACAGGTGAATCTTGAGAACACTAGGATAAGTGAAAGAGGCCAGTCACAGAGGATGATATGTTGTAGGACTTCATTTATCTGAAATGCTTGGAAGAGGCAACTCTATAGAGATAGAAAGCAGATTAGTGGTTGCCTGTGACCGGGGAGGATGGGAGGAATGAAGAGTGATGCTAAAGGATACGAGATTTCCTTTTGGGGTGATAAAAATGTCCTAAAATTGGCTGGGCACAGTGGCTCATGCCTGTAATCCCAGCACTTTGGGAGGCCAAGGCAGGAGGATCATGTGAGGTCAGGAGTTTGAGACCAGCCTGGCCAACATGGTGAAACCCCATCTCTACTAAAAATACAAAGATTAGCCAGGCATGGAGACAGATGCTTGTAATCTCAGCTACTTGGGAGGCTGAGGCAGGAGAATCGCTTGAACCCAGGAGGCAGAGGTTGCAGTGAGCCGAGACTGCACCACTGCACTCCAGCCTGGGCAA
>NW_012121265.1:9321851-9324058 GCF_000951035.1 Colobus angolensis palliatus
CACCACGCCCGGCTAATTTTGTATTTTTAATAGAGACGGGGTTTCTCCATGTTGGTCAGGCTGGTCTTGAACTCCTGACCTCAGATGATCCACCTGCCTCATCCTCCCAAAGTGCTGGAATTACAGGTGTGAGCCACTGTGCCCGACACGGATTTTTAAATAGTGAAATCTTCCTCTTTGAATGTTTCCATCTAATTAGAATTTTAAAAGAAATGTAATAGCCCGTAGATTGGGAGAAAGTAATTCCCTTACTGGTTGGTTTAGGACTTTCTGCCTCCACTGTTGCTCTCGGTACTGGAATAGCAGGCATTTCAACCTCTGTCATGACCTTCCGTAGCCTGTCTAATGACTTCTCTGCTAGCATCACAGACATATCACAAACTGTATCAGTCCTCCAGGCCCAAGTTGACTCTTCAGCTGCAGTTGTCCTCCAAAACCGCCAAGGCCTTGACTTACTCGCTGCTGAAAAAGGAGGACTCTGTATATTCTTAAATGAAGAGTGTTGTTTTTACCTAAATCAATCTGGCCTGGTATATGACAACATAAAAAAACTCAAGGATAGAGCCCAAAAACTTGCCAACCAAGCAAGTAATTACCCTGAACCCCCTTGGGCACACTCTAATTGGATGTCCTGGGCCCACCCAATTCTTAGTCCTTTAATACCCATTTTTCTCCTTTTTTTATTCGGACCTTGTATCTTCCGTTTAGTTTCTCAATTCATCCAAAACCATATCCAGGCCATCACCAATCAATCTATATGACAAATGTTTCTTCTAACTACCCCACAATATCACTCCTTACCACAAAATCTTCCTTCAGCTTAATCTCTCCCACGCTAGGTTCCCACGCTGCCCCAATCCCTCTTGAAGCAGCCCTGAGGAACATCGCCCATTCTCTCTCCATACCACCCCCCAAAAATTTTTGCCGCCCCAACGCTTCAACACTATTTTGTCTTATTTTTCTTATTAATATAAGAAGGCAGGAAGGTCAGGCCTCTGAGCCCAAGCCAAGCCATTGCATCCCCTGTGACTTGCACGTATACGCCCAGATGGCCTGAAGTAACTGAAGAATCACAAAAGAAGTGCAAATGCCCTGCCCCGTCTTAACTGATGACATTCCACCACAAAAGAAGTGAAAATGGCCGGTCCTTGTCCTAAGTGATGACATTACCTTGTGAAAGTCCTTTTCCTGGCTCATACTGACTCCAAAAGCTCCCCCACTGAGCACCTTGAGGCCCCCACTCCTGCCCAACAGAGAACAACCCCCCCTTTGACTGTAATTTTCCTTTACCTACCCAAATCCTATAAAGCAGCTCCACCCTTATCTCCCTTTGCTGACTCTCCTTTCGGAGTCAGTCCACCTGCACCCAGGTGAAATAAACAGCCGTGTTGCTCACACAAATCCTGTTTGGTGGTCTCTTCACACCGACGTGCATGACAGTATTTGCATGTTATATAATTGATAAGGGACTTGCATCTAGAATATATAAAGAATGCTCACAACTCAATAATCAAAAAAAACAAATAACCCAATTTAAAATGGGAAAGGGATCTGACTAAACATTTCTCCAACAAAGACATATAGATGGCGAATAAACACATGAAAAGAGGCTCAACATCGTTAGCATCAGGGAAATGGAAATTGAAACCACAATACTACTTGAAATACTACTTCATATCCACTAGGAAGGCCAGAATGGAAAAAAAGATAACAAGTATGGATGAGGAGGTGAAGTTGGAACCCCCATATAGTGCTGCTGGGAATGGTGTAGCCACTTTGGAAAACAGTACAAAAGTTTTCCACAAGGGGTTAAACAGAAAGTGACCATATGACTCAGTATTTTCTCTCCTAGGTATATACTCAGGATAAATGAAAACATATGTCCACATAAAAGCTTGCTCATGAATTGTCATAGAAACATTCTTCACAATATCCAAAAGTGGAAGCAACCCAAATGTCCATCAGCTGATGAATGGATAAACAAAGTAATATTCTGTACCATGGAATTTTAATTGGCATATTTGGAAATAAAAAGGAATCAAGTACTGATATAACCTACAACATGGATACATCTTGAAAATGCTACGCTAAATGAAAGAGCTCAGTCACAAAAGACCAGATATTAAATGATATCACTTTTTATGAAATATCCAGAGAGGCAAATCTATAGAGACAGAAAGTACATTAGCAGTTGCCTAGGATGGAGA
>NW_012121265.1:9324563-9333144 GCF_000951035.1 Colobus angolensis palliatus
AAAAAAAAAAAGAAAAAAGAAAAAATATATATATACACTCAGGGTCAAAGAAAACATATTGGATTTGATTACTGAATAGTCAGACTGGAAGGCATTTGTCAAGCCCAACACCTTAAGAAACCAGAGAAAAGGGTGCTCTGCCAGGTCTACAGTCACACATTTATTTAGTAGCAGAAACATAGTCAGAACTTGTCTCTTGACCTTGACCTTTAGGTTGTGCTGCCTCTCTTCAAAGCCCAGTTTTGAAGACATAGCTTGGAAGGGATTGTGAGAAGTCAACCTCATGAACAGCTGGATATGCTCTCTTCCCTTTCCCACATTTTGCAAAGGTCCCCCAAAGGTTTCTTGAGGAGGTGATAAATTGTGGTAAAAAGGAATACTCCTCTTCCTTAAAGGAAGAGACTGCCATAGAGCTTCCCTGAGTCTTTTCCCTCATAGGACGGGAGGGTCTGTGTGTTTCAAAGAACACTTACTCTGTATGTTTCTAATTCGTTTGCACTTAGCTCATCAATATGTTGTTTATGCAAGAACCATTTGATGTTCAAGAAACCCTCTGGGCCTCTTAAAGGGCTTTTAAAAAAAAATTCGAGCCAGAGGATTGAACTTTGCCAAGAGTAAATGGAACTCAGATATCAAAAGGTCTGAGTTCAGTTTTCATTGAATACAAAGGGTGAGTATATTCTGAACTGAGCCAAATGCATTCTCCCACCCTTAATTTACAGTACATTGTTTTGGCAGACTCTACAATTCTGAAAGTTGGCTTGTCTTCTCCCATTCCTTTCTAGGGTGCAACCTCAACCCTATCTTTTAGTGAACTTTACAAAAAATAAGGCCATGTTATAATGATTTATGAGAGCCTCACTCATCACTGTTTTTGTAACTATTAATTTTATTAGAACAAATTCAAATGCTTGAAAAGGTTAAAACTCTCTTCTAAAGCTATAATTTTGTTTGATCTCCTACAGGGATTTCTATTTTTTTAGTCCTCTCATCTGGGAGTTTATCAAAAGAGATGTTGCTCCTCTTTCAATAAGTGGTCAGGTCATCAACCAATTATCAAATTGAATACTAGAGGGCTACTATTACTTGTAGTGCTTGGATTTGGAGTACAAAACAAGTTCCTTTGCTCCGCCTTCCAAGGAGTAAAGGCCAGAGAAATTATTAGCACTTTGAGTTTCTTTTTAATAAAAAACAATCTCAAAAAAATGGCAAAATTAAAATCAGCCCAAGTTCTGCCATCTCAAGATATGCAGTAAGATTTTGTGGATCACTTTCCTTTTATTCTAAAAAAGTACTTAGGTGGCCCGGCGCGGTGCCTCACGCCTCTAATCCCAGCACTTTGGGAGGCCAAGACAGGTGGATCAGGAGGTCAGGAGATCAAGACCATCCTGGCTAACACTGTGAAACCCTGTCTCTACTAAAAATACAAAAAATTAGCCGGGCGTGGTGGCGGGCACCTGTAGTCCCAGCTACAAGGGAGGCTGACGCAGGAGAATGGCGTCAACCTGGGGGGCAGAGCTTGCAGTGAGTGGAGATCGCTCTACTGCACTCCAGCCTGGGTGACAGAGCGAGACTCCGTCTCAAAAAAAAAAAAAAAGAAAGTACTTAGACTGGGTATAATGGCTCGTGCCTATAATCCCAACACTTTGGGAGACTGGGGCAAAAGGATTGCTTGAGCCCAGAAGTTTGAGACCAAGGCTGGGCAACATAGGGAGACCCTATTTCTACCAAAGGAAAAAAAAAAAGAAAACCTGGGTGTGGTGGTATGTGTCTATGGTCCCAGCTATTCAGAAGGTTAAGGTGGGAGGATTGCTTGAGCCTGGGAGGTAGAGGCTGCAGTGAGCTGTGATCACACCACTGCACTCCAGCCTGGGTGACAGAATAAGATGCTATCTCGTCCCTCCCAAAAAACTCTGTATCTATTTATCTATGTCAGTATACATAGTTATAGATATGTTATTATAAAAATGGGAATATTATATTGTTTTACAATTTACTTTTTCCATTTGTTAGTTCGTGATTGTCTGTATTAATAAAATGATATCTACTCATGCATAAAATTCAATTGTACAGATGGTTACTTAAGTAAAGTCCAGTGGGACATCTGGTTTAAGGTGTGGCAGGATGCAGCACTCAAATAATGTTCCGAGGTCTGCTTCTCTCCTTTCTATTTGCTCTGCCTTCTGCTGCCTTGGTGCCACTCACATGTTGCACATACAGGCAACAGTTCAAGTATATGCATTCAGGATCTTGGCTGGCAGAAGGGATCAAGACTCTATTCCGATAGCAATATCTGATCGTATCATTGTAACTTATGCCTGGGTTACATGACACACTCTTGGAATCCAAGTATTACACTAGGATAACATAGACTGAGAATGGGGAAGAGATGGAAGTAGGGAGAGGTGGGCCCCAGAGGGAAATGGGAGGATGGTTATCGGAAGGAGAATGAATGTCGGGTGGCCCAAATCACAGGTCCACAATCCATACACTTGGACATTTGGAACTTGTTTTGTATTGGTTTCCTGGGGCTTTCGTAACAAAGTACCACAAACTGGGTGATTTGAAGAAAAATTTGTTGTCTCACTGTTCCGGAGGCTGGAAGTCCAAGATCAAGATACCCACAGGGTGAGTTCATTCTGAGGGCTGTGAGGGAGAATCTGTTCCATGGCTCTGTCCTAGCTTTTGGCAGTTTGTTGGCAGTCCTGGTGTTTGTTGGCTTGTAGATGTATCATCCTGATCTCTGCTTTCGTGTTCACATGGTGTTCTTCCTGTGTGCACAGTGTGATTTCTTTGTTTTTTTTTTTTTTTTTTAAATAAAGACACGTCATATTGCATTAGGGATCCTTCCTACTCTAATATGACTGCATTTTAATTAATTACATCTGCACTGATCCTATTGCCAAATAAGATCACATTAGAAAGTACTAGGGGTAGGGCTTCAACATACGAATTTTTGAGGTCACAATTCAACCCAACATATTTCCACCATTTTTCCATGCATTTAATATTTCTGGCTACATCTAAGACACATCCAGTCTGGGTGTGAATGCTGCCTCCCTCTTTCTGCTGCGTGGGCTAGGAGATTGGATGAGGCCACCTCTACGGTCCCTTCCAGATAACTTCGCGATTAAGTATCAGGGCTAGGAATCCATCCTGTGGTCTGAATGTATGTTACAGTGCCACCACTTACTAGCTCAGGGACTTTGGGCAAGGGGCTTACCCTCTGCAAATTTCAGTCTCCTCGACCAGTAAAATCAGGATAAGAGTCCTTCATCCATTGGTTTGTTGTAGGTTAGACACATAGCCTTCAATAAATGTCAGGCAGTGTGACTGTTCCACTTCTTCGAGTATGTAAGGACTGCAGAGCCAGGAGAAGAACCTATATAACTCCTAGTGTTCTCATTCTCTCATGACAATTCAGTGCCATAACTTCCCCAGAGGTTCGCTTGCTAGAAATTCAGTGCCATAACTTCTCCAGAGGTTCGCTTGTTAGAACTTTGAGAGGGAGGCTGGGCACCGTAGCTCATGCCTGTAATCCAAGCAGTTTGGGAGGCCGAGGCCAAGGAGTTCAAGACCAGCCTGACCAACAGGGTGAAACCCTGTCTCTACTAAATACAAAAAATTAGCCGGGTGTCATGGTGCATGCCTGTAATCCCAGCTACCTGTGCCGCTGAGGCAGGAGAACTGCTTGAAGCATGGAGGCGGCGGTTGCAGTGAGCTGAGATTGTGCCATTGTACTCCAGCCTGGGCAAAAAGAGTGAAACTCTGTCTCAAACAAACAAACAAAAAGTCTTCAAGAGGGGAAAGGGTTCCTTTTTTTTTTTATCTTGCAAACCAGAACTCAAATCCAGCTCAGGGAACGCAAAGTATTTCTCTCTCTTCCCTGAAGCTGGATGCTGTAAATTCTGAGCCAACTCCTTTTCTTTTAGGCAATGTGATTATTAAATACCTGTCCCCTTTGGGTTCCACTTATCTCTCTCTTATCTCGTTTTCTCTTATAACTTGATTTTTCCCACCAGCTTTCAGATGTGGGCTGGAACCAGTATTTTATTTACAATCTGTTTTTGGCTTCATAAATTTGGGGAAATGGAACAGATGTGTGCTGCTTTCCCAGGAAGCATATCTTTAGTTTTTTCATGCTTTAACTATAGAGTCTAATTCGGCTTGCCTAAATGCTTATTTAATAATAACTTTGAGTTCTTGCAGGTAGCAGAATCTATCTGATACAGGTGTATTAGGCCTTCACCAAGGTCAAAGCAGGAGGAGGTGCCAATCACCTTTAAAAAAATGTGGTCACTTTCATTTAGTGCCAGGTGTTGTTCTAAGCACCAGGGATATAACAATGAACAAGAGAGCCACTATCCCTGCTTTTGAGGAGTGCACATGCTGGAACATTCATTTCTGCAGAAAATAGATAAGGAGAACTTATGACATGTTAGATATTGTTCATCATTGAACAAAACAGAAGCAACCTGCACTTAGGGTTATGTTGTGTGTGTGGGTGGTGGCAGGAGAGGGGGGAAGAATACAGTACACATAAGTACATCAAAAGAATCCTGTTAAAAGGTGATAAGTGCTATGGAAAAAACGAAGTAGGGTAAGGGGGATTAGGAATATTGGAAGGATTTACAAGTTTAAATGGGATGGTCAGGGTAGGTGATATTTGAACAAGGACTTGAAGGAAAATGAGGAAGGAAGGGAGCCTCAATGTTTGGGGGATGAGCAAGTCCAAAAGCCCCGGGGCATGAGTGTGCCCTGCTTTTTCAAGGAGAGCCAGGAGGCCATTTTAGCTGAAGAAGAGTGAGCAAGGTGAGAACAGGAGGAAATGTGGTTGGGGGCAGATCAAATGGAGCTTTCATCCTGAGTGAAACGAGGAATTAATGGAAAGTGCTGAGCAGAGAAGTCACCTGCTCTCACGCTTCAAAGGACTGGTCTGGCGGCTTTGTTCAGTCTGGACTGTGCAGGTGCGGGGTGGTGGGGTGGTATTTGGGGGGCTGCTGTAACCACACGGGTGGGGTGGTACAATCCTCTGATACACATCAGAGGGTAGCAGGTGGAGGTGGTGTGACATGGTCAGATTAGGGGTCTATTTTGGAGGCAGGGCCAACAAGATATTTCTGGCAGATTAGATGTGGGGTGTGAAAGAGAAGAGGCAGGGAGGATTCCTAAATTTTTACCCCTTAAGAATAGAGTAGCCATGGATTGAGATGGCAAAGAAGACTGCTGGAGAACGTTTTTGTTTTGCTTCGGTGCATTGGGAGTTCCAGGAGTTCCGTTGGGACGTTAAGTTTGAAGGGGCTATTTACTATCCAAGCGGAGCGGAGAGCTGGATTTTGAAGCTCTCTGGGGACATACTTTTGGGGACATTTCTAAAGCTTGAGACCCTGCTCCAAAGCCTCGAAGACCCTGTCGAGGTTCTTCCAGAGCCGGCCACGTCCCTCTCTTCTCAGCCCTCCTAAATTAAGCCGTAAAATCCCTGGGACAGTAGTCCCTTTATTCGGCAAAGTCCTTTTTCCTCTTTGAGGAACGACGACAAAAACGAATAAAAATGACGCGCAGCAGCACCGCGTCCTTTCCCCGGTCGCTGCAGGGAGAGGAAACGCAGCCCGCTGTGCACCAACAGACCCCGCTCTGGGCCGCAGGCCTTGCGGCCACGAACTCTAGCTTCAGGCGTGTGGGCGGGGCCTGCGTGTGGGCGGGGCCGCGGCGCCAGGGCACGCCACAGGCGAGGGCGTGGCCGACCCGGCGCTCGCCAGCCCGCCTGCTCTCGCGCTTCCCTCGCGCCGGCCCTTCAGCGGGTGATCAGCTGGTCTGCGCTCCCCTGACGTGGGCTGGGGCACGTCACCGCCGAATGGCAGCCTCCAGAAAGCCACCGCGAGTAAGGTGAGGGCACTCCGCCGGGAGCCGCCGTCCGGGCAGCCTGCAGCCCTCACTGCGCGGCCGCGTGTGTTGCACCTCGGCAGGCAGGGACGCGCGGGTGAGGAGCCCGGCCCGCCTCAGTCTGGCTAGGGCCGCGCTCTCCCGAGCCCCGGAACGGGAGAAGGGGGAGGGGGTCCATGAAGCCGGGAGAGATCCTGTTCGTTTCCGGCGGGTCGGTGGGCACGGGGGCGGCCCGAGCCCGGTTCCTGGACGCGTATGCCCGCGGAACTGCAGCACTTGGCCCGAGGGGGCGGCGGCCGTCACAGATCCCGGCCCGCGGGAAGGCCCCGCTCGTGGTGGAAGCTGGCCCCTCCTGGCCCCTCCTCGTGCCCGGCGAGGTGGGCGAGCCTCTGCCCTCTCTCCTGTTACCCAGGAATCTAAACCTCAAGTTACAATCTCGACAATACTGACTCCTGCAATTCGCTCTACTGATCTGTCACTGCCACAAGGATAGACGGTCGCGGGCTCCTCCCCACCCAAATGGTTTCAGAAGCTGTGTAAGGGGATATTTTGGTATAACCTCCAGGAAAATCCCCCCAGTAGCCTGCCCTGGGCTCTCCTTGGGCACAGGAAGGTGAGAAGGATAATTTCCCGGCCTCAAGTTAAACATGTTTTAGTTTATTCCCCTCCCACAACCAGGCTATACTTATCAGAGCCTCTGATAAAGTGGGAGACGGAGAGAGGTGTTCAGAGTTCATGGAGGCCACAGGCCACTCGCTGGCCATCCCCAAGGGGTCACCCACCTGCTAATCACTTGAGACATGAAAGCAGTCACTTTGCAGCGTGGCCAGCCTTTCTTGCTGAACACAGACTATGGCTCTTGGCTTGTGTTTGTAAGTAGGGGGGTCCCAAACCTACCTTGACCTGGATTTGCCCTTGCCACAGCTTGTTAGCAGTGAACAGAAAACCAGACCCACCCTGTGGAAGTATGTGGGGAGGGGTGGAGAACTTCCATCTGGAAGGAGCTTCCTGTAAGTGAAGTGCTGGAAATGGAGTCAGGCAAGTGGATAATGATGAGTTATGTTGTAGGCCTCAGGTGGCCTTCGAGGGCCAAGGTGATCTGTGCTAGATTTATGGACGCACAGCCTTTTAGGAGGAGAAGAGTCTTTTCTACACCAGTTGGTAGAGTCTTTTACCTCAAAGGAAAGTCCAATGAAAGGCTGAGAGAGGGGAGGCCATTTTCCATAGGTAGAATTTGAGTGCCATCCAGTGTAAAAGTGAGCACTTCTTTCAGTGTAGGAAATGGAAACTGAACTCAAATTGATTTAGGTAAAATGGGGTTGAGCTGGCTTCTAGTGTGGCTGACTCCAGGAGCACCACCAACACTGGCTTCAGACTTGGCTTCTCTTTTGCATCTCTTGGCTCTGATTTATTCAGTATCGGCTTCATTCTCAGGCAGACTTTCTCCTTATGGCAGGTTATGACAGTTCTAGGCTGACAGCCCCAGCAGAGAAGTTGAACCCTCCTTCCTAATGGAGCGGAAGTCCCTGATCTGATTCTCACTGGGCTGACTTAATTCTCGTGTTCATCTGTGAAGCAATCATTATGGCCAGAGGGAGGGATTGACCAGCTCTGGGTCCCAGAACCTGATGGGTGTGTGGATGAGACTCCTTTGAATCCCTTGGGCTGAAATGGAGAGGGTACCATCTCGAAAGGAAAACCAAGGTTCCCATCGAAAGGAGAGATAGATTCTGGGTAGGCAAAGACAACATTGCTTACTTCCCAACCTTGGAACTTGTTCCAGTTTACCCTTGTCTCATCCCACTAGGTGTGATTGAGCATCTTGTTCCTTGTTTTGCCCCATGCTGAACACTACACATGTGTGATTCTCATGAACTGGGGATTGCAGGGGGGTGAGGTATTTGGAACCCTGCCAGAATTTCTTTGAAAAAGAGGGAGAAGGCTTTTTCTAGTGCTGCCATAACCATCTTACACAAAGATTGAAAGTGCGTGCTTGTTGTCCCTTACCCACTTTGTGGCTCATCATAAAGTTGAGAAGGTGAAGGTCGAAGAAGTTTTGGGAACGGTAGGAGCACTGAGCTGAAAGTTGGGAGGCCTGAACGCTGGTTCTGGCTGTGTCAGCAGTTAGCTGTAAGGCCTTGAGCTCGTCATTTGATCTCTGTTTCTTGGTTTCCTGGTCTAGAGGAAGGAATTGAGTTGGATAGTCCCTGAGGTATATTCTTCTAGCTCTTAACATTTAACGATAATTGTGCTTTAAAAGAGAACTTAAGAATTTTATTTGTCCAAACAAGTGAAGGGTGGATAGATCTTGGACTCTACAGAGACCAGGATGTGACAAGAGCAGAGCAGCTGTAGTATTGAGCTGCTTTGTAGCTCCTGTGATCCTGACAGAAAGGTGGAGGTGTTGATGCTCACACAGAGAGCTTGAGCTCACCTGTCAGACCTGGTTTCTGGTCTTGGCTTTGCAGCTACTGAGTTATATGGCTTATGGTAAGTTATCTTTGCTTTTTTCTTCTGTAAAATGAATGAATAGGATTACCTCAAGATAACCTTGGCTAGGCATGGTGGCTCATACCTATAGTCCCAGCACTTTGGGAGGCTGAAGTGGGAGGATCACTTGAGGCCAGGAGTTTGAGACCAGACTGGGCAATGTGGTGAGATCCTGTCTCTTCAGAAAATTATTAAAAAAAAAAAAAAA
>NW_012121265.1:9334919-9343192 GCF_000951035.1 Colobus angolensis palliatus
CCAGGCTGGAGTGCGGTGGCACGATCTCGGCTCACTGCAGCCTTCACCTCCCGGGTTCACGCTATTCTCCTGCCTCAGCCTCCCGAGTAGCTGGGACTGTATATAGGCACCCGCCACCACACCCAGCTAATTTTTTTTGTGTTTTTAGTAGAGACAGGGTTTCACCGTGTTAGTCAAGATGGTCTCGATCTCCTGACCTCGTGATTTGCCCGTCTCAGCCTCCCAAAGTGCTAGGATTATAGGCGTGAGCCACCGTGCCCAGCGAGTTGTAATAGTTCTTTATATTCTCAACAGATTTGCAGATATTTTTTCCCGTTCTGTGGGTTGTCATCCATTTTCTTGATGGTATCCTTTGAAACACAAACATTTTAAATTCTGATGAAGTCCAGTGTATCTCTTTTTTCTTTTGTTGCTGTGCATTTTGATTTGTGTCTCAAGAAGTCATTGCCTAATGCAAGGTCAGGCAGACTTATGTTTGTGCTTTAAGAGTTTTACAGTTTAGCTCCTATGTTTATGCCTGTGATCCATTTGTGTTAATTTTTGTTTATGGTATGAGGTGGGTTAAACTTCATTTTTCTTTTTTTGAGACAGGGTCTCTCTGTGTGACCAAGGCTAGATTGCAGTGGGGCGATCACAGCTCACTGCTGCCTCAACCTGTCTGGCTTAAGTGATCCTCCTGCCTCAGCCTCCTAAGTAGCTGGGACCATAGGTGTGCACCACCAAACCTGGCTCATTTTTGTAAATTTTGTAGAGATGTGTTTTGCCATGTTGCCCAAGCTGGTCTTGAACCCTTGGACTCAGGCAGTCTGCCTGCCTCAGCCTCCCAAAGTACTGGGATTACAAATGTGAGTAATTGTGCCTGGCCTTTTTTTTTTTTTTTTTTTGAGACAGGGTCTTACTCTGTAACCCAAGCTGGAGTGCAGTGGTGCTATAATGGCTCAGTGCAGCCTCGACCTCCAGGGTTCAAGTGATCCACCCCACCTCAGCCTCCAGAGTAGCTGGGACTACAGGTGCATGCCACCATGCCCGACTAATTTTTGTATTTTTTGTAGAAGTGGAGTTTTGCCATGTTGGAAACTTTATTCTTTTGCATGTGGATATTCACTTGTCCCAGCACCATTTGTTGAAGAGGCTATTCCTTCCCCCATTGAATGGTCTTGGCATCCTCAAAAATCAGTTGACAGTTGTGAGGGTTTATTTCTGGACTCTTAATTCTGTTTTACTCATTTGTAAGTCCATTCTTATGCTAGTACCACACTGTCTGGTATTTAGGTTTGAAATTGGGATGGAAGAGTTCTTTTCAAGATTCTGTTCTTTTTCAAGATTGTTTTGGCTATTCTGGGTCCCTTGCATTTCCATATGAATTTTAGAATCTGCTTGTCAATTTCAGCCTACAAGCTAGCTAGAATTTTGGCAGGGAATGCATTGAGTCCATATATCAATTTGGGAAGTACTGCCATCTTACCAACAGTAAACCTTCCAATCCATGAGCATGGAATAGCTTTTGTTTATTTAGGTCTTCTTCAGTTACTTTCAGCAGTCTTTTTTAGTTTTTATGGTGTACATTTTGCACTTCTTTTCTTAAATTTATTTCTAACTGTTTTTTGTTTTTGATGTTATTGTAAATGGACTTTTCTTAATTTTATTTTTGGATTGTTCATTGCAAGGATATAGAAGTCAAATTGATTTTTTTTTTTTTTTTGGAGACAGAGTCTCGTTCTGTCGCCCAGGCTGGAGTGCAGTGGCCGGATCTCAGCTCACTGCAAGCTCCGCCTCCCGGGTTTACGCCATTCTCCTGCCTCAGCCTCCCGAGTAGCTGGGACTACAGGTGCCTGCCACCTCGCCCGGCTCGTTTTTTGTATTTTTTGGTAGAGACGGGGTTTCACCGTGTTAGCCAGGATGGTCTCGATCTCCTGACCTCGTGATCTGCCCGTCTCGACCTCCCAAAGTGCTGGGATTACAAGCTTGAGCCACCGTGCCTGGCCAAATTGATTTTTTTAAATATTGATTTTTGTATCCTATGTTCTTGATGAACTCAGTTAGTGGTTCTAATTTTGTTTGTGGATTCTTTAGGATTTTCTGTATTCAAGATTATGTCATTTGCAAATAGGGGTAGTTTTACTTCTTCTTTTCTAAACTGGATGCCTTTTGTTTCATTTTCTTGCCTCCTTACCCTAGATAGAACTTCTGGCACAATGTTGAATAGAAGTGCTAAGAGTAGACATCCCTGTCATGTTCCTGATCATGGGGGAAAGCATTCAGTCTTTCAACATTAAGAATGATGTTAGCTGTAGGTTTTGTAATACCCTTTGTCAGGTTGAGGACTTTTTCTTCTAGTTTGCTGAGTACTTTTATCTTGAAGGGACATTGGATTTTGTCATGCTTTTTCTGCATTTGTTGAGAAGACCGTGTAGATTTTGTTCTTTATTCTGTTGATATGGCCTGTTATAGTAATTGATTTTTCATATATTGAGCCAACCTTGTATTCCTGGGATAAGTCCCACTTGGCGATCATGATCCTTTTTATGTTGTTCTAGATTCAGTTTGCTGGTATTTTGTTGAGGATATTTGTATTTATATTTTACAAGACATATTGGGGTGTCTTACTTTTTTATGAAAGAATAATATGTTTACCCTAGTTAAGAACATCCCATTCTGTCCAGTAAAACTAAAGTCACAGCCATATGAAAGCAGGCCTAGAGTCATTGGTAAAGCTGCCTGGTTATCTGGTTCTGGCTGTGTAGTAGACTGAGCTAATGTGTCCCTCTCTATCTTTACCAACATGTAAACATGTGGTTAAATTATAACTTAATCAACTTTGAGTTCATAGCTAAGTAAAGTTCAAAACCTTTTCTATGGCCCACAGTAGGCCCCCTGGTGCCTCTATGACGTTGTCTCTGAAGCACTTACCTCCCCATTCCCTGATACAATCACACTGTGCTGGCCTTTTTACTTTTCCTCAGGTACACTAGACATACTCCTGCCTCATGGTCTTTGCACTTGCTGTTCTCCTGGAACATTGTTCCCCTAGCCGTTCACATGGCTTGCTTCCTCACTCTTTTTAGGTCTGTGTTAAAATGTTGTCTGTTACCAGAGAGGCTGTCCCTGGCTACCCCATATGAAATAATCCTTCCCCTTACCTCCCTGATGCTTTCTTCCCCTTGCCCTGCTTTACTTTTTTTCACAAAACACGTTCTTATTACCTGACATATTGTGTACTTGTTTTGTGTCTGTTGCCTTCTCTTCCCTATCCTCTCCCCAATCTCCCTGCCTTGCCCCATGTTCATTTGTTAAAGTCAGAGATCTTGTCTATTTTGTTCACTGTTGTGTTCAGAACAGGGCCCGGATTATGGAAGATTTTTCAATAAGTATTTGTTGACTGAATGAACTTGAAAGAAAGAGAAATCCTCAAGTGCCAAAAATATAGAGGGAACCTAACACCTGAATGGTATACTAGTAACCTGAGCCTGGGAAAATTATCAGATTCAGATATAGACCTTCGTGCCTGGTGTCCAGGGCATTAGACTATCCCCATATGGGAACAAGAAGTTTGTGTGCAAATCTTCTAGCTAAGAAATTAATGTGGGCCGGGCGCGGTGGCTCACGCCTGTAATCCCAGCACTTTGGGAGGCCGAGACGGGTGGATCATGAGGTCAGGAGATCGAGACCATCCTGGCTAACACAGTGAAACCCTGTCCCTACTAAGAAATACAAAAAATTAGCAGGGCGAGGTGGCGGGCGCCTGTAGTCCCAGCCACTCGGGAGGCTGAGGCAGGAGAATGGTGTGAACCCAGCAGGGGAGCGGAGCTTGCAGTGAGCCGAGATTGTGCCACTGCATTCCAGCCTGGGCGACAGAGCGAGACTCCGTCTTAAAAAAAGAAGAAATGGCCGGGCGCAGTGGCTCAAGCCTGTAATCCCAGCACTTTGGGAGGCCGAGACGGGCGGATCACGAGGTCAGAAGATCAAGACCATCCTGGCTAACACGGTGAAACCCCGTCTCTACTAAAAAAAAAAAAAAAAAAACTAGCCGGGCGAGGTGGCGGGCGCCTGTAGTCCCAGCTACTCGGGAGGCTGAGGCAGGAGAATGGCGTAAACTTGGGAGACGGAGTTTGCAGTGAGCTGAGATCCGGCTACTGCACTCCAGCCTGGGCGACAGAGCGAGACTCCGTCTCAAAAAAAAAAAAAAAAGAAATTAATGTGAAAGTCTTAGAAGCAAGCAATCACAGAACTGCTTGTACAAACCAGGACCCATCACATTCTTATAGATAAATAGCCTCTATTGAAGATAAGCTCTTAATGAAAGATCGATCACAAAGCACAGAGGGAATGAACCGCCAAGAGGGAGAGGCAGCAGACCCAACAGACATGAGGGTTAGTCTCCCAAGATCTGTTTGAAAGTATGGGAGAAATTATAAAATAAGGGCCTAAAATAATGAAGGCACAAAGAGAAGGCATAGAAACCAGAGTGAAAGAATAGGACACCATAAAGAAAGAACGGGCAGATGTGAAAAAGAATCAAATAGAACTTGTGTAAGGAAAAAACATAGTCATTGAAAATAAGTCTTCTTAGTCTAGTTAAACAGGAGGTTAGACATAGCTGAAGAGAATTTATGAACTGGAAGCTAGAACTGGGAAGGTTAACCTGCAATGGCGATGTTTTACACCTGCAAGTTTTACATCAAACTTTTATTTCTTCTGCCACTGATAATGGGGGTGAGAGTTCTTCTGATTCATGTTAGAGAACTGTTAAGTTAAGCGATGCCTCCTCTGATTGAGCCTTGCCACCTTTATTGTGGTCAAAGTCTGCAACTTCCTGTTCTTTCTCTCGTTAAGGGCGAATCACCAGGATTTTCAGCTGAGAAATTTAAGAATAATTGAACCTCACGAGGTGACACACTCAGGAGACACAGGTGTGGAAACAGGTAATAATTTTGTCTGGAAATTAGATGGAGCATCTGTAAAGGATTTTAGATCTCCACCCCAACCCCAGGTTGGGTGAGAAAAGAGGGAAAGGAATTAGTAATAGATCATGACTGGGTGTGAGTATCTGGAAGTTAAAAACCATTTTGTTTTTTGGCTTCCTAAGTGGTTGGTTAGTGTTTCTATATATTTACCATTTTTTAGAGAATTCCAACTTTTTTTTTTTTTTTCATTTTCCATTTTTGTTGGGGTGGTGGTGGTGGAGTAGAAGATAGGTTATTATTGAAAATGTTCTGTATTTCTCTAGTATAGTCCTTTATTGATTATCTTAGAAATTAGCTTTCAATTTTGATCATAAGATGGCAAAATGAGAAAAGCTTATAATATATTATTGTGCCTTATAAATTGAGTGTGCATTTAGGAAAGTCTTTTTGGGAAATATTTCTTGGCTGTCCCTTTTCCCTAGAACTGGTGAATTGTCTGATGGGTTACCAGAAACCTGAATTCTGAAAAGTTGTGTATTACTGTATTTCTATCCCATGTAAGTCAGTACTGTTGTACCGACTACTCAGGAGAACCACTTTTTTTTTTTTTTTTAAGCTGACTGAAAAATTGATGTCTTTTTTTTTTGAGATGGAGTCTCGCTCTGTCGCCCAGGCTGGAGTGCAGTGGCGCAATCTCGGCTCACTGCAAAGCTCTGCCTCCCGGGTTCACGCCATTCTCCTGCCTCAGCCTCCCGAGTAGCTGGGACTACAGGCACTTGCCACCATGCCCGGCTAATTTTTTGTATTTTTAGTAGATAGAGACGGGGTTTCACCATGTTAGCCAGGATGGTCTCGATCTCCTGACCTCGTGATCTGCCCGCCTTGGCCTCCCAAAGTGTTGGGATTACAGGCGTGAGCCACTGCACCCGGCCTGAAAAATTGATCTCTTAAAGTATATAAGAAACCATGCCTATCTAATCTCTGTTTGGAAAAGCAATGCTATAATTGCATGCAATTTTAGATCCTTTTTCTTTAAAAAATATAGATGTATCCCACACAGTTTGGACCATATTAGGAGGTAGCAGAGGAAGGAGGAAAAAGAAAGTAAAGAAAGGAAAAATGTGATGGAATCATCAAACTTGGAATTGGAAGATAACTTCTTTTTCTTTTTGTAATGTATGAGGAAATAGAGGTTAGGAAGCTTCAGTTGCCTGAGGTTGTAGATCCCAGTTGGAAACTGGAGCTCACTTGTTTTGCTTCTGTGGGTCTTAGAACACTTTAAGCCTCTGTTATTCCCCCAGATAATATGGTGTAATAGAGCATGGACTTGGGAATTGCGTAGACCTTGAGTCTTGGTTCCTGATGATCCAGCTGACTTGGGCAAGTACTTAACTCCTTTTAACTCCTGTTCCTTTATGTGTAAAATGAGAATAGTGAAACCTGCCTGGGAGAATTGTTGTGAGAATTAGCCACTAATGTATGTAAATCCCTTAGCCTTCCCTCAGCTGTGCAACAGAGAAACCAACCACTACCTCTAAAGCTATGGATGCTGAAAGAGCATCTATGCCTGTGTTAAGGTGCTGAAATTGGAGTAAATGGCCCCTTCCATTCTTACGATGAGACGTGGGAATTCCAGCTGGTGCTTCAGATCCAGATTCAAATATTTCTTGAGCTCCTGCAGTGTATTAGATGCTGTGCATGGTGCTTTCACACACGTTATCATGTTTAATTTGCCTGGCCGCCAGTGAGATAAGTATGGTGTGCTTTTCATGTACAATCAGTGAAAAATCTTGTTTGTGATAAAGGCTGAAGTTGTGGGAGCTTATTTCTAAAAGCAGACGTATATATGCAGGACTTTTAAGTGAGTCATTCTCTGTAAGGCATAGTTTGAAACTATCTGGCAGTGTATGGGCTAATGTTTCATCATGGACTAGGCCTGTTGCCCTTGGCTTCCTACTTTCCTGCACACTTTGCTTAGCTCTTGACTGTAACTAACATTTCTGAAAAGTCATAGGATGTGGAATGAGCAGATGTCATAATACAGCACCTTGCAAGAGCCTATCTGTCACTGAAGATTCATTACTGTTCATTGAGTCTGAAAAAATCACAACACGATGTTGTGAATTTGATTTAGCCATCTTCAAGTGAGCATATGTATATGTTAGTTATAGATACTTGGATACAGAGATGACATCATCCCTACCTTCAGGAGAAGTGGTATGTACACCTATTACACGATTTATCACATTGCATTTATGGTTAGTTGTACGTCTAACTCTAATAACATTAAACATTTACATGACGTTTGTTATTTGCCAGGTACTGTTTCTAAGTGCCATACGTATAGTAACTCATTTACTCCTTATTACAGATTACGAGGGTCATCAGCTACAACTTTCACTTCCTCCATCTTGGCTGCCTTTTCAACTAGTGCCACCTTAATGGCTAGGACTTATATAATTGCACCAATTTTGTTCTCTCCTTAGCTCCAGCTGCTCACCCATTCAGTCACTTTCATCACCTGTTTTCCTTGTGGCTACAGCTGCCTCAGCCACCAGGTCCCACTGTATTCACTTCAGTGGTAGCTGCCTCACTGCCTCAGTCATTGCCTGTTGCTGTCTTCTTCACCTTCACTGTTGCTGCCACTGCCCCTGTTGGTTATAGCATTGGGACTTCTTCATCATGTCTGATACTGATGATAAAGAAGTAGTTGCATTTCACCCAGAACATGAATGTGATAGGCCTGAAGGATGAGGAAGTAGGAAAAGGGAAAGTGTTGAGTGTTGATGGGGGCAGGTAGCATTGTGGAGGGGAGTGGCAGTGAGACTGATGAGGCTTATGATTCTGTGGGGGTCTGATCCACCAGTCACCAGGGGAAACGTGATGATATGATGGTGGTGGTGATGAAGGTCAGAATGTGGAAATGAGGAGGCAGGTTGTGATGACCGGGAAGCAGAGGATGTTTTTGAACAGCTCCAGTTTGTTTTTGTTGGTTTTTAGTTTGCAGTTGAAGATTTTGTGCTCATCATTGGTTGTGTTAACTTTATTGATGAAGTTAGTGACTGATAATATTGATACTATAATCAGTACTAAACATCCAGTAGTGCCACCAAAATCCTTAAGTCAGAATGTACCTAAATGGAAGGCACATTCTATAAAGAAATAAATGATCTTGAAAGAAAGTATATTGGACTCTTACATTTTTGCATTTTAAAACTTCTGAAGCCAAGGCTGTACTCCAGACCAGTTAAGTCAGATGTTCCCCAGATAGTCCTAATGCGCAGCCAGTGTTGAAGTCCTGCTCTAAAGAAAGCTTCGTTTTTGCTTGACTTTTTTTTTTTTTTTTTTTGAGACAGGGTCTTACTCTGT
>NW_012121265.1:9343865-9346438 GCF_000951035.1 Colobus angolensis palliatus
AAAAAAAAAAAAAAAAAAAGAAATATGATTTGAAAACACAATAAATCTATTCTGAAGCTCCTGAAAGAGATCAGAGTAAAATTTTTAGATGCTGGCAAGCTTGTGAGATCACGGTGGGCTTTATTTTCAACCCCCAGTGGAGGTGTTGACATATAAACTTGGATCAGACCAGATACTTCTGATCCCTTTTTCTCTGATAGGTGAGAAGTTATAGGCTCAGTAGATTAGACAAAAGGAAAGGATAGCTGGATGCAGTGGTGTGTACCTGTAGTCCCAGTTACTTGGGAGGCTGAGGTGGGAGGATCACTTGAGCCCAGGAGTCCAGCCTGGACAATGTAGTAAGACCCTGTCTCCCCTCAGAAAAAAAAAAAAAAATGCCCCTCTGAACAATATTCAGAAGCAGCTGTAACGCAAGGAACATGGATGTGCTTGAATTATGAGGACAGTTTCCATTGACTCTTCCTTTGAGTACTTCTCTCTTCTGCGACTCCTGAAGTTGAGTCCTAGGGCCTGCTGTTGAAGTTGCCCTTGCTGCAGATGGTAAGTGAGGCACTTTTTCTAGCTCAAGATCAGTATGGTACCCCATAGGGGATTCTGTTGGAGATAACCATAACAACTGAGGCATAGAAGCCTAAGGTGCTGGTGATGATGAAAAGGAAGAAGCAAATGAGTATGCTAAAGAAAAAGATCCAAAAAGGACCTATGCCCAGCAGGGTTTAAGCTACAGTAAGTCAGGATGTCAGTCCTTGAAGATCACCTCATGTAATTGCCTTGATTTAACTCTCCATTACTTACAGAGTTGTATGTTACAATGTTTTTGATTAAGTAATTTTTGTTTTTTTGAGGCGGAGTCTTGCTCTGTCACCCAGGCTGGAGTGTAGTGGCGTGATCTCGGCTCACTACAAGCTCCGCCTCCCGGGTTCATGCCATTCTCCTGCCTCAGCCTCCTGAATAGCTGGGACTATAGGCGCCCACCACCACGCCTGGCTAATTTTTTTGTATTTTTAGTAGAGACGGGATTTCACCATGTTAGGCAGGATGGTCTTGAACTCCTGACCTTGTGGTCTGCCCGCCTCAGCCTCCCAAAGTGCTGGGATTACAGGCGTGAGCCACTGCGCCCGTCCAAATATGTTTATTTGTTAAAAAATGAGTTGGCAAACTCCAAAACACCAAAAACACCAAATGAGTTGAAATCTTATGTCCACCTAAAACCTGCACATAGATGCAGCTTTATTCATGGTTACCAGAACCTGGAAACAACCAATATGTCCTTCAGCAGGTGAATGGATAAATGGTGGTACATCCAGACGGTGGAGTATTATTCAGGGCTAAAGAAATGAGCTATCAAGCAATAAAAAGACATGGAGGAACCTTAAATGCATATTCCTTTTTTTTTTTTTGAGACAGAGTTTCGCTCTTGTTGCCTAGGCTGGAGTGCAATGGTGCAATCTTGGCTCACCACAACCTCTGCTTCCTGGGTTCAAGCAATTCTTCTGCCTCAGCCTCCCGAGTAGCTAGGATTACACACATGTGCCACTATGCCCAGCTAATTTTGTATTTTTAGTAGAGATGGAGTTTCTCTATGTTGGTCAGGCTGGGCTTGAACTCCCGACCTCAGGTGATCCGCCCACCTTGGCCTCCCAAAGTGCTGGGATTACAGGTGTGAGCCACCGTGCCTGGCTTAAATGCATATTCTTGAGTGAAAGAAGTCATTCTGGAAAGGCTACATATTGTATGTTTCTGACTATATGAAATTTTAGAAAAGGCAAAACTGTGGAGACAGTAGAAAAGCTCAGTTATTGTCAGGGGTTAGAGGAGAGGAGGAGGGAGGAGTGAATAGGCTGCATGTGCATAGAGAATTTTCAGGGCAGTGAAAGTACTCTGTGTGATACTATAATGGTGGATACGTGCCATTACACATTGTTCAAAACTCATAAAATGTACAACACCACAAATGAATGCAGGAGTAAGCTGTGGACCTAGGGTAATGATGATGTGTTAATGTAAGTTTATCCATTTTAACAAATGTACTACTCTGGTGGGGGATGCAGATAGTGGCAGGGGTTTGTGTGTGTGTTGGAACTGAAGCTACATGGGAACTCTGTATTTTCTGCTGTTTTGCTGTGAACCTGTAACTGCTGTAAAAAATGAAGTCTATTAAAAATGGTTGGAAGAACTCATTCTACTTTGAATTCTAATAGTATAGTTTTGTGCCAGTGTATAGGATATAGTGAAATATGCATGATCACTATTCTATAATTGGCTCCTTCTGAAGTTGTTTTTTTTTTATGTAGACATAGGACTACGGCTATGATGTTTATCAGAACGTTAACTAATATCAGTGATTGTTGAGAAAAGGTCTTTTTGAAGAACCAACTAAAGTAGTTAAGTCAGCGTGCATCATCTGTGCTTCCACCTAGTGAGTACAAGAGACTATCCCTGACTATAGATATAGATGAAACAAGTTTACGAATTTCTAGTAGGACCACAGTTAACATCTTTTACATTTCATTTTAATTAGTTTTATATTTCTATTCCTATTTGTATTTTCTTTTTTTTTTTTTTTGAGACGG
>NW_012121265.1:9347453-9352333 GCF_000951035.1 Colobus angolensis palliatus
TTTTTATCTTTTTTTTTTGTTGTTGTTATTTGTTTTTTTTGAGATGGAGTCTTAGTCTTTCGTCAGGCTGGAGTGCAGTGGTATGGTCTCAGGTCACTGCAACCTCCGCCTCCCGAGTGCAAGCGATCCTGCCTCAGCCTCTGGAGTAGCTGGGACTACAGGCACGTGCCACCACACCTGGCTAATTTTTTATATTTTTGTAGAGATGGGGTTTCACCATATTGGTCAGGATGGTCTCGATCTCCTGACCTTGTGATCTGCCTGCTTTGGCCTCTCCTAAAGTGCTGGGATTACAGGCGTGAGCCACCTTACCTGGCCTGTCATCTCTTTTTAATCACCCACAAGTGTTCTCTAGGTATCTTTCCAAATCAAATATGTAAGTCTATGTAATTCTTTTCTAGGTCTGTGTAATTTGTAATGAGTACACAGTATACTGTTGTATGTATTATAGTTTAACTATTAACTATAAAATCATACACTTCTGTTTTTTTCTACTATAAACAAAGATAAACACCTAAATTTCTGTATACTTGTTTATCTCCTATTCATGAGTGAAGTCCTAGGAGTGAAAGAGGTAACCAGTCAATTTGAAAATGGTTAGTAGCTAAACTTTTCTGGCCACAAATGGCTGTTTGGAGGTAGTATTTAAGAACTGTGAACATTGGTGTTTCTGGCAGCTTTGGTCTCGGTCTGGTGGTGGGGTGGTCAGTTTGAAGACCTAACTGGGAGTGGGTCAGAACGTGGAAGGCACTTCTCTCTGTGGCCCACTTTGAACTGGACATTGAATTGCAGGGGACAGGCGGGTTTTGAAATAAACTCTCCTGTTGTTGCAGACAGCAGAATGCCTCCAAAGGTGACTTCAGAGCTGCTTCGGCAGCTGAGACAAGCCATGAGGAACTCTGAGTATGTGACTGAACCGATCCAGGCCTACATCATCCCATCGGGAGATGCTCATCAGGTACTGCGTGGAAATGGGCTGTGATAGAACTCCTCAGCCTCTCCTTTCTTTTCAGTCTTTTTTTTTGCCCAGCCCTAATGCGTTTGTAGGATTCTAATTGTCAGCCCACAACCAGGGCCACAACCAGGCCCTTCCAGGGCTTGCTATGGGGATCTGTGTCCAGTAGGTCTCACTGAATGCTTGTGGATTGGCCCTGAGTTCCTTGATTCCAGTGACTTAGCCATCTTTCAATGAAGAATTAGTGGGCAAATTAAGGGACAGAAGTTCTAGAACTTTCTGTTGCTGGCATACTCCATATCTCCTCTACCACACTCTGTTCCTAGCAGAATTGTTTGCCCTGTCTTTCTTTTGCCCAATCCAGGAGAGCTGGAGAGGCAGAGACCTCATGTGATAGGGTTGACGGGCAGTAGGGGAAGAGGATTCTAGGATCCAGTGTGAGGTCATTGAGTCAGCAAGTGTTTGAGTGCTTACACTGTGGTTATGGTGCTGTAGGGTTCAAAGATGAACTTAAGGTTGAATGTCTGCTCTCACTGGGGTTATGGTTTAGTGAGAGATGAAATAATATAAGAGTGCTATTCTTCCACAGAATCATCTGTAAGTATAGTTTTCCCATCCTTTGCTTATGTATAAGGCCCTACCCATCTCAGGTATTAGACATGATACAGAGATGAGAATTATTCCTGGTTTTAAGAAGCATATAGCTTAATAATGGAGTTTAGATGTACATGCACATACCTGTATTGTAAAATGTGGTAAGTGTGATCAAGAAAATCTGGACAGAGGGCTGTGGAAGTTTGAGGGCGAGAGGGGAAGATGATGAAGAGCTTCATGGCGCAGGGGAGGCATTTGAATTGGACCTTGAAGGATGGGTGGAGTTTGGGTAAATAGAGGGATGGGGTGGAGAAGGAGGAAAGAGGTTCTAGGTAAAAGTATTAGTGGCAGTGAAGGCAAGAACCAGGGAAGCTTCGAGTGCTTTTCAGAAACAATGGGACAGGTTTCTCTGGCAAGAGACCAGGGAAGTAAAAAGCAGTAGTGGGAGATAAAACTGTTGTTACAGGATTCTTCAGTTGCAGGTTATAGAAACTGCCTTGAGATACCTTGATCAATAAAAATGCTTTATAAGGATTCAAGGGCAGAGCCACCATACTGGCACAGCGCCAGATTGTGAATGGTGCTCTCAGAGTTATGCATGTCAGGGCCTCAGATAGGGTGTCTTGTGGAACCTGAGGGCAAGAATGCAGCAGGCCCTCAAGAAGAACTGGGACGGGAGGGTTTTCAGGTCTTGCTGCATATCAGTTTCTTTTTTTCAGCCAACTGGGTGGGTCGTATAAACCTGACAACACCTACATTTATATCTTTTTCTCTCTTACTTTCAAAATACCAGATTAGGCCGGGCGCGGTGGCTCAAGCCTGTAATCCCAGCACTTTGGGAGTCCGAGACAGGCGGATCACGAGGTCAGGAGATCGAGACCATCCTGGCTAACACAGTGAAACCCCGTCTCTACTAAAAACTACAAAAAACTAGCCGGGTGACATGGCAGCGCCTGGCAGGAGAATGGCGTGAACCCGGGAGGCGGCGCTTGCAGTGAGCTGACATCTGGCCACAGCACTCCAGCCTGGGTGACAAAGCAAGACTCCTTCTCAAAAAAAAAAACACTAAACTTGGACAGAAGCACCTGTGTCTTCCTGGGGCACAAGTTTAAAAAGCAACACGTTGAGTTCAGATTTTCTCCTGGCATGAAGTAGAATTCAGAGCAGGGAGCACGATGACAGTCCTGTGTGGGAAGATCACTCTGTGAATCGTTTGGAGAAGAGCAAGGTAGGAGTCCCAAAATCAGTTAAGAGCCTATTAATTAAGAGGCCGGGCGCGGTGGCTCACACCTGTAATCCCAGCACTTTGGGAGGCTGAGGTGGCAGGATTGCTTGAGCCCAGGAGTTTAAGACCAGTCTGGGCAATAGAGTAAGAACTAGTTTCTATAAAAAAGGGTTTTAAAAATTAGCCCGGCATGGTGGCACACGCCCATGGTCCCAGCTACTTGAGGAGGCTAAGGTAGGAAGATTCCTTGAGCCCAGGAGGTCGAGGCTGCAGCGAGCCACGATGGTGCCACTACACCCCAGTTTGGGCCATAAAGAAAGACCCTGTCTCAGAAAAAAAAGACATTACTTCCAATTAGATTAATCAGAAAAGGTAAGTTTTGAAGGGCAGGAATCTTTTAAAGACAGAACTGAGGAGCATGGGTAGAGTGTTGTGAAAAGAAAAAAGAATTACTAGCAAAAGTTCACAAGGGTCCGAGCGCAGTGGCTCACGCCTGTAATCCCAGCACTTTGGGAGGCTGAGGCGGGCGGATCACCTGAGGTCAGGAGTTCAAAAGCAGCCTGGCCAACAGGGTGAAACTCTGTCTCTACTAAAAATATAAAACATTAGCTGGGTGTGGTGGCTCACGCCTGTAGCTGGGGTTGGGAGCCTGAGGCAGGAGAAACACTTAAAGCTGGGAGGCGGAGGTTGCAGTGAGCTGAGGTCACACCATTGCACTCCAGCCTGGGCGACAGAGCAAGAATCCATCTCAGAAAAAAGAAAAAAAAAATGTGGTCCCCAACCAGCAGTAGCATCAAATGGGAAATCCAAAATTTACACACCCACCTCAGACGTTAGTCAGAAACTAACTCTGCACTCAGCAGCTTAACCACCTGGTTCTCAGTGATGGTTTGGGGCAGTCTCATGGACCTGCAGTAAGCTCAGCCCTCCCCAGGCCAATACTCTATTTATGAAGATGAACAGATGATGCTGTTACATGACCTTCGCTGTGGAGACAGAAGGGAGGGACCGACGGTGCTCAGGGCTGGGCCTGGGGGACCCCATCCGGAGCCTGGGGTGCTGTTTATCCCCAGCTGCCCATGGGACCCCACGACTCATGGCTGGAGGCCCCACGCCCCCTGCCTTGTTTCCATCTGCTGCAGCCAGCAACGTCAAGCCTTATCCCATCTGTCACACCAGCCCAGACAATAAATGTCCTCTTGTGAGGAAAGTGACTTCAGAGAGAAAAGCTAAGAGCCACTCCACCCCTCACATGAGCCTGTGCAGCTGTCTGGTCTCCATTTCTGCCGGGTGGAACATTTCATCCTGATCTGGGGCAACGTGTCCCAAAAGTACGGCTTCCAGTAAGGCTCATTAGGTCCCACCCATTTCTTCTCTAGGTACCCAAAGACCCCCCCACACTTTTTTTTTTGAGACGGCGTCTCGCTCTGTCTCCAGGCTGGAGTGCAGTGGTGCCATCTCGGCTCACTGCAGCCTCCGCCTCGTGGGTTCAAGCGATTCTCCTCCCTCAGCCTCCCGAGTAGCTGGGACTACAGGTGTGCGGCCACCAGGCCCAGCTAATTTTTGTATTTTTAGTAGAGATGGGGTTTCACCATGTTAGACAGGCTGGTCTCTATCTCTTGACCTTGTGATCCGCCCGCTTCAGCCTCCCAAAGTGCTGGAATGACAGGCGTGAGCCCCCACACCGGGCCAATGTCCTTAAGAGGACACTTCACTTCCTCTTACAACTCACACATGTCTGTGAGGCTCCTGGGCTACGAAAGACCCCAGTCCTTTCGCAGCTCTTGATGGAAATTGTGTTTCAGCTTTCTGAATAAAACGACCAGTGTTTACTCAGAGGAATCTTTTTTTTTCTTTTTGACAGCGTGTGGTTCCATTACCATGCTGGAGTGCAGTGGCACGATCATGACCCACTGCAGTCTCAACCTTTTGGACTCAAGCAATTTTCCTGCCTCAGCCTCCTGAAGTGCTGGGATTACAGGTGTGAGCCACTATGCCCAGCAGAGGAATCTTTTTTTTTTTTTTTTTGAGAGGGAGTCTCACTCTGTCGCCCAGGCTGGAGTGCAGTGGCCGGATCTCAGCTCACTGCAAGCTCCGCCTCCCGGG
>NW_012121265.1:9355993-9414634 GCF_000951035.1 Colobus angolensis palliatus
CAGGATGGTCTTGATCTCCTGACCTTGTGATCCGCCCGTCTCGGCCTCCCAAAGTGCTGGGATTACAGGCTTGAGCCACTGCGCCCGGCCTACATGCACATATTGTTGTGCAACAGATCTCTAGAACTTTTTCATCTTGCAAAACTGAAACTGTATATCCATTAAACAGCTCCTCTCAGTCTCTCTTCTCCCCTTCTATCCCTGGCAACCACCATTCTACTTTCTCTTTCTAAGATTTTGCTGGGCCAGTCACGGTGGCTCACGCCTGTAATCCCAGCACTTTGGGAGGCCGAGGCAGGTGGATCATGAGGTCAGGAGTTGGAGACCAGCCTGATCAACATGGTGAAACCCCGTCTCTACTAAAAATACAAAAATTAGCCAGGTGTGCTGGCACGTGCCTGTAATCCCTCCACTCAGGAGACTGAGGCAGGAGAATTTGCTTGATCCTGAGAGGCGGAGGTTGCAGTGAGCCAGCCGAGATTGCACCACTGTACTCCAGCCTGGGTGACAGAGCGAGATTCCGTCTCAAAAAAAAGTTTGCCTACTTTAGATAACGCATATAATTGGAATCATGCAGTATTTGTCTTTTTGTGACTGGCTTATTTCACTTAGCATAGTGCCCAAGGTTCATCCATGTTGCAACGTATGACAGGATTTCTTTCTTTTATAAGGCTGAATAATATTCCATTTTATTTAGAGACTTTTTTTTTTTTTTAAACCTGTTCTGTGGATGGTCATTTCAGTTTTTTCCACCTCTTGGCTATTGTGAGCAGTGTTGCAATGAACATGGGTTTGCAAATATCTTTTTGAGATCCTGTTTTCCATTCTTTTGGATATATGCCCACAAGTGAGATTGCCAGATCATATGATCCTTCTATTTGTAATTTCTGAGGGAGCTTCCATACTGTTTTCCACAACACCTGTACAATTTTGCATTCCCACCGATGGTGCACAGGGTTCCAGTTCTTCCACTTCCTCACCAACACTCGTTATGTTTTGTTTTGTTGTGAGGTGATGGCTCATTGTAGATTTGATTTGTATTACCTGATGATTAGTGTTGTTGAGTATCTTTTCATATGCTTTTTGGTCCCGTTTGTATATTTTGTTTGGAGAAAATGTTTATTCAAGTCCTTTGCCCCTGTGAGTTTCATAGCTGCAGGACTTCTCAGGGCCTTTAATATGCTGATGTGCACTCTGTACCTCTAAGGAGGGGATAAAGTATTCACTTTTTGTGGACTTAAATGTCCATGGAATTTTCCTAGTTATTTCAGGGGTGGGGTGGGAGAATCTAGTGTTCCATGGAATACCTTTATGTGTTGTTCTGTGATAGCACTTTTCATCCGATGATGAGTCTTGCATGTAGAGGTGGATGAAGGGAGAGGTCAGAGTGAGAGGTATATTCAGGCACCAGCTCACTGGCTGTTCAGCCTGGCAGAATATAGAAAAAGTAGAATATCAAGCTGGAAGCAGGGTGGTGGCATGTGAGGAGGCCATGAGGCTGGGTACATAACTGTTAAATTTAGTAGGCAGTGGGAAGGTGAGGATAGACTTGGTGAGGTTCATCTGTGTTCTTTAGAATAGACAAATAAGATTGATCAACTTCAGGCTGGGTATGGTGGCTCATGCCTGTAATCCGAGCATTTTGGAAGGCTGAGGCGGGCCGATCACCAGAGGTCAGGAGTTCGAAACCAGGCTGGTTAACATGGTGAAACCCTGTATCTGCCAAAAAATACAAAAATTAGCTGGGTGTGGTGGCTCATGCCTGTAGTCCTGACTACTTGAGAGGCTGGTGGGAGAATCACTTGAACCTGGGAGTGGAGGTTGCAGTGAGCTGAGATCATGCCAGTGTGCCTAGGCGACAGAGCAAGATCCTGTCTCAAAAAACAAAAAAACAACAAAGTTTGACCAACTTCATATGAAGCAAAGTATCATCTTGACCAAGGACTGGATGAGTAAGTAGGCTGACCACTGTGATTTGGGCCTGAGTTATGGTAGGAGTTATAGGTAGCAGAGGAGCTGGGCACTCCCCTGTTTAAGAAGGGCAGACCATTGCCTTGTCTTCAAGGAATTTTGTTTTTTCTTTGGGCCCCTCTGAGGAGCTCTTCCTTGTTTCCTGTCAGTCCCAGGCCTCAGCCTTTGGATGTGGGCTTCATGTCACATGGATTCTCTGCTGGACTCACCAGTGGCACTTTTAATTTGCTGCCCTTCAAGCATTGGACAGTTGCCCTAGGCCAATTTGGTTGCAGTCACCCTATTAGTGTTGAGCAGATGGTGGTTCCTGCAACTGGAGCACATTATGATTATGTAGCAGTTGGTTTGGGCAGTTCTGTAAGTCCCCTGGCACAGTTGTCTGAAATTGGGGCCCTCCTCCGAAAGGGTTCTCACAGGCCGTCATGGAACCGCAGCTGAAGACTCCTTAATAGCTCTACTATTTGTGAATCTTCACCTCCAGGGGAGGCCTCAGTATACAGAGAGATTCGACCAGCTTATGTTACTTGAATTAAAAGTTGAAGGTTTCTGGTTAAGGGTGTGTTGGAAGCTTTGTAGTCTTTGTATTTCAGTTTCAGTTTTCTTTTGCCTGGAGTTAGGATATTATCTGTGTGTTTACTGGTAGGAGACACCGACATCTTGTAGCTAAGTCAAGTTCATCTTGATGTTCTTGGTTCTGGGTGCTGTTCCTTTTCCAGCTTTTTTTGTTTGTTTGTTTGGTTATCATAAAGCTGATTTTTGGATACCCTGACTGATACTTAAAAATGTTCTATCTTTGACAATAGGTGTGGCCTAATACACCCAAAGCAATTCCTTCTGGGAGTGGCAGTGAGGCCATCCAAGCCACTGGGTATGTTCCAGGCTTTCCCTCAGCTCTTTATCTCCTGCTAATGATCCTGCAATATCGGAATTAGATGGCTTTTCCCTCCATGAGGAAACTGAGGCTTTAATCCCAGACAGATGTGTTTTCTAGCAACATCCTGAAAATACAAAATGTGTCAAGCTTGCTTGGTGTTAGCTGTTGCTCTTATTGCAGAAGTTCCTGTTTAGACTTCACACTCTTACATTTTTTGCACTCTTGCTGTCCTTCCATCTTCATCACCCCTCTCCACTTTTCTTTTGTAATCTTCACTGTCATTTCTACTGCTGTAGCTTAGCTGTCTGTCTTACGTATATGGGGAAGTTGTGTTTTGTTTGTTTGCATGTTTTCTGACTGCTGCTCAGGGCTAGGTCCTGGGGCAAATGACTGCTACTCGGTGCTAGGTCCTGGGGCAAATGCAGAGGGCAGGTAGTTAGCATATAGGTAAGTGTATGAGCTCTAGAGCCTCTCTGGGTTCGGAGGCCAGATTTGCCACTTACTAGTTGCTTGACATCAGGCAAGTTACATGAAATTCTGAAGTTTTAGTTAAACTTTCTGGGTCTCAGTTTTTGTATTCTCAAAAAGGAGATTGTGACAGTATGTACCGCATGGGCTATTGTTAAGATGAAATGAGTTCGTACTGTAGATGTGAATGCTTGAAGCACTTGAATGCTTGCAGCTTCAACGCTTGATGTCACCTGAAAAGTCTCATCATATTAGCTGCAGCTATTGTTATTATTATTACTGTTGTAGAGACGAATGAAATTCCCTTTGAAGAGATTAAAGAATAGGTAAGCCACAGTCATAAATGCGAATACAAAAAGAAATTGGTGCATGTCATGTGAAAGGACCTCATTAGCACTGTCTGGTAGAAATCTGTGAGATACATATGTAATATTAAATGTTCTCATAGACACATTAAAGTAAAAGAGCAGTGAAATTAATTTTAACAGCATATTAATCCAACATATCCAAAATATTATTTTAGCACATCATCATTATAAAAATTATTACAAAGATACTTTACATTCCTTTTTATGCTGAAATTTCAAATATGGGAAGTATGGCCGGGCACGGTGGCTCAAGCCTGTAATCCCAGCACTTTGGGAGGCTGAGACGGGTGGATCACAGGGTCAGGAGATCGAGACCATCCTGGCGAACACGGTGAAACCCTGTCTCTACTAAAAAATACAAAAAACTAGCCGGGCAAGGTGGTGGGTGCCTGTAGTCCCAGCTACTTGGGAGGCTGAGGCAGGAGAATGGCGTAAACCCGGGAGGCGGAGCTTGCAGTGAGCTGAGATCCGGCCACTGCACTCCAGCTTGGGCGACAGAGCGAGACTCCGTCTCAAAAAAAAAAAAAAACAAACAAATATGGGAAGTATTTTACATTTCCAAAACTTTGCAGTTTGAATGTGAAATTTTCATTGGAAATATTTGATCTGTGTTTAGATTTCATAAAACTAATAGTTGAAAAGGTGGACTCACATACCAAGTTTTTCTAAACCTATTTAAAAGTTTTCCAGTAACTGAATCTTGAATATCAGTTTTTAAATTTGTATTTCAATTTATTAAAGTGGAATAAAATTAAGTATTCTGTTTCTCAGTCACAACAGCCACATTTCAAGTTCTTAGACACATGTGGCTGGTGGCAACTGTAATGTAAGTTTACTTAAAGTGTGAACTGAATTCAAAGGTGACATTATTTTAAGCTGGCAGGATCAAGGAAGTCTTCATGGAGGAAGTAGGATTTAAATCGGAACGTGAACGGGTAGAATTTGGATGCATGGAAAGAGGGAGAGAAGTACAAGAAATACCATGGATATCTTTTTATTTTTTATACTTTAAGTTCTAGGGTACATGAGCACAGCATGCAGGTTTGTTACACATGTATACATGTGCCATGTTGGTGTGCTGCACCCGTTAGCTTGTCGTTTACCTTAGGTATATCCCCTAATGCTATCCCTCCCCCATCCCCCACCTTGTGACAGACCCCGGTGTGTGATGTTCCTCACTCTGTCTCCAAGTGATCTCATTGTTCAGTTCCCACCTATGAGTGAGAACATGCTCTGTTTGGTTTTCTGTCCTTGCGATAGTTTGCTGAGAATGATGGTTTCCAGCTTCATCCATGTCCCTACAAAGGACATGAACTCATCCTTTTTTATGGCTGCATAGAATTCCATGGTGTATATGTGCCACATTTTTTTTTTTTTTTTTTTTTTTTTTTTTTTTGAGACGGAGTCTTGCTCTGTCGCACGGGCTGGAGTGCAGTGGCCAGATCTCAGCTCACTGCAAGCTCCGTCCCCCGGGTTCACGCCATTCTCCTGCCTCAGCCTCCGGAGTAGCTTGGACTACAGGCCCCGCCACCTCGCCCGGCTAGTTTTTTTGTATTTTTTAGTAGAGACGGGGTTTCACCGTGTTAGCCAGGATGGTCTCAATCTCCTGACCTTGTGATCCGCCCGTCTCGGCCTCCCAAAGTGCTGGGATTACAGGCTTGAGCCACCACGCCCGGCCTGTGCCACATTTTCTTAATCCAGTCTATCATTGATGGACATTTGGGTTGGTCCCAAGTCTTTGCTATTGTGAATAGTGCCACAACAAACATACGTGTACATGTGTCTTTATAGCAGCATGGTTTATAATCCTTTGGGTATATACCCAGTAATAGGATGGCTGGGTCAAATGGTAAGAAATACCATGGATATCTATGGAATTAGGAGAACATGCATGACAATAAGCTTGAAGAAGAAAGGAAAACAGGGGCCTGATTAAGACCATCTGTGAGTTACCCCTGACTGGTCATGGTTGTCCTTGACCATGAGAATCAGGATTTTAGAGTGACATGATCAGAAGGAGCAGTGTTTAGTATGGATTGGAGAAAGGAGACTCTGGGAATTGAGAAACCTGTTAGGCCTTGCAGGATCTCATAGTTGGGGTAAAGAGGGCCTGGACTTGGGTACTGGGGTTAGGAGCAGAGAGGAGGGGTAGGATTTGGAGTAATAGTAGAACCTGGATTAAATGTGGACCTTGCAGGCACGTGGCAGAGGGGATTGGGAAGGTTTGAAGCCTGAGAGTGTTTATGGTACCACCAACAGAAAGAAATGGGTTCCTCGTTTTAGTTCCTGTGGAGAAGAGAGACATAATTGGGGTGACTCTGTTAAGTGGGACTCTGGATCCTTGCTGTGACAGTGAGAACAAGAAGGAAGGGCTGGCTTCATGTGTGACCTGCCATAGTAGTCTCCTCAGTAATAGAGAGGCTGCTATTCCCTGCAGCTCTTGTTCCTAATTGTTTCGTTTCAGGGTAGATTCTGGGTTGATGGAGTTTCTCCTATGGTTGGGGAGGGGAGGGTGTTGGAGAAGTGAAGGGGAATCTTGAATTGTGTCCTTTGCGTACTTTCCAAAACACAAATATACACACCCACACACTGTTCCCTGCTAGAGAGAAAACGTACCTCAAATGCATAATTACGCAAGGACTTGGCACTCCAGTGATCTGCTTCTCTCTGTCCTCTGTAACTCTTAAGGGTTTCTTATTTTTAAACTCAGAACAAGGGTTGTGGTATTAGGGTTGTGGATTAATGAGCTTGGCCCCTGGGGGACTTTTTTAGCAAGGGATTGTCTGTTCTCTCTGGTGCAGACATGGATACTTTCATGTACCATCCTAATCATATGTCGGGATTTGTGGTCACCACTTGCCTCAAACCAGGAGAATCCTTGGTTGGAGTCATAGCTGTGCCAGCACTGCCTTTTAGAAATCCTGATTCCTCATTTTCCTCATCTGTAAGACCCCATATTATGTTGTTGGGCTTGGCTTAGTCAAAGGGTGATGTTTTGTCAGGGACTGACTCTGCCAATGTGAATTTTTGGCTTTGTTTATGGTTCCTCCTCCTGGAAGACGTGAATCAGATTTTCCTAAACTCTTTGGACCCTACTCCTTTCTCCTGGAGTCAGCTTCCTGTTTTGTTTCGTATTTCATAAATAGGCTTTCTCTTGGGGTGGGGTTAATGATTTTTATCCCACAGTGATTTTATCGGTTGTGTTAGAATAATGCTAGCTGTGGTAACACATCTCGAAGTTTCAGTGGCCTGGTATTGTAAAGGCTTATTTCTTATTTCATGTAGCAGTATAGAGTGGGTGTTCCTGGTTGGTGGGGGACTTCCCTCTACCTTGAGGGAAAGTGATTCAGGGATCCAGGCTCTTTCCATCCCATAGTGCCATCATTTTAGCTGGTGGAAGGGGAAAGAGTATGGACAGGGCACACTCATTTGTAAGAGCCCTGACCCAGGCATCACCTCTTATCCACATTTCATTGGTAGGAGTCAGTCATGTGACCTCACCTCAATGTAAGGAGGCGTGGGAATGAAGGCCTGGCTGGGCAGCTACTTTCCAGTGACTCTTCTACACTAAGGAAGGAGCACGAATCTTTGGACAGCTATCAGATTTTCCCACATACCCTGACTTGGTTTATTTAGGAGAGAAAAAAATGCCAAAAACTTCTATTTGGAAACAAGGAGTCTACATCTCCATTCACAGTCTAACCTTTGGTACTTCCTGTGGACCGATGGCCCTTTATTCGTTCAGTTTCATTTTTCTTGAGAACCTTGTATGTTTGAGGCACAGTGCCAGGCTCATGACTGATGGGAGAATAGGGTCAGCGAGGGGGAAAGATGTCACCCTAATGTGGACTCTAGTAACTTTAGTCGTGCTTATCTTGGCAGTCAGCTGTCAGCTTTACTTGGCAAGTTCCATCTCCATGTGACCAGCCATGTTGATCCCTCTTCTTAAAACCCAGCTCTGGTCATGTCACCACCCTCTCTTCAACTTTTAGTGTCTCTCTAGAACTTGCAGGATAAAGTTCAAGCCTCTTAGTGTGATGTTTGAGGTCTTTGACTATTTGTCTTCAGACGCCTTTACAGAAATCTCTGCAGCTGCTCCCTTGAACATCTTGCCCCTGCCATTAGGCTGATTGGCCTCTCACCTCTTGCCTCTTGCTTCTCGGCCCTGTCACACCTTTCCCTCTCTCTGGACTGTTTTCCTGCTCTCTTCATCTGTCCTTGGTGGCCCAGTCAAACCTCTGAGCTTGGCCTGATGGATCTAAGGCACATCTGAGCATCCTTTAAACTGTAGCAAATACCACACTGCATATTCAGCATAGTTTATATGGCTGTTTATTAGTGTTAATGTTTCATGGAGTATCTGTCTAAAATTGCTGATTGTCTACTTCGAGAAGATAGTTTCTTATGTTTGCTGTAGAGTCAGGCTTGGTGCAGTACCTAGCAATAAGTGCTGCAGTTCATCAGATGTTCGGCATGCACTAATTGCTTTATGTCACACCTCAACCCTTCAAGGTGGGCATTATTTTCATCCCCATTTTACAGATGAGGAAGTTGAGCCCCAGGTTCACCCAGCTAGTAAGTGGGGAACCAGGCTTGAACAGAATTCTAACTGCTGTTTGTAGGAGATGTCTATTATGTGGCTGATGAAGGTAGAGGGAAGTGCAGCATACACCTTATATTCCTTGTTCCCTCAGAATGTATAATTCAGTTGTGGGACTCGATGTGTACAACTTCTCTACAAAATTAGAAGAGGTTGCTTGGCAGCTTGCAAGGGTATGGGCTTTCAAAAGTCAGACCTGAGGCTCGGTACAGTGGCTCATGCTTGTAATCCCAGCACTTTGGGAAGTCGAGGTGGGTGGATCACTTGAAGTCAGGAGTTCGAGACCAGCCTGACCAACATGGCAACACCCTGTCTCTACCAAAAATGCCAAAATTAGCTGAGTGTGGTGGCGGGTGCCCGTAATCCCAGCTATTTGGGAGGCTGAGGCACGAGAATCGTGTGAACCTGGGAAGTAGAGGTTGTAGTGAGCCCAGATTGTGCCACTGCACTTCAGCCCAGGCGACAAAGCAAGACTCCATCTTTAAAAAAAAAAAAAAAGTCAGACTTGAGTTAAGATTTTACTGTGGTGTTACCTTGGGGAAGTTAGTTATTTCTCTAAGCTTCATTGTTTTCATCTGTAGATTGGCGAGGGAGGGTACCTTCCAGAACTGCTATGAGGATTAGAATAAGAGGAAATGAATACAGTTATTGACTAGTAGGTGTTGAGACAATAATAAACAATACAGACTAAATAATCTTAGCTAACATTATTTGTCAACATTACCCAAGGTAGGGTATGGATAAGTGCCAACATGGATGGTCCTATAAAATTCAGAGATGTGGGAGCCTCTGAAAGCTGAAGTGGGTCAGTCAGCTTCATGGAAGAGGGGGCACATGAACCAGATTTTTGAGAGATGACTAGCTTTTTTTTTTTTTGTAGTTTACAGATGCTTTATTTGGCTATGTATTGTTTATATTGTTGGAATTAGATGCCAACATTTAAAAATTGGGTAATTTCTCATGAACCCATATTTCTAGCTTCTGAAATATTGAAGACTGGCAACACATGGCCTGCATTTCAGAAATCAGAGCTGAGTAGGAGCTGCTGTCTTTAGAAAAGACATCCTTTGTCCTGTACCCTGAGGTATTTGAGTTTGAAACCCCATTTATAATCCCTTACGATCTTTTCTCCGTTAGATAATGTGTTAGTTTCCTATCACTGCTATAACAGATTACTACAGTGACTTAAAACAAATTTATTCTCTTACGGTTCTGGAGGTCTGAAGTCTAAAATGGGTGAGCAGGGCTGTGTTACTTCTGCAGGCTCCAGGGAGAGTCCATTTCCTTGGCTTTTCCAGTTTCTAGAGGCCACCTGCATTCCTTGGCTAATGGTCCCTTCCTCTGTCTTCATAGAGATGGTTGAAGTTTTAACTGGATGTAGGGAAAAGCTTCATGTCTCCTTCTGCTTGTTCATTTATAATACAAATGTGGATTAAGGATCTACTGTGTGCCACCTGTGCTGAGTGCAGAAACAGTGACAAGACAGATACTCTGATCTCATGGAACTTACATGCTTGGGGGTAAGATGGGGCTTGAGGAACAAGACAATAAAAATGTAAAAAGTTCATTAAGAAGAGAAACATTGCCCAGCATGGTGGCTTATGCCTGTAATCCTAGCACTTTGGGAGACTGAGGCAGGCTGATCACTTGAGCCCAGAAGTTTGAGACCATCCTGGCAATGTGGTAAAACCCCGTTTCTACAAAAAAAAACAAAAACAAAAAAACAAAAACAAAAAAAACCACAGAGGGTGTGTCCCTGCTGTAGTCCCAGCTAGTCAGAAGATTGAGGTGGGAGGATTGCTTGAACCTGACAGGTCAAGGATATAATGAACCATAATTGTATTACCACACTCCAGCTAGGATAACAGAAGGAGATCCTGTCTCCCCGCCCCCCCACCCCCAAAAAAGGCAACTATCTAGAGTATGTGTGAGCTATACAGAGACTTAAAAGTGACCGGGTGGCTATTATAGCTGGGTAGTACAGGTAGGTCTCTCTGTAGAGGTGACATGTGATCTCAAGTATAATGATGAGAAGGACCTAGCCATGCCGTGATCAGAAAGACTTTTATAGGCACAAGGAAGCGCATGTGCCAAGGCCCTGAGGCAGGAATGAGCTCAGGATATGCAAAGAGCAGAAAGGAGGTGGGTGTGGCTGGAGCATGGGGAATGGGAGCAGAGCTGCAAGAGGACTGGCAAAGTCAGAGTACCTTGACTGGGCCAGAGTTTGGATTTTATCTTAAATATTATAGGAAGCCATTGGAGGGTTTTAAGGAGGTTGCTAACATGATCTTAGCTTTTTGGAAAAGCTCACTCTGAGTGTATGTGCAGAGTGGATTGTAGGGGCGGTAGTCCAGGTAGAGATGATGGAGGCTTGGACTGAGTGCTGCTATTAGAAATGGAGAGAAGTGGGTGGTTTTGAGAAAAAGCCAGCAGCTGTGCTTCTTTGTTCCTTTTTCCTAGCATGCTACAGCTTTGGTTTATTTTAGGCCCTATGCTGTGCTCTGAGGAGACCGCCCCTGGGCGTTGCCAGCTTCATGCCTGGGAGAAGGAGAGTGACAGTCCTGGGCACAGTGCTTGTCTGGCTTCTGCATAGCCTGTCAGTGTGGAGGTGATGCTGTGGCCAGCCTTGCTCAGCGATGTCTTTCTGGAATGTTGACCACTTAGGTCATGTCTGGACATTCTTACCCCAGACCTTGTCTCCATCCCAAACTAAACATGTCCATTTGCTGTTAATTCCACCTCCCTTTGGAGGAACTCTTTCCTTGCCTTTGCTGATGGAGAAGTCTAGCTAACCTGTGGATCTTCCGTCTCTCCCAAGCTTGCCCAGAAAGGGATGGGGCATCCCTAGAGTACTGTGTCCCTGAGTGGAAGAGTTCACCTGGACTCAGACCTGCACTGCGTTCTCTGCCAGCCTTTGCCAGTATGTTCACCCTGTGTCACGGGTTGAAGAGCCCCAAGCCCGTGGAGTCATGTTGTTGGTGGAGAGTGCCCTCACTGTGTATTCCCCATTGTGCGCAGTGATTTTTAGCACAAGAGTTATTTTTAACTTAGTTTTTCCAGCCCCTTAGATGCCTTGTCACTGTTTAGGAAGAAGAGATTAATCATATCTCTTCCATTGCATATGTGCAGCACTTTCCAGTTTCTGGTGAGTTTTCAAAGACATCAACTTACTGTTTCTCACGAGTCCCAGGAGATGTGTGGGCCACCCTTCCCCCCCATTGTTACTTTGTAATAAAAAGTCTTGCACACAGTGATTACTGGGTTAATAAACACACGAGGATTCTGCAGTTCTAAACGATGCTGGTGGCCATTTCTTTCTATTTCCTTAGTGCTGTTGACTGAATGTTCCTTTATGCTTTAGGAATAAAATGTGCTTGCTGTTGCATTTAGCAGTCTGAAATGACCTGTCTTAGAGATGAGGAAATGAGGCTGAGAGAGCTGCCAGGACTTGTTGCAGACTATGCAGCTGGGCCTGGGCTAGAGGGCGGGTGGCCCAGAGCTGCTTTATCCTGCCATTGTGGTTCTCTATGCTGAACCTTCTGGTATCTCCCTGGAGGCTGGTTTGAGACTGTGATTGCTGGTGCCTTGGTGAAAGAGGCAGTTCTTTTTATTTTTTTTATTTTTTGAGACAATGTCTCACTCTGTTGCCTAGGCTGGAATACAGTGGTGCAATCACGCCTCACTGTGCAGCCTCAACCTCCCGGGCTCAGATTATCCTCCCACCTCAGCCTCCTGAATAGCTGGCACTACAGGCACGTGCCACCATGCCTGGCTAATTTTTGTATTTTTTGTAGAGATGAGGTTTCACTATGCTTTCAGGCTGGTCTCGAGTTCCTGGGCTCAAGCAGTCCTGCCACCTCAGCCGCCCAAAGTGCCAGGATTACAGGCATGAGCCACTGTGCCCGGCTGAAAGGGGTAGTTCTTAACCATATTGCAGGAAAGGAACATGAGGGCCTTTTCCCCCTACATCACGTTGACTGTCCTAAAAATGCCTTGGGTCTGGCCAGCAGCCCCATTCCCTACCCTGAACTTTCTTAACCTTGCCAGGTCCTTTGGCTTGGGAGAATCCTGGTAACTGCAGAAGGAACAGCAGCTCTGTACTCAGGCAGGCATGGGTTTGGATCCTGGCCTACCATTAACTTGTCAGTGGGCAGGTTACTTAAAGATTCTCTCTTTGAACCTTCGTTTTCTCATTTGCTATTGGTCTTATCCTAGAGAGTGATGAGGGTGAGAGATATAGTGTCATGCATTGGCAGCCTGGCATAGGGCTTCAGAGTCCAGACTCTGGAGTTGACTGCCTAGGTTCAAATCCTGCCTCTGCTACTTAATTAGCTGTGTGATTTCGGGCAACTTACTTAAACTCTCTGTGCCTCACTGGCTATTACCAGAAGTTGCACACTTTGACTTGGACCCTTTGCCTAGGCATAAGAATTTCTTACTTTCTTCACTCCCTAACCGCCTTACATACAGAAGCAAGGGGATTATCAGCCGAGAAGACCTTGGTTTTGGACATGACATTTTATTTTGCGAAAGCCTCCTGGATTGGATGAAGCATTTCCGCTCACTCCCTAACAGGAAGGGATGGGGTCTGCATGGGAGAGACTGGTGATGCTACCTCAGAGGAGGACCCAAACAGGAAGTTTGGAAACAAGTCAGTATCTACAGAAACTAAGTTAGGGAATTATTGGTGCTTAACACAGAAATTCAGCCTTACTCTTCAGAAAAATAACAGATGCCTAAATGTCAGTGGCAAGGAGGGGAGAAGGCTATTGGTTTGATTTTTGAGTAAGATCTCCAGTGAAGAAAGAGCAGTTTTTTTATCTGTTTCTCCTGATGTGCTTTTGTTCTCCTAGTGAGTAAATAGAGGCTAAAGGGAACAGCTCTCTCTGCCCTTAGTTAATTAGAGTCTTCTGCAGTGTGTGCTAATCTGTTGTTTTCAGCTAGACTATTGGCTCCTTGAGGGTGGGTGCCAAGGATTCCCCAGTCTTCGTAGTCCCCGCTGTGCCTAGCACAAGGCTAAGCAAGCAGAACAGTCTGCTCATGAGTGATCGAGGCCCACTGTGTTGTCATCTTTGTTTTCCAGAGTGAGTATATTGCTCCGTGTGACTGTCGGCGGGCTTTTGTCTCTGGATTCGATGGCTCTGCGGGTGAGTCACTGCATTTTCTCTGTTCTTGCAGCACCTTTGTTCGCCTCCTAAAAATAACTGAACCGAGTTTCAGCCTGTGATATAGAAGCAAAAAGAAAATGCAAACCAGATGCTCCACATTGACTTTCTGCAGAAAGGTGTGGGTTCCCAGCCTTTCCCGGCTCCCCAAGGTCGCCTTGCAGTAACCCTTTTTATTCCTCTCTGTGCCTTTGCCTTCAAAGTTTGAACAATTCTTATTTTTAAAAAGTTTTTGAACTTTTTATTGAATATAATATACATATAAAAGTTCTATCAATTAAACTGAATATACCTGTGTTACTAGCGCCCCAAATAAGAAATGAGACTGTAATATTGTTTCAGACCCCCTCTCTTAGCTTATTGGTCCCAAATAATTCTCCCAAGTGCTTGGCTTTTGGTTTCTCTGTTTTCACTCTTGGCTTAAATAACACAGGTTAATGTTAAGCTGCATTGGTGTTCCTCAAAACCATTATGCCTTTGAGTTTTAGGGTGGACTCCCCACTTCAGATTTGTCTCTAAAGCAAGCTGGACAAGGTGGGAGCTCCCCTCCCCTCACGGTTATTAGCACGCTGCTTCCTTTGGCGTAAGTGCTTGTGTTGGTTGGCACATTAGGATTGACTTTGGCTGACACCTCTGCCAAAAGCCCCAAGTTCTGCCGGGTCTGTGGGAACGGAGGGCGGATAGAGGTAGGAGGCATAAGCTTCCTGCTAGTGACCACAGCAGGAACACTCATGGGGCCCACTTGGTCTTTCTCCAGGAAAGGTGAGACAGCTCTTCTGGGGTGTCTGGTGGAGCAGAGGAGTGGCTATGATTGCTGAGCAGGAACCGTCTCTCCCTGTGTCTTGATTATACGAGACCACTTTGGCCATATGTCTGCAGTTCTGCATTCTCTGTTTTTGACTCATACTGTGCAAGTGCGGTCTTTTTTGTGCAGGGACCAGTGCCAGGCAGCTTGGGTCTCAGGACTGTTCTTTCAGAGCTTGATACACAACTTGTTCTCAGTGGTGTGGTCTTCTCTTGCCCAGAAGTTTCTTTGGAGTTAAGGACCCATCTGCCCCACTAGGAGGAGCTGGTGCCTCTTACTGCTCTCACCTGCCTGCTGTCATTTTGTGCAGCTTCTGGGCAGTTGTTAGAAACCTTTCTTCTTCTTTTTTTTTTTTCTCCCCTGCTTCAGGCACAGCCATCATCACAGAAGAGCATGCAGCCATGTGGACTGACGGGCGCTACTTTCTCCAGGCTGCCAAGCAAATGGACAGCAACTGGACACTCATGAAGATGGGTGGGTACAGGCATGGCTAGCCTAAACTTAATTGGCCTGGTTTCAGCAGGGATCCTAGAGGTCCTCAGGACTCCTGGATCGTACTCCTTTTATGCAATCATGGACCTTATTGAGAATCCAGGGGAAACTGAGGGGAAAAAAATGGCATGCTTATACATACATACCAATGTACATTCAATTTTGGAGGACCCTGGTTCAGGATACTCATTTTATTGAGGGGAAACTGAGGGCTAGAGAGGACAGTTGATTTGCTGCAGATCACATTGCTGTGCATTTCACTCCGGTACTGGAGGCCTTCTACTATTTGCTGCCTCATGATTCAGAGTGAGATAAAGGCAAGGAGTCATTGGCAATAGGAGCCAGAAAGTTTTCCCCCGAGGCTCTCTCTGAGGATCTTGGATTGGCTTCTGGCAGTTTAGCTCTGGAGAGGAGCAGCATGCAGGACAAGCGAACGGGTCTGGAACTTTCTTGGGTTAGTCACTTCACTTGCAGTGCTTTAGTTTCCTCATCTGTAAAATGAATTAATCACAGTAAGTAAATAACATATAAAGTGGTGAGAATTAAAGCAATACTACTATGTGGAAAGCATATAGATCAATATTTATTGAATAATGTATGTATGTACTCTGTTTTCATTTAATTTACTGCTGTGTGTAGTTTCCTGTCATTAAAATAGTCTTTAGAAACACGGTTTTAGGGACTGTACAAAGTCTTTGCTTCCTGATTTTTGAACTTGGGGAACAGAAGATAAGGAAGGGCCAAGTGAGAAAGAGAAGATGAAACAAAATACCTGATGCTTCTTATTTGTTGTAGGAAATAATGAGGAAGGAAATAGTCCCCAGACTCACAGCAGGGAACAGAGGACTAGACCATGACCCTAAGATCCAGGCAGCCAGCTGACCGAGGGGTGTGTGCACTCAGGTGTACGCCACACACCCTCCACACACATACACGTGTTCTTTGTCTTTGGGAAGAACAAGGAACGTTTTTGTCCTGGCATTGGATTAAGTTTCTATTTCTCAAAAATCATTTCATAAATATAAAAACACCAAAGCTACAGATTGTTGCCCGTGCTGCATTTGATTTCTCCTTCCTCTTCTCTCTCTCTGTCTCTCTCTCTCTCTCACACACACACACACACACACACGCGGGCAGGCATTTGAGACTGGCTGTTATAAACGGACAGGCTAGTGGTCTTTAAATTTTTTTGTTTGCGTGCTTCTGTTAATGGGAGTCAAGTACCCACAACGTGTATGTATGTTTATATGGTATTTATATGTGCTAGTGTTCCTCTATATTCCAAATATCAAAAACTAACTTTGTAATTTCTTTATAAAAAATAAATACAAATAGAAGCTCTGATACTTTCTTCTTGCACCCAGTAGAACATTGTGCCCCCCGCCGGGGAGCAGGCATCTCTCTTTGGGGCCCACAGATTCCATCTGTTAGGTCTGTTAGCATTTTGGGGGTCAGAATGTTAAAGAGGTGTGAACACTGCCTACCTGTTCCTTAATGTAGGTATATGGCAGCACGGGGGTGGCAGAGGGAGTGAATCCTCCTCTCTTCCAGGCTCCTCCCTAGTTTCCTCAGTCAAGTCTTGTTTGTAGGAAGATTCTGGTGGGTTTGGTTGGCCAGTGAGTGATTCATCCCTGGGGTTTTGCTGAAGATCTGTCTGCTAGGAAATGACATGGCTTCATCCTATGAAAGCTATACTATATAGTGTACTAGGGCATTCGGAGAAACTGTGTTAATAAGTGGCTTGTTTAGTGGTTTGAAAAAAAATAGGAAAGATGTAATCCCAGCACTTTGGGAGGCCGAGACGGGCGGATCATGAGGTCAGGAGATTGAGACCATCCTGGCTAACACGGTGAAACCCCGTCTCTACTAAAAATACAAAAACTAGCCGGGCGAGGTCGCGGGCGCCTGTAGTCCCAGCTACTCGGGAGGCTGAGGCAGGAGAATGGTGTAAACCCGGGAGGCGGAGCTTGCAGTGAGCTGAGATCCGGCCACTGCACTCCAGTCCGAGCGACAGAGCGAGACTCCGCCTCAAAAAAAAAAAAAAAAAAAAGAAAAAAAATAGGAAAGAGTCGAATAGCAGAATGAAACTCAATGTCAGCTTCTAGGCATTTTTTTGGAGTTGGAATTCATGAGCTTCTTTCTTTATAAACCTTTGCACTTCCCTTCTGTGGTTATGTGGTTATATCAGTAGTCAGTGGAGAAAAATAGTAAAGATAAGTTTCTACTGTTTTAGAATATGTGAACTTTTACTCTAAATATATGTTCATTTTATCAAGATGTTAATTATTTGGCCAAAATCTGATTGGCTAAAGAAAGTATACATCTCAAAGATAACTGGCTAGATATGGAAGATGTTGGCTTAGATTAAAGGAAAACTGGACTATAGAAGTAATTTTAGTTCCACTCTGGAGGCTGATATCGTGTCCTGTGACTAGCATCTTAGAAACAGAAAGGGCTGTCTCATCTTGGAAGCTGGGGAACCCAGAGGCCCATATTAAAGACAACAGGATGGCCAGCACTTTGGGACGCTGAGGCGGGAGGATTACCTGAGGCCAGGAGTTCGAGACCAGCCTGGCTAACATGGTGAAACCCCATCTTTACTAAAAATACAAAACTACTTGGATGTGGTAGCATGAGCCTGTAATCCCAGCTACTAGGGAGGCTGAGGCAGGAGAATCGCTTGAACCCAGGAGGTGGAGGTTGCAGTGAGTCGAGATGGTGCCACTCCAGCCTGCGTAACAGAGTGAGACCGTGTCTTCAAAAGTAAATAAATAAATAAATAAATAAATAAAGACAGCAAGATGGGTGCCTGTGTGCCTCTCCTATAAACTTTGGGAAGATCTCTTTGCTGCCGAGACTTGTGCTTAGCCCTCTATGCAGAGGCTGGTTATGGGGCAGGGGCCTTCTCTTGGCCACCCTGCCGTTGCAGATGAGTGGCGGACACTGGGAGCATGTTATCACCTTACCTGGTGTGTGATATGTGGGAGGCTCCCAGTTCCCAGACTTCACCAAATCACTGCTCACATTCTCATCAAGTGACCAGTAGTGGGGAAGTGACTGAACTGAGGAGATTATCTTTGTGGTGACACCATGTGCCTACGTGGCAGTGATCCCCAGTATGTTTTTATAAGGAGTCAAGTAAAAAATCGTACTTTTTTCCCTTCTGTCTCACCCTCGTCTTACGCTTTTCATACACACAAACTTACACTTCTCCCTCTTTCTGTCGCCTTCCAGGATTAAGGGAGGTTCAAAGATTTTCTAAGTCCTATCAATCCACTTTAAAGAAGCTGCTTAATAAAGACCCTGCTATCATGATGTTAGAGAATTGTATCCTTCTGGTGGGATAATAAGCGTGGACCCACTGGGAATTGTTTCTTATCAGTTCTTCCCCACGTAGGTCTGAAGGACACACCAACTCAGGAAGACTGGCTGGTGAGTGTGCTTCCTGAAGGATCCAGGGTTGGTGTGGACCCCTTAATCATTCCTACAGGTAAGTGAGCTTGGTTCCTTTCTGCTTGGGTGAGGAAGTGGCTTTTAGACTCCCCTCCATCCTTTTTGTTTGCTTGTGGGGTGTGGAGCATTGGGGGGCTTAGCATGACTGATTTTATAGTAGAGGTCAAGGTGAGGAGAGAGTTCCACTGTTGGTGAAGATGTGCTTTTACAGTTCTTCATCCTGCACACCCAGCTCTGGGCCACGGCAGGACCACCTTTCTAAAGGTTCTGGACTTTCAAGGCCCTGCTGCCTGCCCTGCTGCAATGGGCGTTCGGCTCATGGCTGGGCCACAATGTGTCTCCTCAGATTATTGGAAGAAAATGGCCAAGGTTCTGAGAAGTGCCGGCCACCACCTCATTCCTGTCAAGGAGAACCTCGTTGACAAAATCTGGACAGACCGTCCTGAGCGCCCTTGCAAGCCTCTCCTCACACTGGGCCTGGATTACACAGGTCAGAATCACGGTTCCACCCAGCAGGGACCCCGTCATTGTCCCCTCACCTCTTACTATTGTCTCCAACCTCTTCCTCCGAATCCAAGTCGAGTTTGAGCTGACCGGAGGATTTTGCCCTCCTCTGCCCCAGTGGGATATTTGAAGAAGCAGGAGCTTTATTTGTTTCCACTGTTGCCACCTACTTGCCACTTAGTTTGGCTTTGGTTATTTTTGCAAAGCTCGTTTGGGTGACTTTTTGGGTGCTGCTGAAAAGACTGAGTTTTTTTTTTAACCATTCAGCTGCTAACTGCCACTCGAACATATTTGATATTGGAAATAGAGCATAGAGGTTTCTAGGTTCCATTTCCCTTCTTATGTCAGCATTTGTAGATTTACCTTCCTAGGCCTCTGTCCTCCATCTCGTATCTTCTGCTTTAGAGGCTTTGGGGTGTGGGTGTGTTTCCCTGGTCTGAGTGATAGTGATGGGTAAGCAGCATGTTCTCTGAACCATTGTGTGGATTTATGAAGCAGTGAAGGGGCAGAGGGAGAGACCTGGAGGTGGGGCTGCAGGGGAGGGCGTCTTGCTGTAGAAACAGGTAGATGGGGGATGGCTGTGGAATGTAGGCAGGTTGCCCAGAGGGATCCTGGGAAGAAAGCATGACAGCCTAGATTCTGGGCCAAGTTTTAAACAGCATTCCCGAACTGATCTTCAAAGCAGACCTGGGTGTGGGGGCAGCCCCCAGCCTGCTTTCTTGTGTGACATCCTCACCAGAGGGGTATTGCTGAATGGGGAGGATGGGTCCAGTGAGTGGCCCAGGGTCAGCTAAATATTTTCTATCTGCGTGGTTTGAAATTTTTTTCACTAGAGCAGAAGCTCTGACTTGTTGCTTGTAGGAGAGGGGAGAGCAAATGTTGCTGATAAAGCTTTTGTTCAGTGCACATTTGGGTGTCTACTATCTGCAGGACGCCGTGCAAGGTGCTGAGTGAATAAGACAGATGCCCACCCAGTTGGCTGTTCCCTGAGTTATGAATGCTGCCCTGGTAGGGTGGTTGTGGTGGCAATGGAGTGAGCTCCTCTAGCACCACAATTTCATCTTACAGAGCAGCAGGGAGGCCTTGGCAGTGTCTGAAAGGGCAAATGTGATTTGGAAGTGGTAATCACAGTGAGTCAGACTACAGGGAATTCCTAGGTCTTAGCACCGAAAGGCAAGTCTTGCAGCCCCAGGAGCATCTAGTGGTGGGTGCTGTTCCCCTGACCTCTGAGACTGGGTGAGTTCCTTCTGCTGGGTGGTGTGTTGATGTAGCTCCCTGTGTGTCCCCTGTTGCATCAGTATTTACAGTAGTGTGTTAATTGCTGGTTTCATTGTCTCTCTTCCCTTCTATATTGTAAGCCCCATGAAGACAGGGACTAGGTCTGGCCCAGAGCTGTAACCACAGTGACCAGCAGAGTGCCTGGCATGTATCTATGCCTGGCAGATCTAGATGCTACACAGGCATTTGTGGGATGTGTAAATGAATGAATTTTACTGGTGAGGCAATCAAGGCTCACGACAGTTAAGTGGCTTGGACACCTCTTCTATAGGGCTTGAATCCAGGCCTCCTGTCTGTGTAAATATAGCGTGCTCCCTGTAAGAAGTGGTGCTGATGTTTGGGGTAGGTTCTTTCACTGGGTTCCTACTGCTTTCTGGGACCAGGACTGGAGTTAAAGCACATTTGTTTCTTGCAGGCATCTCCTGGAAGGACAAGGTTGCAGACCTTCGGTTGAAAATGGCTGAGAGGAACGTCATGTGGTTTGTGGTCACTGCCTTGGATGAGATTGCGTGTGAGTGCTCTGGTTTCGCTGTTTGGGCATGTTACCCGATCTCTCCTTTGGGTCTCTGGGAATCTGTGTGCTTATGCCATTCAACTTTTCTGAGTGGCCAGGGAATAAGCAGAAGACTGTGTCACCAAATGGGTATAGGAGATGCCAATTAGGATGAAGGAGAAGGAATTACAGGGAGTTGGGGAGGGGAGTGAGGCTTGCCCAGAGCACTATCACAGCTGGGTGATGCTCACCTCTGGCCAGTTCCTCAGGACCATGGCACCTCTAAGGAAGGGCATTTCCTACAGATATTTTATGTCTGTCAGCCTCTCTGTAGGTGTAGAAGTGGGATCATAGCAGAAGCCTTCTTTCTTTACACTTGTCCTGTAGTTTCCTAGGGTCTTTATATAGTGAGAATGTTCTGGGAACATTTCTACCTCAGAAAACTAGGAACCAAAAGTTCTTCCCCAAGTCCTTTGATATAATAGCAGTTTCTCAATCTTTAGACCTTAACCCACCTTCATGCAATTGTTCAGCACCTTCTTTCATCTAAAACCTGATGGAATCTGGTTGAACCTTCCTGTCCTGTCTTCTGGTTTCTGAGTTGATTTGACCCAGAGAAACTGAGAAGAGGCACTGCTTTATCTTTTTGCCTTCTCGCTAGAGAATGAGACCCTGCTGCAGTGTCCTCTCTCTTCAATCCCTGCGTCTTCCATCCCCAAAACATTGTCAAGTGTGTCAGTGACTTACATCCCTAATTAACTTAATGACCTCTGCGTCAGAGAAAAACACATGGAAAACTTTTTTCTCTCCCTGATTGTAACAGAAACACAATCCCATGATAGAAAACTTGGAAAATGCAGAGGAAGTAAAAAGAAAAAAAAAAAATCACCCATAAATTCTGTTACTCAGAGATAATCAGTGTCAGTATTCTATGCATATATCATTTTATAGCCTGATTTTTTTCACTGTATCAGTATACTATAAGCATATATAAGCATAATTTTAAGGGAGTATTAAATATTCCATCATGTGGTTATACCATAATTTATTTAACTGTTTCCCTAAGGATGACCTTTGGGTTATTTGCAGTAATCCCATAATTTATTATGATACTACCATCAAAATCTTGGTTCATGAATTCATGTCTTAGTGTTTGATAATTTTCTTCCTATTTCTGGTTGGCTTTTAGGGCTTTTGACCCATTTTGCCCTTTGCCTGCCAGAAAGTTTGCACCTTGGTATTTGAATTTGTCCATCTTGCCACACCGTAACCCTAGTTACTGTCATTTTTTAAGAAGTGCTAGTACGATAGGTAAAAAATGTTGCCTCATCCCTTTATTTTGAGAAGCCATTATTTTAAAATAGAGGTTGTACGTTTAATGCCCAGGCCTTTTTTTGCTCTGATCCTCATGAGAACAAGTGATGGAAGCTGGAAGTCGTGGGACCAGAACTGTGCTCTCTCCTGGTCTCTCTAGTTCTCAGACGTTCGGCAGCATCACTGACACTGGCTGTCCGCAGGTCCTCCACCCAGTTGTGGTGCCAGAGCAGACCCATGGGTGGGCTGCAGGCTCTGATTTCATTCGCGAGCTGCAGCCTCGCTGACTCTCTGCTTTTCTTTCCACCTCTGACAGGAAGCTCTGTCTCCATGGGGCTCACTGACCCTTACAGAGGAGGCTTGCCTGGCTTCCCTTGTGTGAGGGTCTCAGTTTTTCTACCCTAGGTCATCTGCCTCAGAAGGGAGAGAGTGCTTGTCTCCTCCCCTTTTATTTGGGAGTGCTAGAGGTTTGTCGGCTTCAAGGCCAGGCCTGGCAGGTCAGCACTAGGCGGATCATTTCAACTGCTTGTGGGGGCAGTTCTCAGGATTTTGACTGATAGCTTTTATTCCCTTCTCCCGGCAGTGATATGGAAGCATGAGAAACAGCTCTGGTGCCCTCACGTGGTGGACATGAGCAATTGCAGTTCAGAGGTGGCACCAGACAGGAGTCAGGCTTCCAGCCTTTCTGTGCGATTCCATTGAATCCTTCCACAGCAGCTGGACTCCAAGCTGAAGCTCTTCCCTCCCCCGACAAGCGACCCCTTAAATTCTTAAGTCAGACAGGTGACAGGGACTTTGATTTCTTTTCTAGGGCTATTTAATCTCCGAGGATCAGATGTGGAGCATAATCCAGTATTTTTCTCCTACGCAATCATAGGACTGGAGACGATCATGTGAGTGTTTGCGCCGCTTCTGGATCCTTCCGCAGCTCCTCAGAGCCCTCGTGTGCCCTTTCTGGTCCTGGCCCACCCATCACTGTCCGATGGTTCACTGATGTGCTTCTCTTTTCTTGCCCTTTTAACATTTTCCCTTCTTGTCTTCCTTAGCAGTAGGTGTTTGTTTATATCCTGCCTCTCTTTGAGCCCCCAAAATGATTTGAAACGCATGAAAGTGTCTGTAGTACTATGAGACTAAAAAACAAGTAGGTGAGGACGTTAGGACCAAGCTGGAGTGAGGTTAGTTCACAACATTTTTGCTGCAAGGTCTTGTTCAGGCCACACATTCTTTGGCAAGTTTTCTAGCAGCCAGTGTAAAGGGGTGTATGTGTTCAACTGTACAATTCTGGGTCCACAATGCAAATAAATGCAGTCATTTTGAAGATCAAAAATAATATGGGAAAACCCCTCCAGCTACGCTTTGTTGAATTGCCAGTTTATTTTTTCAAAGCATTTCTTGTAGCCTTTTTTTCATTACTGTTCTAGTTAAATAGCTTTTTGTATTAAGACAACACATTTATTAAGTGCCGGTGATGTGCTTAGGGTCTCTGTTAGGTGCTAGGGTGACTGAAACAGGACGGGGTCCTGGGTTGGGGTCAGGGAGATGAGCATGTCCTCTTTCTAAAGTATTTGGGCACATAAGTGGGCACCAGTCTGCGTGTGGGAAGGATGTAGGTGTTATGAGAGGGGCCTGACCTAGACTTGGAGATCAGAGGAGACTCTTGGGGAAAGTAATATTGAAGCAGAGAGTAAGGATAAATGTGGGTGAGTTAGGTGAATGGCAGGGTGAGGAGGAGCAGGGAACCGTGATCCAAGCAGAGGGAACAGCATTTTCAGACACTCTGGGCAGTAGAGAGCACAGTGCATATGGAGGACCTGAAGTGGTTCAGTGAGGTCAGAACATAGTGAGGACGGAATGTGAGCAGGGGCCACAGAAAAGAAAGGCCTGTGGGCCGCATTCAGGAGCTTGGGTTCTTGTTCTGAACAAGAATAGTGGGAAGCTGTTGAAAGAATTTTTCAGAGGGAACCACGTGTTAGACGTACAACTTGTAAAGAATATTATGACTGAAACATTGGTAGACAGGGAAAGACTTAGAGGCTGTGGCACTAACCCAAGGGAGAGATGGTGGGACCTGAACCTGAATGGTGACTGGGCGAGGCTGTAGTTGAGCTGGACAGATTAGATGGAGATTTAGGCTGTGGGTCCCAAGGTCTTAATGAAGGACGGGAAGAGGGTTATCAATGAAGGACACTGCCCAGATTTCTGGCTTGGTGAATTGGGTGGATGATGATAACATAAACAGGGACAGGGAATGCAGCTTGGAGGGCAGGATTTGGGAAAGGAGTGGGGAGGAGAGAAAAGGGGCTTGGTTTTGGTTGCCAGGAAACAGAGCCTGATGTGTATGTGTGTCTGTGTTGCCACCCTCTCACTCATGTTCCCTCCTCTCACTCATGTTCCCTCACCTCTCCTCCATCTGCAGGCTCTTCATTGATGGTGACCGCATAGATGCCCCCAGTGTGAAGGAGCACCTGCTTCTTGACTTGGGTCTGGAGGCCGAATACAGGATCCAGGTGCATCCCTACAAGTCCATCCTGAGTGAACTCAAGGCCCTGTGTGCTGATCTCTCCCCAAGGGAGAAGGTGTGGGTCAGCGACAAGGCCAGCTATGCTGTGAGCGAGGCCATCCCCAAGGTTGGTGGCCCCACTTTGATCCATCTAAACTCTGCCACCCTCTTCCCAGTTCTGGTATTGTCTTTGGAGCAGAGGCAGATTTCTGAGGCTGCCTGTTGGATCAGAACTGTGGTCTCCCTGGATGAGGCCTTAGAGCTGGAGCCATATCAAGAGCCTGAGGGCCCTTATTGCTTGTTGAGTCTTGTGTTTTCCAGAGCATGGCATGAGAGATTATTTTAGGTGGTACACATTATTATTTAGGTTTACTTAAATGTGTCTGTTTTAACAGCATTTAGCATATAGTAGAAAAACCATAACTAGCATGAGTTCGTGATATTATAATTATTTAAAATAAAGTTGAATTTAATAAAGCTGATTTAAAGATGGTCTAAAGAAAAGTACTAAGTGAATAAGGGTACAGTAGATAAGAAGCTAGGGTAAAAACTGTGCAGGTGGTATGAGAATGCTTAAAGCTTGGGAAATGCTTCTCTACCCCCTCCTTCTGCCCCACCACATTTTATAGCTAAGGACACTTGAGGTCCAGAGGGGATTGGGGAGTTGTCAAATTCAAGTGATAGTGATAGGCTTGCCCTTTACTGAGCCCTTGCTGGGCAGTGCTAAGCAGCTGACACTTGTTGCCTCATTTTAATTAGGGTCTGGGATAGGACTGGAATCCAGGCCTCTTTAGAGGTAGGCTTTTCTACTGTCCTGCCCTTGGCCTCTGGCTGCCAAGTGGCCTTTGGCAAGCCCAGTGATGTTCTCTCTTCTCCACTGATCAGTGGGCCATCCTGGGAAGAGACCAGGCCTGGCTGTCTAGATCTGGCTTGCCATTGTACCCCTGCCACCATCACACACAGTGTGACTCCTCCTCTCTCTCTCTTCTCTCTCTGGAGAGAAAGAGAAAAGGAGATAAGATCACGAAAGCAATTTGAGAAGCTCTGTGCAAGTGTCGGGTGTGCTGAGGCCCGTCTGCTGGATTCTAACTTGTTCTCAAATTGGAAAGGGTCTTCTCCAGCCTTTTAATATCAGATCATTATCAGTAGCTGAGACAGGACCACTGGGTGGGAAGGGAGGGAGCAGGAGGCCTCACTCATCAGGTCAGGTGCATCGCCAGACAGGGAGAAAAAGCCCCCTTTGTACATCAAGAGAAGGGTGATTTCGGTCAAGCCTTCAGTGGTTAGTGAACTCTAACCACAACCACAGTGGCTTGGAAAGCAGTGTCTTGCTGATGGCAGGCAGCCAGCGTCTCAAAGAGCTAAGGGAGTGAGGGATGGAAGAGAGACACCTTGTTTGATGTACCTACTCTTTTTGGTTGAGCTTAAGCTCAGGGTCATCAATCAAAAGGTACAGGTCATTGGGGCCCCAGGGGACAGCTATGTGGGTCCCCAGGGGGAGCTCTTCAAATGATTGGTCTAAAGTAAGTTTTGCTGAGCAAACAGGTGGTTGCCTTGGTCTTGGGGTGGGCGCAGCAGGTTTGGTTTCCCACCCTACTGCCCTTTGCCTCTAGGACCACCGCTGCTGTATGCCTTACACCCCCATCTGCATCGCCAAAGCTGTGAAGAATTCAGCCGAGTCAGAAGGCATGAGGCGGGCTCACGTGAGTAGAGGAGCTGGTGCAGAAGATGGGATGTGAGGTGGTCAGAAGGCCTGGCTCCTTCACCTCCTCTGTGGCATTGAGCCTGGCACAAGGTTAGAATCTCTCTGAGCCTCAGCCTCCTGGCCTTCCAGAGTTAATGAGGGAATGAAATAAAATACTTGATGGATTAGATCTTTACAAAGTATATTACACAACACAAAAGGAGATATTGATGATAATAGTGTAGATGATGGTGATGACATGATGCTGATGAAGCCTCATAAAAGAGCCAGATTGTGTTTCAGAACAAAGGATGGGTCTCGAAAGATTTTGGGCTCAGAGGTGACTTTTGATAGTGGCCTATTTTTTCCTGGCCCCTGTAGGGTTCTTAACCTTTAAGTTAACCTTTTGGAGGAGCTCCCTGTTCTCTGAGGTGGGGCCTTTCCTGATTGTACCTGAACTACCGAATAGCAGAGGAGCCTTTCCCTGATAATGGGAGTTGCTGCACACACCGGCTTCCCAGAAATGTCCACATGTAAAGCTCTGGTTGCTGATGGTGTGTGACCCTGCAGGTACAGCCTTCTCAGTATTGCATTAGGGCTAGGCTCTGAATCTGGTCATGTGACTTTCAGTAATAACTTAAAAAAATGTCTCCATTGTTTGCACAGATTAAAGATGCTGTTGCCCTCTGTGAACTCTTTAACTGGCTGGAGAAAGAGGTTGGTTCTTAGTCTTTGTTTAATATGTGGGTATACATTATTGAGACCTACCTATATGTGAATCTAACTCTAGCATCCCCCATGCTCTGCTGACCATGAGGTCTGAGATCTTGATCAAATTTTTGGGCTCTATTTTAATAACACTTTCTGGAAATTTGGTGTGTGTAGATTTCAAAATTCCTTAATTATGAAAATGGTAACAAGAATGAAGAAAGAAGTTCCATAATAGAGTGCATGCTTTTTGGGTTAGGGAATCATAACTAAGTGGAATTTCATTATAAGGAAAAATGACTCTTATAATATTATTATAGGCAAGCTGATTGTATTAGGAGAAAAAGATCTTTGTGTACATTTTGAACTTCAGTTCAAGCCATGAACCTTTTTATATTAAATTGACTCTTGGCCGTTAATTTCTTGCTCTAGTTGGCAAGAGGGTGGTTTCTCTGTGCTGTTGTTAAACAATATCGTGTTCCCTTTAAGTACTGTATAAACAACTCTTTAATTGGAAAAAGAAAATAATTGTCTTTATTCCCAGCAGTGTAACTTTTTTCCTCGTATTTCCTTCTGGTGATTGTTCATCTATGTAAATTATTATTATTATTTTTTATTTTTATTTTTTTTGAGACGGAGTCTTGCTCTGTCACCCAGGCTAGAGTGCGGTGGTGCAATCTTTGCTCACTGAAAGCTCCGCCTCCTAGGTTCACGCCATTCTCCTGCCTCAGCCTCCCAAATAGCTGGGACTACAGGTGCCCGCCACCACACCCGGCTAATTTTTTGTATTTTTAGTAGAGACGGGGTTTCACCGTGGTCTTGATCTCCTGACCTCGTGATCCACCCACCTCGGCCTCCCAAAGTGCTGGGATTACAGGCGTGAGCCACCGCTCCAGGCCATAAATTATTTTAAAAAATATAAATTATTTTTACGTGTCTCTTAGTGTGCAGATACATTTTCTTTTCTTTTTCTTTTTTTTCTTTTGAGATGGGGTCTCATCTGTTGCACGGGCTGGAGAGTAGTGGTGTGATCACAGCTCACTGCAGCCTCAGCCTCCCCAAGCTCAGGTGATACTCCCACCTCAGCCTCCCGAGTAGTTGGGACTTCAGGAGTGCATCATCACACCCAGCTGATTTTTTCTGTTTTTTTTTTTTTTTTTTTTTGTAGAGATGGGGTTTTGCCATGTTGCCCAGGCTGATCTCAAACTCCTGGGCTATCTTGACCTCCCAAAGTGCTAGGAATATAGGTGTGAGCCATCACACCTGGTTTAGATATGATTTTGTGTTTTGTTTATTTTATTCTCTTAGACTCATAGTGTGAACCTTTTCCATTTACGTTGAGGCCTTAAAAAAGCATCCAAATGAAAACTCATCTAGTGGCTGTTCTGATTTACTAACCCAGTCCTCCTATTTTTAAATGTTCGGGTTGTTTTTAATTTTTTGCTGTTATCAGTAATCCTGCAATAGTATCTCTGCATTGATCTTTTTTATTTCTCTAGAATGATTTTCTTAGGATGATTTCTTAGGAGGGGATGCTTTTGAATTTTTAAACTTAGATACATTGTTTTGGGAGGTTTTAGGATACAATACTGAAGCACAATAGTTGAGTGAAGAATTAAATGAATAGAAACGGTTATATTTTAGATAGCTTTGGTGAGAACCTTTGGGAGTTCTCCCTTGCTAAGGATGTGTCCTGTAGATTGGGCAGTTGGGATGAAGAAATTGAGGAAAAAGTAAGCTTTTAAAGTATCTCCTCTAATTGTAAGAGGCACACATGAATTTATCTCACCAGATGATTATAAGCAATTTTCTCATAGGTTCCCAAAGGTGGTGTGACAGAGATCTCAGCTGCTGACAAAGCCGAGGAGTTTCGCAGGTAAGGATCCATTTGGGGGGACCCAGGAACCTCATGCTGATTTTCTTGCAAGTTGAATGAGGCTGGAAGGGCCTTGAATCTTAGCACAGTAAAAACCTTTAAGCCACTCTGCTTCTGTCTTTCTGTTACAGGCAACAGGCTGACTTTGTGGACCTGAGCTTCCCAACGATTTCCAGTACGGGACCCAACGGCGCCATCATTCACTACGCGTAAGGCATGCGGAGGAGCATGCTGCCGGGCATTGCTGCTTCTGCACAGGAGCCTGAGCAGGGGTGACATTATTTTACCAGAGGCCTCTGTGCCCCCCTTCATCTGTCTGTTGAGACTGTAAAATGAAGAGAAATAAGACCTCTAAGGTTTTGTTTTCTCCCAATCCCCAAGCCTCTGCCTTTTGGGAGCCTCCTCTTAGGCTCAGTATGGCACTGGCATTCTCTACGTTGTAGTCAGCTGGGTGTCCCTCTTTCCTTTTTGAAGCTGCAGGAACTGTATGTATAGCCCTTGCATCTTGATGACTGGTTTTTTTTTTTTTTTTTGAGACGGAGTCTTGCTGTGTTGCCCAGGCTGGAGTGCAGTCACGCGATCTCCGCTCAGTGCAAGCTCTGCCGCCTCCCAGGTTCACGCCATTCTCCTGCCTCAGCCTCCCTAGAAGCTGGGACTACAGGTGCTCACCACCATGCCTGGCTAATTTTTTTTTTTCGTATTTTTAGTAGAGACGGGGTTTCACCATGTTCGCCAGGATGGTCTTAATCTCCTGACCTTGTGATCTGCCCGCCTCGGCCTCCCAAAGTGCTGGGATTACAGGATTACAGGCGTGAGCCACTGCGCCCGGTGGGGTTTTTTTTTTTTTTTTTTAAAGACAAGGTCTTGCTCTGCTGCCCAGGCTGGAGTGTGGTGGTGCTGTCACGACTCATTGCAAGTTTGAATTCCTAGACTCAGGCAGTTCTCCTGCCTCAGCCTCCTGAGTAGCTGGGACTAAAGGCGTGTGCTACCACTCCTGGCTAATTTTTACATGTTTTTTTGTAGAGATGAGGATCTTGATGTGTTGCCCAGGCTTGTCTCGAATATCTGGACTCAAGCAGTCCTCTTGCCTCAGCCTCCTAAAGTGCTGGGATTATAGGCGTGAGCCACTGTGCCTGACCCATGGCTGGAATTTTTGAGTGGTTTTCTTTCCTGGTAACAGCAGTTGTTTTGTACTAGTCCGTATCTCTTGTGAGCTCCATCAGTTACATACCAGAAAACCTTAGCACTAGGTTGTGGGACAACCTGTTTTGGGTGGAGAGTACCCTCTCTTCCTGTCTCCCTGAGCCTGAAGCCTAGCATCCCAGTATGTAGTATTTTTGCCACACGGTCTACAAGAACCCATGGACCCACAGGGCCGAGCCTCCCTTCCCTGTGAGACAGAGGGGCACTGATATGTTTAGGATTGACAGATCTTCCTGTCAGTCCTAAGACAGGATGGTGGGAAGTGTCATTAGGTGTGGCCGTTGGGCTTCAGCCTCGGCTCTGCCTGATTCAAACTGCTTTGCTTTGCATTGGGTATTTTGAGTTCTGTGCTTCCTCGTCTGTTATATGCACAGCCAGTGAAAGAACACTGTCTCTCTGTGCTGTGCTTGGGCACATATTTTTCCCCCTTTGAATAATTGCTTTTAGCGTTTTTCGTCCTGGGGCAGATTTTGAAGCTGTGTGTGGGAGACAGTCACAGATGTGACAGTACAGTTCCCTCGCTTAATGCTTCTGTTCCAGATAAAAATGTCAGAGGGACTTCAGTTTTTGTTTAACTCAGGATGAATTTCCTGGCTGGATACTATCCTAGAATTTTGTGTATAATTAAAACATTAAACAATTTCATGCCAGTGGGGAAGAAATTTGCCTCTGCTTTGGCATTTCTTCATTGTGGGTGGTTGGAAGCCTGTTTAGAGGCAGGGTTCTGGAGGGCACCGGTTGTCTTTTTCAGTTGTTCAGCTTGTGTGTGGACTGGTGCCCTTATTGCTGAAGAGGGGGTGGTACCTGGAGATGGAGGACAACCTCACTTCAGCTGCAGGGCAGAGGCATGGAGTGCTCTCCTCCCTTCGGGCGTTTCCCAGTGCGGTGATACTGTTTCGAAAATGGCGTGGGGAAAGCGATCACTTTTTGAAAATTCCTCATGTTTGTTTGAAAAAAGTGCTCCAGCAGAAGAATATCATGATCCATTCCTTTTCCCAGCAAAATTCCTTTAGTTTTTCTCCCAAATTGAGACATTTACTCCTGCCTGTCCAGTGGTGGGGAGCGAGTGGGGAGGTACCTGCTGCGGTCAGGGCTGAAGGAGGGGCCTGGAGGCTGAGGCAGGGGCCTGGGGCTCCCAGAGACAAGCAAGTCTGCAGTGATTCCAGGCTGCTCCTGTCCCAGTTCCCAGGACTCTAGCTAGCTAGGTCCTGTTGCTTCTAAGGATTCTCATTTTTTTAGCTTTGACAGTTATCTTTTGAACACCTGTTTTATTCCAGACACAAACAGAGGTAGATATAAAGAAATGTGTTATTTTTCCCCTCTTGAGCTCTTTATCTCAGTTGGGGAGATAGGTTGATTGGATTTTTGAAAAGTAGAAGTTTAATATTAGGTGAAATAATTCATTTATTGGGTAACTTATTTTGATATGATTTCAGGCTTATGTAAGTTGCAAGAACAATATAAAGAGCTCTTGTGTGTCCTCCTCCCAGATTCACTAAGTGTTTACATTTGTGGAATAATTAATTTTTAATTAACTTTGTTAGGCCAGTCCCTGAGACGAATAGGACCTTGTCTCTGGATGAGGTGTACCTCATTGACTCGGGTGCTCAATACAAGTAAGTAAACCAGGACTGCTGTGGAACTTGACTCTGTGATTCAAGGCAGTTGAGAAGGTATACAGCTGAGCTCCAGCTGAGAGTACTCAGCTGGTCATCACACCCTGTGCTGGCCACTAATGGAATCGTTCCTATGTCTTGTCCTTTTTTTCACCCCTATTTGAAATAGCCCAATTGTGACTCTGTTCTCACAAAAGACTGTTTGATAGAAATGTTATAGTCCTTGGCCGGAAGTTTTAAAAATATAATTAAACAACTGTGAAATAAAGCAAGCTTTTGGAACTGTTGACAGTTTTCCACCCCAGCCCATGAACCGCCTGCCGGTTCCCTGTACTTGCAGCCGCCCCAGGGCCTTATGAAGTCAGGGATTCATTTTGAATGAATGGGTGAGAAATGAGGGCTGCCGCCAGATTTCTGAATTCCCTTCTCCATGTTTTGCTGCTTTCACAGCTATCTTCTCTGGAAAAGTTCCTCAGAGAAGAACCCAAGATTTGGTTGGGTCTTGATACGGAACCCAAGAGAAGGAGTAAGAATAGACCCTGTCTGCGTTAAGAGAGCACGAGCAAGGCCTTTTAATGCTGCTCCATTCCCCACTGAATTTGGGACTGTGGCTAAGGGAGGACCTAATTATTGAATGAGCTCAGCCAATTATGTGGCAGCCATGCCTGGCCTTGGGACACAGGGGTGTTAATAATATCAGCCTAGAGCTAAGGATTGCTTGGTAATGGTGTAAACTTTTGTTTGCTTCTAAATTTTAGCAGAATTCTAGAAGTTATCCTTTCTATGTCAGGGATATAGTCTAGTATGTGTTAAGATACGTACTTGGATACTTTTAGGGTCTCTGTCCAGGAATCCCCCTGCTGTTCTAACAGGAGGAGTTGGGTTTTGGCCCTCTTTTGCTAGAGATGGGCTCCTGTTTTCTTTGCCTTCTTGCGTCTTGTTCATAACTCCAGTGATAGTGTCTCTCGTAGACCAAGAATGTGTGTGTCAGGGGCTGATGTCACTCCCACTTTATTTAGCCACCCTGCATTCACATTTTGTTTCATTTTTTAAAATAACTTTACTGGGGTAAAATTTATATGCCATGTAATTCACCCACTTGAAATATACAATTAATTGTTTGTGTGTGTGTGTGTATTCACAGAGTTTTGCAGCCATCAGCACAATCAAGTTTAGAACATTTTCATTACCCCAGAAAGAAACCTCATACCCAATAGCAGTCACTCCCCCCTTTTCCAATAGCCTGGAGAACCACTACTCTCCTTTCTGTTTCTATGGATTTGCCTATCCTGGACACTTCATAGAAGTGGAATTGTATTATGTATGGCTTTCTGTGTCTGGCTTCTGTCATTTAGCACAGTGTCTTCCAGGTTCATCCATGTTGCAGCATGTATCAGTATTCCATTCCTTTTTATTACTGAACAGTATTGCACTGTGTGGATAATCCCCCATTTTGTTTATCCATTCATCAGTTGTTGGACATTGCAGCTGTTTCCACCTTTTGGCTATGATGAATAATGTGGCTATGAACCTTCATGTACAAGTTTTTGTGTGGATGTATGTTTTTGGTTCTCTTGGATATATAACTAGAAGTGGAATTACTGGGTCAGGTGGTGACTATGTTTAACCTTTTAACGAACTGCAAACTAGTTTCAAAGATGGCTGTGCTATTGTACATGCCCACCAGTATTGTGTGGGGGTTCTCACTTGTCTGCATGCTTGCCTGTGTCATATTTGACTTAAAGCTTATTTTGACGGGAAACCAATGTGTCCTTTTTTTTTGGAAAGGGATGGCACCACAGATGTGACGCGGACAATGCATTTTGGGACCCCTACAGCCTACGAGAAGGTAAGGCGGAGGCCAAAACCTTAAGAGGTCCTCTCTGCTGTCTTAAGAAGAGCATTGCTTTTATGAAAAGAGATAGTATAAAGAAGTAAAAACTACATGTGGGGTAGTAAAATTACTCACTGCTGTGGAGTCAGGCTTATCTGCTTTACAAGGTTCATGTAATTAATTATTGGAGTAAGACATTTGGAGAAATTTTTAAAGCATTCTGCGATGGTTAGGGCAGCTCAGTTGCAAGTTTAGATATAATAGCTTTGGCCTTCTCCAGTCAGGAAATGCCTTTGAGGCTGGGGATGAGATAGTGAAATATATGCTTTATAAGCAGCGTCTAGATTTGATTTTGAAGGCCACCCCCTTCTTTTTTCGAGATTCTTATTTGTAGGCTTAACTCTCTGGGAACTTTCCGAAATGACAGACTCTATTAAGGTTCTGGTATGATTGGCATGGAAAGGGGAAAGAGAGCTGTGAGGCGGAGAGATGTGTACCAGGGGTCTGGAGACACCTGGCTTCAGAGCTTCTCTGCCATTTACTAGCTCTGACGTTGAACAAAGCAGTCACCATCCATAAAAATAAGAATAAAAGGACTCACCTTCCCAGCTGGCTGTGAATTCCCTTGAGCCCAGCCAGTTCCTGGATCGTAGTCAGTGCTCAGCAAATGCTGATTGAGCACCTAAATGAATCTTTTTGTCCAAGGGAGCTCCTTCAGGAAGATTATCCAAGGAAAAGGGTTTTATGCAATGTAGTGGGGCAGGTTTCATTGTCTTGGTCCCTTGCCTTGTCCCTTTGTATGCACCAGTGCCTTAGAAGAGTTTAGACCTTGCGTCTAGGATTATTTTGGTGTGACTCTTTTTGTGCTTTTCAAAGAGCTCAACCAGGCTGAGGAGAAAGGAGTTTTAGTCCTGACTCTGCACCTTACTGGCAAGCTGCTACACTTCTGGGTAGCACTTCTCTTGTCTGGACAGTGGGGATAACCCCTGAAGATAGGATGGTGGTAGGAAGCACAGCTGCTGAAGCAAGACTGGCCCCAAGGCCAGATGCTGCCACTTCCGCACTGTGCGATCTGGGCATGCTACTGAATCTCTGTGAAGCGAGGATAACAGTAGTGCCTCCATCGTGAAGTGTGGGATCAAACATGTAGTGCTTACAACAGTGCGTGGCACAGAGGACTCGCTCAGTAAATGTTAGCTAGGGCCATCAGTACTTTTTATTACTTTTCCGTTCTTTCTAAGGCTCACATGATGGAGTATGTCAGAGTGTTCATTATAAAGTCCTGTGGGGTCATCTCTCTGACAGTGCTCTTCTACTAAATTGAATTTCAAGATTTTCTGGGAAATTGGCCCCATGGCCAGGCTTTTTTTCCACCAGATTTTTTTCTTTTTACTTACGTTGTCTCTGTGATATTGCTAAAAACTTTAGCAGGCAGGATTTTGTGAACTACCAGAAAACAACAGGATTAGGCATCTGTCCCCATTCTGCAACATGCCCCTGGGTTTTCTTTGCAGGAATGCTTCACATATGTCCTCAAGGGCCATATAGCTGTGAGTGCAGCTGTTTTCCCGACTGGAACCAAAGGTAGGTGGTGCATTCTGTCACATGGCAGGCTCTTTTTCTTGTTCGAGAATCAAATATGTCTATGTTTGAGTGAAAGAACATGTCCTTCCCTCACTGTGAGGTCCCCAGCCCACTTCAGGTCCAGCCAGGTGCTCATGGGGTGAGTCTCCTGAACCCACTGACTGAGCCCAGATGCCTCAGGGAGCTGGGGTTAGGATTGGGCCCAGTACCCACTGTGCACCTTTCTCCTGACCACTTAGGTATTGGATGACACATGTGGATGGCCCCCAGGAGAGGACAAACCAGATGGGAAGGTCACAGGGCCTGAGTGGAAGTTGGTGCAGCCTCCTGTCTGCCCTTTAGTACTGAGCCAGTGCTTCCTTTCTGGATTCTTAGGATTTATTTTACTGGGACCCTGACTTCAGCTATGTACTACTTTGCTTGAGGCCTGGTAGGTGGAGCGTTGGACTGGGCATTGACAAGACCTGGGCTGCCTTGCTTCTGGGTAGATGAGACGTGTACTCATCTCCCTAGGCCTCAGTTGCCTCATCTGTCATGCCTGCCTGTCTCTTGCAGTCTGGTTAGAGTCTCATCTTTGTAATTCTGAAACCTTAGGGTCGCAGAGCTGGGAAGGGAATGTCCTCGTCTTCTACGGCCTTTGTGTGCTGTAGGTGTCTATCGCGCCTCACCAGCATCCTGAATGGATGATTGCCTAGCTTCAGACTGAACTTTGATTGTTCCTCAGGAGATCTGATTGTTAGAAAGTTCTTCCTTGTGCTGTGCTGAAATCTGAACCCTCCAGTAACTTACCTATTGGTTTCTGTTTCACGTTCTGGAGCCAAACGTAATAAATCTAATGTCTTAAAGCCCTGTACAAATATCATCAAGTGGCTCTTTCTATCTTTCAGGTCACCTTCTTGACTCCTTTGCACGTTCAGCTTTATGGGATTCAGGCCTAGATTACTTGCACGGGACTGGACATGGTGTTGGGTCTTTTTTGAATGTCCATGAAGGTCCTTGCGGCATCAGTTACAAAACATTCTCTGATGAGCCCTTGGAGGCAGGCATGATTGTCACCGATGGTAAGTATCCTTCACATATAGGGCATGCATGGATCCTTGAGCCTTTTTGGAAGCTATTTGTTGTTTTTTATTTTTTAATTAGTTTAAATTGGCAATAATTTTCCCTTCCTAAGAGTAATGAAGTTTTCTGGTTATAGAACTGATACATGTTCATTTTAGAAAAAACGAGATGGGAACTGTGTAAAAAGAATATGAAAATCATTTGCAATCTAACCACTCAGGGGAAACGTGACTTAATGTTTTGCTGTATTAGCTTTTGGTCTTTCAGATATGTAGATATCATTTTAAAAAAAAACCACTAAGATCATACTGGGCGTCTTGTCTATGTTCTGCTTTCTTACTTGATATACTGCTTTCCCCAGGTCATTGCCAAGTCTTTGTAAATATATTTTAATGCCTTCATTATTGTGTCTTATGGATGTGAACCATGATTTCTTTAGTGGATCCACTGTTACTGTACTCCTTACCCTGTAGCCAGTGTGCAGGGACTTCAGAGTCTAGCTTTCTGTACCTCAAATGCTTATAAAAAAGTGGCCATATGAGAGAAGGTGGCATCTCTGGGCCCTTACACCGGATAGAGTGGGCCCTTCACCTGTTTCTTCTCCTTTGGAGTAGGGCAGTCACCCCAGGAGTGAAAGGTTCTCTCTGTGGACCTCGTCATCGTGGGCTGCTTCTCATTTTTGGGATTTGGTTTGTTTTAGAGCCTGGGTATTATGAAGATGGGGCTTTTGGAATTCGCATTGAGAATGTTGTTCTTGTGGTTCCTGTGAAGACCAAGGTGAGTATTTGTTTAAAAATTTTTTCCTGTTCCTTAATGTGGGAAGATGAAGACTTAATGTCTTTGGAGCCAAGAGTATGCCATTCTGGGGCCGACATGGAGCCCTTCTTCTCCAGATATCAGGGACTTCTTCTCCAGATACCTGGAAACCACACTCCTTGCCTGCACAGCCAGAAAGAAAATCCTTAATGAACTGGGATCCAGAACTGGGATTCACGGACCATCAGGCTGATGCTTGCTTCACATAATTTGGGGCTCAGAGTTTCCTATAGGCGGCCTGTTGTCTCTTCTGCTGGGGATGCTTGTTCAAGGTGCTAATTTCCAGGCCCATCCCAGACCCTAGAATCTCCAGGGTGGGGGGCCTGGAAGCTGTAATTTTGTCACCCTCCCCAGGTGACTTTTATTAGGTAAAGTTGAGGAACCCTGAGTTATCCAAGGGTCAGCCTCAAAGGCAATACAAGACAGGTGTTTCACCCTCTTCCCCCATCAGTGTTACCAAGGCTGCAGGGTTTTAGTCCCTAGGCTTTACCTAAAAGACCTGTTTGTGCCTCCTCCATTGGTGGAATTGAACAATTGGAGGGAAGTAGCTTCCTGTGTCAGCAAGGAGGTTGACTGCGGGGATTTGCTCTCTGCTTTGGCATGGAAGTGACTATTCTTGGAAGTGACCTCCCATCTCATTCCCAAAAGCTGCCATGAACAGAAACCCAACACGTTCTTGTGTGCTCCAGTGGATAGATGTGTTGTCGCCTGACGGGCCTGGCTGGGTCAAGGCAGGCCACACAGTTGACTGCTAAAAAAATGGTATTGAGGACTTACACCCCTGCATCTTGGAGAATCAAAACCAGAGATGCCCTTGAGCCCAGACACCCCCATGCCCTGCCCCTGTTTCCGGTCACAGTAGACATTAGCCTTGTGGAACTGCTGCTGGGAGCCCCTCAGCACCCTTTGTTTGGCCGTTCCCGATGGCACAGGCCATTGTTTGCCCAGTGGAGGAGCTCTTGGAAAGTGGCATCAGGTTTCCTGTGTGTCTATGAAAAGTGGTGACCAGCTCACCACGTCTTGGCTCCCAGTTACCCCTGGCTCTGAGGGATGGCATGCTGATGGAATGACCTCATGGTGCTTCAGCATAGTAAAGAGGAGGAAAAACGTCTATTTTCTTCTTTCTCCCACAGTACAATTTTAATAACCGGGGAAGCCTGACCTTTGAACCTCTAACTTTGGTTCCAATTCAGACCAAAATGATAGATGTGGATTCTCTTACAGACAAAGAGGTAATGGGGAAGTCTTGGTGGGCAGGCATGTTACTAGGGGAGATGGAGACTACCCTAAATAGTTCTAATCCATTCTCTAAATCCTAAATTCTCTAATTCATTTTCACTTTGTAATTTTTAAATTTAGAGATGTAGGCCAGTTGAGTCTGAAAGCCCTAGGTTTTCTGAGGACTCTTGAGCTTTTCCTGTATTTTTTGGGCCTCCAGGTGGAGATAGTCCTGTTCCCTACAGCCATTCTAGGGCTGTAGGGTTTTGTGGATGGAACTCGTACGCCATTGTTCAGCTGCACTGTTCCTCCATAGCTGCACTGAGGCGTGTTTAGCAAATATGAGCCTATGTGTGTTCCCTACAAAAAGCCAGATGGATGGTGGGGCCTCTTGGCCACTGTACATACCAGATTGTTTTCTTGTGTTACATGAAACAGTAACGAAATGCAAAGCAAAATCTATTATCATGTGTCCCATTTTCACACAGACAAGGAGAAAGATAGTACCAGCCCTTCTCGGTTACTACTGTAGTCACTCTGGGGCAGTGAAACCCTTCACAAGGCCTGGGGCACAACAGTGCTTACTTGCTTAGCTCAGAGGGTTATGGGTCTTAACTCCTTCAGACCCTGGACTGGTAAGGCCAGGTGAGATCGCAGTCCTAGGGACATGAGTAAGGCCTGAAGAGTCACACAGATGATCAAGGTCAGAGCAGAAACAAGGGTAAGAAGTGGGGTAGGAACTGTTAGCACTAGACAGACAAAACAGTTCCCAAACCAGGAAACTGGAAGCCAGGAGGACACAAATTCCATAGCAAGGCAGGGGTCAGAAGTTTCAATGAAAAGCAAATGACTTGTGGGAGCCGAAGGCAGGGTAAGCACGATGGGTTACTCTAGCAATAAGATTTTGTTATTTGAGGCAGCCACTGGCCTTTGAGTGCCTCTCAAGGCAGGAAAATTTCCTCACTGGTGCCCACTTGGGCCTTGTTCTTGGCACTATAAAGGAAAGGGTCTTTGGGGGTCAAGGACCTTCCCTTCCACGGGAGCTGTGGAGCGGGATTCTCCCAGCCAGAAGCCTTCCTGCCTGTTCCAGCTCACAGGTGGGTGACGAGAAAGGCCATCCACTTCCTGCTTAGCTTTCCTCTGTGCTTGAGTGCCTCTGCTTAACCATCCGTGCCCTTGGTTCAGCTAAACATTCGCACTCACAGGACCCACATGGGCCCTGTACTGGGTGGGTTATGCAGCTTGCAGATGGATATGGAAAAGGAGACTCAGCCTATCAGCACAGTGTCCAGTGTGTCTCTTCAGCAGGAAGAGTCCTTCCAGTGTCCAGGGCTCTTGTCAAGCCCCTGTAAGTGTTGCCTTAGCTGAGAGGAAATGAGAACACATAGGTGGGCATGGGAGCCACCCTGCTTAGAATCCCTCTGCCCCATAGGAACCAGTGTCTTTTGTAATGGCCCTTGGGCACAGCTTCCAGGGACTTAGCAAGGGGCTTTCCAGTAATATGTCATTTCGTACTCTTGGGAGTCCAAGGCTATGGCTTCCTGCCAGGTAATTCTAGGTCATGCTGTCTTTCCTGTCCACATAAAGTGTACCCATCGGGAGGCATTTCTCCCATATGACATTCCCCTTTATCCAGGGAAGTAGTGTATGAGGAAGTTTAAGCGAGGCCATTTTTCTTTGAAGGAGAAAGAATCGGTCTATTCCTGTGACGTTGGACATAGACCAGGGATCTGTGTTATGCTGTGGTTCATTGCTGCACCTTGCATGCCCACATCATTGAACTATTCTTTTGGCCAGTTACTCTTTGTGGGGCAGATAATGTCTTCTTAAAATACCTGGCTTTTAAAATATCTGGTCATTTGCTCTTTACTATTTAGCCTGTCTTTTGGAGTCACTTTAGGGACTTTTTGGTTTGGGTCTGCATTCTCATCACTTATCACCAGATGGCAGCAGAGGACCTTGTTCGGATGGGAATATGGCCAGCTGCAGACTGTCAGGGCCTTGTGATGGTCCTCAGGCCCCGCCGAGGCTGTCCACACTCCCACTTTTCCCTCCCTGCTCCCAACCAAAAGGGCTTAGGAAGTTTGGCTGTGGCCCCAGGCTTACACCAGGATGCTGCCTTCACCTTACTGTTGAGTTGCTTTGGACAGTAGGCTGCTTTGTAGCCCTGCTGGCCTTGCTGTGGACACATAGCAATTTGCCTGCTTTTGACATCGTCCCCTGCCCCCATCACTTCCCTGACTCCCAGAAGGGGCTAGTAGGCTAGTAGGCTCTTCTCAGTAGGGATTGGAACCCTGGCTGGGTCACAGCCAGTTGGTGACACCACTCTATCTGTCTGCTGTCAGTCCTTTGTAATTAATGGGCTTGTGTGCCCATCCTGACCCCAGCTGGGGTTATTTAAAGCCAGCTGGGCTTTGGTACCTGGCTGGATTGTAGTCCCTGAAGCCAGTACTTTTGTAACATCCTTGCCCTCCAAAATGGCCTTTGACTCATTTATGACAACCACACCTGTGGCACTATCGGTCTCCTCAGCTTCCAGACAGCTACCCCATAGACAGTGATGAGAGTGGCTTGTTGTCCTCTTGGTAAAACCTGCTTCACTCCAGACTTCACCTTTTTCCCTGTACAACCAAGGGGGAGTTTGCTATCATGTCTAGTGGATCAGCCCCTGCCCAGGCACCAAGTCCTGCCAGCAGGTCCTTCCTTTCACTCTCTTTTTTGTCTCCTGCTCTTGTGGCATGTTGAGTTGAGAGTCTGAAAACTAAGCTTACTCCCAGCCCCACTCTGCTGCACCACAGTCTTTAACCACCACAGGTTTTGGGTTCATCTAGGCAGCTACACTCAAAAGACACTCATGGGCTTGACTGATCCTAGTTTCTTATTCCACTTGTTCAGTGGATATAGGATCTATAGCTCAGTGTGTTGGCAGGACAGTTTCGGGTGTCTCTCTTAGTAGGAGCTCTCAGAGAGTCCAGGGTCTATTCACCAGCTTACCACCGCCCAGGATGGCTCAGGTGTAAGGGAATGAAGCCACACAGGTGAGAGCAGGAGCTACTGGCTTAGAGTCTACTGTCTATAATAGTAAACTGTTCTGGGGGCCTTTTCACCAGAAGCCATGAAGTCTGGTCCTATGTATTTCCAGGGAAACTGAACACAAGGAAAACACTTGTCTGTGAGTAAGGAGAAAGGGTGTTGCACACCTTTTCTCTCAGCTTGTGATCTTAGCACATGGGGGCCCTTGCTGTTGACCTGTTTATCCAGTTGTTAAAGATGGGGTGGTGAATACTGTGTCTGTCCTTCTCTCCCCTGCAGTGCGACTGGCTCAACAATTACCATCTGACCTGCAGGGACGTGATTGGGAAGGAATTGCAGAAACAGGGCCGCCAGGAAGCTCTCGAGTGGCTTATCAGAGAGACGCAACCCATCTCCAAACAGCATTAATACCTCCCTGGTTTTGTTTTTACAAAATGCTCTGGGGAAAGGAAGAAACGTGGCAGATCCCTGACATCTTTCCCTTTTTCTCTCCTTCTTCCCTACCTCCCCTTTTTACTTTAGACTTTAAGAAGAATAGAAAATCTTCTTATCCTCTTTGGTATTTTATTGCAAACACTCAGTCTTTTATGATTTTTTAATTGTTGAGAACGAGCCAAGAATAAAATTGCTGCACCAGAAGGAGGGCCCCTCCAAAGTTGAACACTTGATGAAAGGGAGTTGCCCTGACTTCTCTGGCCAGTGATGGGGAAACAATGAGTGCTCCATGATGGTCATGTTCCAGGTGCTAGTACATCATCCATGATCACCTTAATGCTCATGAGACTATATTTATGATCAGTGAATAAAAATGTCAAAACTGTGCTTTGTCTTAGCTGTCTCTTTCTTCATGGTGCTGTCCCCTGGCATGTCAGGTGAGCTGATCTCCAGGGCTGCTGGCTCTGTGGCAGACATTTCCTAGGTGGTAGGGCCCCTTTGAGAAGAGACCCCTGGCTTTGCTGCACATTTGGGGGCTTAGTTGTAAGCTTTTTCTTTTCTTTAGAAAACCTAATATGGTATTTTTATCTCAGTTTTTTTTTTTTTCTGATTTAAAAATGTGTCATTGCTATGCAAAACACAATAAAAATTATGTCAAAAGTCAGTTTTCCAGAACTCATCCTATAGTAGATGCCTCAGGTGTCTTACCTACATGGCCACAGCTGTCATTATTCTGTTACTTGTAGGCAGGATTCTGTGACAAGTGTCTGCAGGATTTCTTTTGACTTGTATATGTGGGGCAAGCTCCAAGGGTTGGAGAGTTAATGTCCCTGAGATCTCAGACCATCGTGTTTGGGGATGGGCAAATAGACTTCCTCATCCCTTGGCTAGGATATCTGAGATGTGTCTTACATTGTCACTCAGGGTTTTCCAGTGGGTTTGAGCCCCACTTGCCCACCATGGTAACTTGCTCAATAACCAACCCTTTGTTTTCTTTGTTCTCGTCCGTGTCCTACTTTCTCCTTGTCCCATTAGTGTTTCCTGGTACCATCCTGAATGAACCATTTACATGCAAATCCTTGTTTTAGGGTCTGCTTTTTTGTTAATCCAACCTGACATACTCCTTATGTATAACCACTATTATCTGCTTTATATTTTTGCTGACTCCTTTTTTGTATTCAGAATTCACTAAAATACTGATTAGTTGTATATGTATAAAAGAATATGCCACATATGAACTTAACATACCACATTTACAAACAGTGGATCATTCTGTATGTATACAATTTTATATTTTAACTTGGCAATACATTAGATCTAAGTATTTTTTAACAATTCCATTGTATAGTTATATTGTTTTTAAACCAGTCTCATTGACTTTTTAAAAACAGTAATACTAGCATTTAGACATAATTTTTAAAAAATTGTATTAGTCTTAAATCATATAGAAAACAAAAACTAGAATCTCAAGCTATTGGTACAATAATATTGGTTTTTTAAATTGCCCAATGTATTTATTTTTCTTGAGATCTTTATTTCTTCATATTGCTTTGGGTTGCTGTCTAATGTCCTTTCATTTTACTTTGTGGAACTCCTATAAGCATTTCTTGCAGGGTGGGTCTAGTGGTAATGAACTCCCTCAGCTTATGTTTACCTGGGAACCTCTTAATTTCTCCCTCAATTTTGAAGGACAGTTTTGCTGGATGTAGGATTCTCTGGTTGCCAGTTTTTATTTTATTTTATTTTTTTCTTTTAACATTTTGAATATATTGGCCCACTGCCTTCTGGCCTCCAGCGTTTCTGATGAGAAATCTGCAGGTAATCTCATTGAAGATCCCTTTTACTTGGTAAGTAGCTTCTCTCTCACTGCTTTCAAGATTCTCTCTGTTTTTGACTTTTGGAAACTCAACTATAATGTATTTTGGTGTGTATGTCTTGGAGTTAATCTTACTTGGGGTTTATTGGGTTTCTTGGATGTTTACATTCATGTCTTTTACCAGATTTGGGAATTATACAGCCATTATTTCTTCAGATATTCTCTCTGCCGCTTTCTCTTTTCTCCTGGGACTCTTACAGTGTGTATTTTGGTCAGCTTGATGGTGTCCCACAGGTCTCCTAGGCTCTGTTCCCTTTAATCTTTTTTCTGTTTTTCAGACTCTAAAATTTCTATTATCCTGCCTTCAAGGTCACTGATTTTCTCTTTTGCCTGCTCATATCTGCTATGAATCCCTCTGGTGAATTTTTCATTTCAGTTTACTGTACTTTTCAGCTCCAGAATTTCATTTTGGTTTCTTTTTATGTTTATATCTCTTTATTGATACTTCCTTTTTTTCCGGTGGATTTATCTTTTCCTCTGAATGGGCCATACTTTCTTGTTTCTTTGTATGCCTTGTGAGTTTTGGTTGAAAATTGGATATTTGAATCTAATAATGTAACTCGAAATAAGATTCTCCTCCTTCCCTAGGGTTTGCTCTCTTTTGTTAATGTGTGTTGCTATTATTATTATTTATTGTTATAAGGGAGTCTCTGGGCCAAGTATTAGTCTGAGGTATCAACTTAAGGTCTCTCAGGTTTTTTTCTGAGCTTGAGCCTTTCCCTGGATATGTGCAGTCAGTTTCTAATTTCACCTATATGTGCAGTTGTTTTTTGAATGTTGTAGTACTTAATGTCTGGCTCCCAATGAGGGAAAAAGAAAAATGAAGGGCAGAAAAAGGGCACTGGTCCTTTAAATCCTGTGGAAGTCACTTCAGCCAGAGGGGAAGAAGGGACTTCTAACTGTCGGGGGATGGGATATACAGCAACAGTGGCTGCTCACCTCTTTGTCTGCATCTCTGTGTTCAGAAGCACTTATCAGAACACAGGTCTCCGGCATTTGGAGGGCAAGTTTCCTATTGTTCATTTTGGCTCCCGCAAGCTGTATGCCGGTTGCTCTGGGAACGTGTGCATAAGTGCCTGCCAAAGGGTTAGAAGTAGACATTGGTAGCTGCTACTGTGCTAAGAGCTGAGATGGATTGAAATTCACGTGAATTCACCATCCAAGTTGTCCCCTGGAAAGCTGGAAGCCTTCAGTAAACTCCAGAGTTCTAAAGTAGTTACATCAGGCAGATTCTGCCAGTGCAATTGTTGTCTAGGTGGAGAGACACTTACCGAGTGCTTCCCACCACCTTCCCAGAATCCTCTCATTAAATCTTAAACCATAACTTTAATTTGAATGGCTTTGACAAATGAATAAATATAAGCATACTTTGGCCATTTACCAAAGCATGGTTGTAAGTGCCCATTACTTTCTCCACCTGGGGGAGCAGAAAATGAAATGAAACAATCTCTATTTACCATTGAGAACCAGAGTGGTCCTAAATAGAGTGCCTAAAAACAAATGAACCAGCATTTATTTGCTTTTCATCTCCCACCCTCCTCTCTCTCTCTCTCTCTTTTTTTTCTCTCTCTCTCAAGGATCATTGATTTCAATGTGCTGTGTGGGAGGAAGCAAGATTCACTGCTGCCTCTCAGAGTATATTTCTAACGAGGTCAGGAAAGCATAGACACAGTGCCTCCGGATAATAGGATGTATTTTGATCCATCAAAGATCAATTCTTGAATGCCTTTTGTCCATGCTTGGTCATATTTCTAATATGTACCTAACACTGGACTTAAAAGAGAAATTTCTCCCCAAGTGATGGAACATAGTAAGCATGTTTCTCATCTGTCATTCCTCTGGTAGTTGGAAGATTTCCCTTAGGACTCAGGCTGTTGTCTTCTCTGATATCCCAAAGGCTTCTCTTGCCAAGGAAATGTGAGGCATGAATCACAGTTGATTCGGAGTTGAAATAGCCATAACTCAAGTGTGACGGCAACTCCACTGTTTGTTCATCAGGCTGTTAAGCCTGTTACTTCCCAAGGCAGCCTCAGAGCAAAGTTTGATTTAATTGGCTCTAGCCCGAGAAGCAAAGGTAACAGGTGCTGGGTGCTTGGAGCTTCCTGCCTGGACCTGCTTTGTCTTGGCGTTAAGTCCAAGAGACAAACTAGGCAAGATGGCCCCATAAGGATTGAAGACCAGAATAAAACTCTAATGTGCCAGAGCTCAGAGGGAAGATGAGGAGATAAAAATGTAGATAAAAAAAAAAAAGTCACTCTTCCTCACTTTTAAATAAATGATAAAATAGATGTTGGGTAGGAAAATGGGCATTGTGTTGAATTTAAAGAAGGAAGCTGATCTTGTTTCTTTATCTTGCTCACTGTATTCCCCGGTGAGGTTTTATGTATAAGGTAGGAGGATTCAGGCAAGGGGACAGGTGTGGGGCCCCTGCTGTGAACACTTCAGGGGCTGACTTGTGGGAAGCTGGTTCGCCCTTTGGAAAGAGTCCATCTGTGCCTCCTGCCGGTGAGGGGGCTGCCCCCACCACCCCAGCTCTCCTTGCTGCTTTAGTTTGAGAGCTGTGCCTGGCATCTGGCTGCCTGACAGTAACCATCAGTTGTTTCTCATCAGGCTCATTCCCGGTTAGGGGTGGGCAATTGTGAAAGGAACCAAGGTTGAACTAACAAGCCACGAGGGAGGTGTTGCCCTGGTTTTTCCCAACAACTGGGGGTTAATACCGGTAATGATATGAAGACAACGTCGAGTTCTTTGTGGCATCTTTCAAGCACTGTTAGCCTCTAGCAGGAGACAAACTGGGGGACTGGGAGGGCTGCGAGAGGGGAGGAGGGATACTGTGCTTGCTAGTTCCTGCAAGTAGTTGGTGCAGCGATTAAGAAATTTATAGAATCATGGATTAAGAACAATGATTCAGATCCTGGCAAGGTGGCAGCAGTTGTGCCATAGTGTTTGAATCTCTCCAAATAACTTCATAAAAACACGGAGAAACGAGTAGAAAAACTAAAATTCAGGGATGAGCTTTGCACCAAATATACAGGTGTCAAGCATCTCCACAAACCCTTAATAAGAGCACGTGAAGACTAACCAGTGTATTATCAGCATCTGTGCAGGGGGAAGCCGAAGGAAGTGATGGTGTGTCTGATGGACCTGAGAACAGAACCCCACAATAGCCATCAGGAGCTCAGAGTCTCAGTGAGCCAATCTGAGAACAGCCAGTAACACTGGGAGCAGTTTGCACCTCCAGTGGGTGAGTATGAGAGGTTTTTGGTAAGGCCTGCAGGGCCTGGAGCAGTCTGCACCCCAGGAACTCCCAGGACAAAGCCGCATGCTGAGGGATAGAGCCAAACAGGAGTAGGACAGGTACAATGGAGGCAAAGGAGAAAGAAGGTTCTTTTAGAGGGGAACAGAGCCAGGAGATCTCCAAAAGTAAATGCTGTATTTTTGAATACTTCAGAAAATCAACAGAAAAGGGAGCTCTAGAGCCCTAAATAAGAAAAAACTATTCTAACGTCTCCCAGAAGTTCAGAAAAATTTCACATAAAAATAAACAGAAAAAAAGATTGAGGTAAAATGCTATGCAAACTTAGAAAGGAAAATAAGGTGCGGAATGAGAGACATGCCTATAAACAGATGAAAATCTGTAATGTTCAGAGCACATTTACAGGTTTAAAAATAGTGTATGTAAAAACAATATACAACAGAGAATTAGAGAAGCTGAGGAATTAAGCGAGGGAACTCAGGAAAGAATGAGAAAAAAATCAATTTAAATAATGAAGACTAAAGTAGGAGGAACACAGGGATGAATAAACACCACAGATAATGTCTTAAGATAAACAGGAGATGACTAAAAGGAGAATTGAAACCAAAATGAATAAAAATTATTTAAGCAAAAGAGATACAGAAGATAGGCAACAACATCCAACATTTACATAATAGGTTTCAACAAAGAAGAAAGTTAAAGGGAACAGAACAAATATAAAAAACTATAAGAAAACACTCCTGAGGAAAAAAAGTTTGAAACTACACTTTGAAGAGGCACATCCTATAACTGAATAAATAAACCTAGAATGGCCAACAGGGCACACTTATGGTAGAATTACTCTACTTAAAAAAATTCCTTGGTTAATCAGACAAAAGACCAAGTAACTTATGGTGAAAAAAATATATTGCCATCAGAAATTTTCAAAGCAACAGTTTAGGTCAGAAGAAAATAAAATGACGTGAGTTGTAGTGACAAGGGTGTTCATTATGTAATTCAGTAAGCCCCATGTTTGCTTTACATGGTGTTCTGCATCTGTGTTAAGTTTAATAACAAAGTTTAACCCAGCAATCCCATTACTGAGCATATACCCAAAGGATTATAAATCATTCTACTATAAAGACACATGCACAGGTATGTTTATTGCGGCACTATTTACAATAGCAAAGACTTAGAACCAACCCAAATGCCCATCAATAATAGACTGGATAAAGAAAATGTGGCACATATACACCATGAAATACTATGCAGCCATTAAAAAGAATGAGTTCATGTCCTTTGCAGGGACATGGATGAAGCTGGAAACCATCATTCTCAGCAAACTAACACAGGAACAGAAAGCCAAACATCTCATGTTCTCACTCATCAGTGGGAGGTGAACAGTGAGAGCACATGGACACAGGAAGGGGGGCATCACACTGGGGCCTGTCGGGGTGGGGGACAAGGGGAGGGAGGGCATTAGGACAAACACCTAATGCATGCGGGGCTGAAGACCTAGATGACAGGTTGACGGGTGCAGCAAACCACCATGACGCATGTATACCTATGTAACAAACCTGCATGTTCTGCACATGTATCCCAGAACTTAAAGTACAATAATAAACCCCTAAAGTTGAAAAAGAAACAGTACCAACAGGTGGGCAAGGGAATGAATTAGAGCTGGTGGGATTAGCCTGTGATGGATGGGAGAGCAGTACCCTATGTAAAGGCGGCAGGAGGTCCCGTCTCCAGCTTGTCTGCCTTGGGATAAAGAGAGCTCACAGGGGAAGAGTGAAAATGTGATTTTACTATTTTTATGTCTTTTTTACTTTTTGTGAAGAGCAGGGTCTTGCTATGCTTCCCAGGCAGGCGTCTCACTCCTGGGCTCAAGGTAGTGTCCTACCGTCTCTGTCTCCCTAAGTGCTGGCATTGTAGGCATGAGCCATCGCATCTGGCCTGAAATGGGATTTTAAAGAGGAGCTGAAACTGTGTGTGTGGGCATATCCTAGTTTTTAAACATTTACAACCAATGTAACATTTTACAAACCCAAGCAAAATCTCATGTAGATCTAACAAAACACATGTGTGATCTAAAATTGGTTCTCGGGCAGAAGTTGTGGTTTCTTACTGCACTGCAAGCTCTGTAAGGACAGGTACCCAGCCAGGATCTCCCTCTTGGCGGCCTGGAAGCCAGGGAAAGCTTGGCGGCTGAGCAGCATCACAGATACCTGAGGCTTAAGTGTTTCCGTTGCACACTCTGAAAGCAGAAGCTGCAAAAGACAAGCTAGGTCATTTGGTTGGGGATCTCTTACTTATTTAGAGACAGGGTCTCACTCTGTTGCCCAGGTTGGAGTGCAGTGGCACAATCATAGCTCACTATAACCTCAAACTCCTGGGCTCGCACAATCCTCCTTCTTCAGCCTCACAAGTAGCTGGGATCACAGGCGTGCATCTAGCTAATGTTCTTATTTATCTCTTTCTCAGTCCGCAATGCTCTGTTTTCTAATTGTTAGGGTGGATTCTAAACATTTTTTTTTTTCTTTTTTTTCTAAAGAGTGTTGGAAGGGACGGGTACGGTGGCTCATGTTTGTAATCCCAGCACTTTGGCAGGCTGAGGCGGGCGGATCACTTGAGGTCAGGAATTTGAGACTAGCCTGGCAAACATGGTGAAACCCCGTCTCTACTAAAAAATAAAATTATAAAAATCAGCTGGGCATGGTGGCACATGCCTGTAATCCCTGTTACTCGAGAGGCTGAAGCAAGAGAATTGCTTGAACCTTGGAGGTGGAGGTTGCAGTGAGCCCAGACCTCACCAGTGCACTCCAGCCTGGGTGACAGAGCAAGACTCCGTCTCAAAAAAAGAAAAGAGTTGGAAGGAACCATATGAGGTCCAGATTGAAGGCTAAGACCCAACTTCACATCAATTCCTGGTCTCCTGGCTCTCAGGTTTGCACCAGGTGGATTGTGCTACTTCCTTAACACTGATTCTGCAGGCAGAGAGGTATAGTCATTGGCTCCAACTTCTCTTCCTGGAGGGCTTCCTCCTGTCCTTCAATTTTGAATTCCTTCCCAGCTTTAGAATCTAGAGCAATTCCTACATAGCTTCTTCATGAAGTGTTTCCCAGTTATTCCAGCTACAAGTCCTTGCTCTAAGTTTTATTGGCATTCATTTTCTTCACAAACTGTAATTGACATTCTCTTTATGAAATTTAACCTTTCCCATGTCTCTCCAACCAGACTTGTAGTTCCTTGGGGCCCAGCCCCAGGTATTGCTCAGGACCAGGCACATAATAGCTACTCAATAAATATGTATTGATTGATACATTTTAAAATTGAAGACATTCTGAACAAGTTTACAACAGAATGGATGATGGGAGCAGAATTGAATTCAGTCCCATAACTTCTTAGCTGGTGATCTTCATTGGGTAAATTATGTATTTTCTCTGACCTCCAGTTTCATCCTTTACAAAATGAGGGTGATGATATTTTCTGACAGCATATTTGTGAGGATTAAAAGAAATAATGTGCACACATCACTTAGCATGCCGTCAGACATGTAATCAGCTCTCAGTAAACGTTAGTTGTTTATCATGACCTATATTTTTAAACAAGAAGGAGATGTGCAATTCTGTTTTGAATCTCTGTTTATTGTCCCTTATTTCTTCCTTCCTAAATACCTCCCAAATTTCCTATATCATTATTTTTACAAACAAACTTCATTGTTTACAACAGTTTTAGATTTACTGCAAAGAAAGTATAGAGAGTTTCTTTATGCTCCACACCTAGTTTTCACTATTATTCACATCTTAGTATAGTGAATCTGTCACAATTAACAAACCAATGTTATCGCAGTAGTGGTAACGAAAGCCTCACTTTATTCAGATTTCCCTAGTTTTTGCCTAATGTCCTTTTTCTCTTCCAGAATCCCATCCAGAGTCCCACATTATTATATTTAGTTGTCATGTCTTCTTAGGCTGTGACAGTTTCTTAGATTTTCTTCATTTTTGATGACCTGAACAGTTTTGAGGAATACTGGTCAAATATTTTGTGGAATATCCTTATATTGGGATTTTAAATGTTTTTCTCATGATTAGACTGTGGTTCTAGTTTTGTAGGCGGAGTCGATGGAGGTAAAATGCCATTTTTGTCACATCATGTCAAGGGTACATACTATCAACATGGCTTTTGACTGCTGAGGTTAACCTTGGTCATCTGGGTGAGGTAGTGTTTGTCATATTTCTCCACAGAAAAGTGACTCTTTTAACCCCCTTGTTATCCTGTATTCTTGGAAAGTCACTACGTGTAGCCCATACTTAAGGAGTAGAAGTTATGCTCAACTTTCTTTAGGGTACAGTATATATGTAAATTATTTGGAATGCTTCACCGATTTGTCTCTTTCTACATTCATTTATATTTTTGTATGTGTATAGGCTTGCAGATACTTATTTTACACTTTGGATTATAATCAATACTACTTTAAATTGTTCCAGCTTTGGCCACTGGGGGCTCTTTCAGCTGTCTCCTGTGTTCCTTTGATATATATCCCATCGTGTGTGTGTGTGTGTGTGTGTGTTTGTTGTAAGCACTTCTTTACTTTCTGGCACTACAAGTTGCTCCAGGCTCATCTTGTGTATTTCCTGCTCCAATTCTAGAATCAACCATTTCTTCAACGAGCTCTACTAAAAAAAAAAATCCAAAAATCAGCTGGGTATGGTGGCATGCTTCATCAAGAAGCTCTAGTTCCTTTTACTGGAGAAAGGTATTTAAAGCCAAGATCTTGGCTGGGCGCGGTGGCTCACAACTGTAATCCCAGCACTTTGGGATGCCGAGGCGGGCAGATCACCTGGGGTCAGGAGTTCGAGACCAGCCTGGTTAACATGGCAAAACCCCATCTTTACTAAAAATACAAAAATGTCTCTACTAAAAATACAAAAATTAGCCGGGCGTGGCAGTGGGTACCTATAATCCCAGCTACTCCAGAGGCTGAGGCTGGAGAATCACTTGAACCCAGGAAGTGGAGGTTGCAGTGAATCCAGCCTGGGCGACAAGAGTGAAACTCCATCTCACAAACAAACAAACAAACAAACAAAACCAAGATCTGGGCACTAGATCAGTTCTCTTACTGGCTTGTCCTTGCTTCTAGGCTGTCTCAGCTGAGAGCAAGAAAGGTATGCATATGTATATGTATATATACATATACACATGCAACTATCAGTGTTTCTATATGTAACCATCTTTTTCTATATAATGCTAAATATGAGTTCATACTGATGTCTCCAACTCTAATTGGTGATCATCTCTCCTTGCTTCTCTGTGACCTCGTACTTCATCCATGAGAAATTGGCTCCCACCATCTACAATCCATTTCACTTACATTTCACTTAATTGTTCAATTCTAGTGTACATGTATAGCAGTGTTAAGATTGCTAACCTGTACCACTGTGGGGAACAGCTTTATCAACTTGAGTATAGTGTTTATATGCAATTATTTTTGCTTCGGTTTTAGAGACTCCACTCATTTATTTCCAAAGTTACTTAGGTCAGCACCTTCCTTCTCACCCCTTCCCCTTCTTTCAGTGCGGTATTATAGTTTCATACATTTTAATATAGTTAGATCATTTTGTCACATACCACATTTCATCCTGGGATTCCTTTGACCTCCTAAATGGTTTTTTTTTTCAATTTGCATACATTATGGTTCACTCTTTGTGCTGTAAGGTTCAGTAGGTTTTGATAAATGCATAGTGTCATGTATCCACAATTACAGAATTATACAGAGTAGTTTCACCACCTGAAAAAAATATCCCCTGGGCTTCACTGATTTCAACTTCCCATTTACCCACAAGGTCCTCGCAACCAGTGATTTTTTTTTTTAACTGTCTTTATAGTTTTGCTTTTTCCAGATATCGTATAATCAGAATCAAACAACACATAGATTTTTTTCAGGCTGGCTTCTCTCACTTAGCAAAATGTATTTCAGGTTCATCCATGTCCTTTCATGGCTTGATAGCTTATTTCTTTTTATCACGGAATAATGTTCTTGTTTGTACATTCACCTATTGGAGGTTTATACATTCACCTATTGGGGGACATCTTGGATACTTCCTAACATAACTTTTTTTTTTTTAATCAAAAAAGAAAGTTTGTTTTTTTCTTACAACAAATTTTTCTTTTATTTTTCCTTTATAGAAGTAACATGTGAAAGAAGAGTATCTAGTGGTTTGGAACATGGGTTCTAAAGCAGATGGCACTGCGTACCAGCCGTGAGTCCTTGGACAAGAGCACAGCCTCTCTGAGCCCCCATTTCCCGCTCTGTAATATGAGGTTAGTGGTGATGTCTCCTCGTTTGGCTGTGAGGATGGAATGAGAAAGCTCCTGTAGAGTGTATCCTTGAATGTTAGCTTTGTGTATACATCCATGCTCCTCAACCCAACCCGAGACAGCTTTAAGCAAAAACTAAGCGTAGCCTTATTGAGATGAAATTCACACATCATGCATTTCAACTGTTTAAAGTGAGTCGCGTTAATACTGGTGCTTCTTGATCTCTTCAGAAGGTGTCAAAGTTTTCACACAGAGACCTTGTGACTCTAAGATGCATCCTCATTTCTGAGTTGTTGAAATGTGAAACGAACAATTCACAGATCTCGCTATAGAAAATCTAACCAAGCCTGCTCGGGCATCGTGATCTGTAGTGAAGTGCCTTAGAGAAGGGCTGAGCTGCGGAGTGGAAGGTGTCTGGCTGTCTTCTGTGCTCTCTTTTCTCTATCCCAGGGTTAAAGGAGTCTGCAGTATGCCCAGGTGGGATGGTGGAGGAGGACACGTTTCTGAACTAGAGAAAAATTTGTGAAGAAAGGGAGGATGAGTCCAGGGAGATGCTTGGGAAATCACAAGGAACAGAGCCTGAAGCTTCCACGGCGGACACTGTCACATGCCAAGGGTTAGGAGGGCGTGACTCTGAGCATCAGGCATTGGGAGTTGCCGCAGGCCCTGCAGGGTGGGCACATCGGCATTGAGATGCTCCTGCGCCTTCTGCCAGCAGATGGCAGTGTGGATCTGTGGAGAGAGTGGAGCCGGCCAGCCAGCTGAGGAAGCGGGTGGGTTATAGAGAAGGACGATACTGGTAGGACCCTCTCGAGCTCTCCTACTGACCTGGAGGCGCTCAAGTGGCTGCCACTCAGTGTCCTCTCAGAGGCCATTGTACCCAGCCCATGATCGTAGGCAGGAATGTAGGGAGAGTTGATTTAATAAAGATGGGCTGAATGCCAGCTCTGATGGGACCCTCAGCTGGGTGTGATTTGAACAGAAAGATACATCCTACGGGGCCCCTCACAGAGCCTGTGCTTTGACGGAGACTTGACATGCCCAAATGTGACTACAGTACAGAGGAGGTTATGGTTATGATGCAATGGAAAAGGTGGAAGGCGTCTGTAGAACCTCTCTAGGTTGTCCCCTGGCTGGGTCCCGGTGCTTTGTCCCATCAGCACGGCCTGTATCTGGCTCAGACTTCCCCAGCTACGTGCGAGTCCATTTCATTAGAACAAGGCGCCTACCTCTGGCCTCTGTGTAAGGCGGCTCACCGTGCCAGCACGTCGCCCCAGCCTTTTTATCTTCAGTGTCAACAATCTCACCTCCCTTCCCTTTCCCTCTGGGACTCTTCTGATGCATCCCTCTGTGACTTTCCTCTGACTTTGTCCCAAACAGGAAACCTAATGAGGATTCTATTCTCTGCAATAGGAAGGGGAGGGCTAAGGGCTCCCTTCTATCCTGCCATTTCCTATTTAAACAAAGGCTTTGTGCTGTGATACCACTAGGCGTTTATGTTCACTCTGACCCCAGAATCCTTTCTTCTCTCTCTGTGTGTTGTGCTTTGTAGTCTGTCGCCTCAGGTAGTCTGGTTAGTTCAGTGGTTTGGAGCTCAGCACCGATAAGATCAAAATCCTTTGCTGAAACTGTTAAAGAAAAAATTTTTCAATGATACTTGTTAAAGCACTGTAAGGCAGAGTTTATTCAGGACCATTGTGATAGCTAGAGGGACCCCTGCAATGGGGTCTTGCAGCTGGGGAGAGAGGTTTAGCTCAACTTTGACTACATCATAGCATGGGCGAGCAGCAATTTATAGCCAAGGCGCAGAGTGGGGTCAGTGGATGGAAAATTACTTAGAAGAAACATCAGGGGCTAGGAGGTTCTGGCTACACTGACCTAACAGGATTCTTCCTGAAGAAAGGTGGAGGGATCAGATATCAGTTGGACAATGGAGGATGAGAAACCTGATCAGATTTTGAGGGTGGTCTGATATCCAGGGTGGGAGTGGGGATTCTTGCTAAACTGACTTAGCAGGATTCTTTGCTAAAAGTGGACTTTACAAGGGAGTACATAGCTGGGCCTAGGAGAAGTTTCCAAAAGTGGACTAAAGTTTGGCCAATCAAAGAATCTTTGTCAAGAACTCAGGTGATCTAGTAAGTTTCATTTGTTCCATGATCACAGCCAATACCTTTCACCTTGACCCTGTTGTCATGATGTCCTGGCTTTACTTCCTGCGTCCCCATCTCTCCAGATCCAAAATGATCTCCTTTCATCCCCATCTTCAGAGCCAGCCCTGCCCAGACTCTAGGATCAGGGCCGCCTCTGTGAAACTGAATGCTGAGCAGATTCAGAGTCTTCTTTTTGCAGGCCTGTTTCCCCCTTCTGCCCACCTTTTTTTTTTTTTTTTTTTTTTTGAGCTGGAGTCTTGCTCTGTTGCCCATGCTGGAGTGCAGTGGCATGATCTTGGCTCACCGCAACCTCTGCCTCCCAGGTTCAAGTGATTCTCCTGTCTCACCTTCCTGAGTAGCTGGGATTACAGACGTGTGCCATTACATCCAACTAATTTTTGTATTTTTAGTAAAGACAAACGGGGTTTCACCACGTTGGCCTGGCTGGTCTCAAACGCCTAACCTCAAGTGATCCGCCTGCTTCAGCCTCCCAAAGTACTGGGATTACAAGCTTGAGCCACCGCACCCAGCCCCCTTGTGCCCACTTCTAAGAAAGGGCCTGGGCGTCTAAATTACCTTCCTTGCCTGAAATTCAGCTTTGGTTTCTTACTCAGCCCTCTGGTGGCTTCTGGACTCTGAGAGGGCAGAGGTATAGCTTGGTGGGGTGGAGCTTAGCTACCCCTTTCCCACCATGTGCCTTGACTTTGTTCCCTGACTTCTCAGAAACACACTTTCTTCCTTTCTTAAAAATACAAAAAGTTAGCCAGGTGTGGTGGTACATGTCAGTAATCCCAGTCACTCAGGAGGCTGAGGCAGGAGAATTGCTTGAACCCAGGAGGCGGAGGTTGTGGTGAGCCGAGATCATGCCATCGCACTTCAGCCTGGGCAACAAGAGTGAAACTCCATCTCAAAAACAAACAAAGAAACAACAACAACAACAACAAAGGGATGGGAGTGGCTCATACTTGAATTTGAACAAAATGGACATCAGTTAATGCTAATTCCAACTCTCCTACTTTCCCCATCTTTGCATTCCTAGGGCCTAGAAGCTTAAGCTTGATTGATGCCAATTATTTCTTGAAAGTCTATGCTCTACTCACCCTCAGACTACAGAGCCCCATGTTCCTTTATATCTGGTGGAACAGGCCCCTTTTTGCTGGACTCCTCAGAGGAGGTGCCACTAGCCTAGACCACCCACTGTCTCTCACCCCCTCTCTAACACCACTTCCCTGTCACTGTGTGTTGTGTTGCTGCCTGCCCCAGGGATTGGATCCCTGATCTGGCCTGTCTACCCACTACCCTTCTGTTCCCTGGGGAGTAATAGGACATGTTGCCTACATCTCTGTAGCACTGGATTTGGTGGCAGCCAGGTAAGAGAGAATGTGAATGAATTAGAGCAGCCCATTACCATCCTGGGCACCTGCTTCATGGAGCATTTGGCAAGGAAAGTGGTGGCCTGCAAAAAAGAAAACCACACAAAGCAAAGCCAAAAAGTCCCCCAAACATTAGGAACCTTTGGGTCTGTGGGATTGTTGTAAAGATGGACAGAAAGGTCTCCACAAAGTGTACAGAGTTGAAGGCACAAAGTTGAACTCCACAAAGTTGAAGGCAGAGCAATAGCAAATGCTTATTAAACATTTCCTAAGTGCTGGGTTATTTCCTAAGTGCAACACATGTTATTTCATTTAGTCCTCGCAACACCTCTGTAAGGTGGGTACTATTAATAGTCCAATTTCCCATGTGAAGAAGCTAAACCTGAGAGGAGTGAAAGGAATTGTTAAGGTTGTACAGCTAGTAAATGCTGGAATTTACAGCTGGTAAAACCAGGAATTTCACCTGGCAGGCTGATGCTGGAGCCTGCACTGGCGTCTGAGAGGCAGTGTTTCCCCCAGCCCTGTGCTGATCTCATGGAGGCAGCTACCATTTGCAGACTTGGACACATCCTCACATAACCTGGTTGTAGGGGAAAGGCTTGGGGACCTGGGGTTGCGGGGGCACTCTTGGTGGTTTCGTTATGAAGGAAATTGTATTTGCCATGATTATACATCAAGGAATGGCATCTACAGATGCAGCTGTGGATATTCCACATGTCCTTTGGCAGGGAGGTGACAAAAAGTGAGCCACCAGTGGGTGGAAAAACCCATATACATAAAGTGAAAGAGAGGTCATTAATTTCCCCTGGGCCATCCTGGCGTGCGAGTGAGGAATTAGAGGACATATGTATAAAAGATAGATCTGATGCTAATTGGCAGAAATGCTCCTCATTGCCTTGTGAAGCAAGATTCATTAATTAAAACGTAATGTTCAGTGTGACTTTAAAATTAAATACCTAAGACATAATGTCTGCTCATGAGGCAGACATGAAGTGTAGTTATTTATATTCTTGTACTTTAGTATATGAACTTATTGTATTATTTACAACCCAGTCTACTCTAGAAGACTTTAAGAAGCTTCTATTTGGTCTCTTCTCATTAACTTCATGCTAAGTTTCAATATCTTGACTTTGGAGTCCATACTGGTTAGTGTCCCCCAGCTCTTTTGTTGGTCTGTTTCATTAGTGGAATGGGAAGAGATAACAGAAAATGTGGTCTCTACTATTGAAGAACCTGCAATGTATTAGGTGCAGAATCTGTTGGGAAGGCCTGTGGCACCTTTATATTTGGGCTAGAAACAGTGTTTCTCAGTTTCCCAGCTGTGTTCTCATTTGCAAGAATCAGAAACTCTGCCCATATTTAGGGAGACAAGGTGGAAGGGGGAGGGATTTATGAAAAGTTATTGGTGGGATTGGTGTTGAGATATCAGGAACAGTTGGTGTCAAAAGGCTTCAGTCACTGCTGAATCTGCCCCTTCAAATATTCCCTCTGACTTGACATCACTTGGCCAAAGTTCAAAGTCCCAGGAATGAACATCTGACCGGTCAAGCCTGGCATGGTGTGGTGGAGAAATGGTGTGGCTTCCTTGACTTCCAATAGTAGATCAGGTGGTGCAAGGTGGCAGGGGCTGGGACTTACCTTCTGCCAAGACCTTAAAACTGGGGAATTCTCTCCAACAGGAGATGGAGGTGCTAACAGAAATGGGCGGTGGGGTGTTGTTGAGTACTGGACAGCCAAAACAAACAAACAAAACAACAACAACAACAAAAACCCAGAACTGTCCCCTATGGAAACAATGGCAAAACAACCACCTATGGAGAGATACTGGTATATATCTTGCTTTTTGCAATATAAAAGCCTTCTAAGAAGTTGTATTCATAAGGAATCCTGTGTTGAACGGAGCAGGACACCATCATTAAAAGAAACTCTTGGTACATCCTTTTGTAAACTAGTGATGCAAACATAGCCTGACATTGATTTTGTTTTATGTGGAATTGTCCTGTAATGGATTGCTCCAAAGAAGATTCAGCTGCATATATAATTGTGCACTCCTGAGGAATAGAGATCTTTTTCCTTGAAGGCACATCTCCTTGAATAGATTTTGATGGAAGATTCCATCACAGACTCTGCATAATCACAGCAGACAATTATTCCTTAAGAACTGGGCATGCCAGGGTTCCCCCTTTTTTTATTTTATTATACTTTTAAGTTCTAGGGTACATGTGCACAACGTGCAGGTTTGTTACATATGTATATGTGTGCCATGTTGGTGTGCTGCACCCATTAACTTGTCATTTACATTAGGTATATCTCCTAATGCTATCCCTCCTCC